>NC_141143.1:987000-1316000 GCF_053477565.2 Lygodium microphyllum | reverse complement strand
GACTACACCATCCGGGTCCCAGCCGACATCTTCCCTGCCCAGCCTCACAGGAGCCCCTCACCGGCACAGCCTCAGTCACCCAATCACCCGGACTCGCCCCGCCTCGCGCAAATAGAGTAGCCCCTATGATATATAAGCCACTTAACAAAGGCCATCCTGCCATAACTTTTTGTCTTTAAATGGTTAAAGGGACAGGCTCCCCACCTGTATACACTTTCCTTACCTATTGATAATATATGAAACGTCTTTAACCAGCACCGAAATATGCATCACAATTAGTATCATAGGATTTTGATAAAGTAATATCTTGACATGATGGCATCTATTCGTTGTACTTGAGGCATGCAACTTGCATATACTCTCATGAAGTGACAAGTGGATGCAGGACAACGCAGGTCTTCGTGCGAATGTGTTCAATGCCCAAGTCACCACAAGACCACCAACCTCACAAAGAGCCGCAACAAAGCCATGCTGCCAAAAGTGAAAATCACCCTTGCAATATCACGGCACTCACGGCAGCTGTTACCCCAATTGTACCAACATCGCACGTTCCAAAGAGGGTTGCAATATCTCAAGTGTATCTCCCCATCTCAACAACTACTTCTCTAACAACAAGGCTAGGACACAATCATCACGATAATATCCATTTCCTGAGCCTTTGAAGCTTGACATTTCCCAACCCATTGAAAGGCTGATAGCCTCAACATATTGCAATGGTTGTACTCATGCAAGTCTCAAAAAAAAAGAGGGAGAAAAGAGAAGAGAAAGAAAGAAAGAAAGAAAAAAGCACAAGAAAAAGAAACAAAAAAAGAAAATGGAAAATGAAAAAAGAAAAGAAAATAATGAAAAGATACAAAGCACTCACAATCACAGCACAGCACCTAGGGGTCCTCAAATTAGGTACGTCCAGTGACCTTGGTCAACTGGCTCCAGCCCTAGTCCCCTAGCCCTTTAGCATCACCCACAATTGTTCAGGGCACATCAAGGGCAAGACATACCTAGGGAGCTTGTCTCGCCTATGGTTAGACCTGTCATCCTGACCCATTCGCACGATTCCCTCTTGCACTCTGCCTTAATACCATTACAATCAATTGTGGTAAGCACCACACGAATGGCTATGAAAAGTACACCATCCTCATTAAGCAAGTGCAATAGCTCCCAACTACCAAAAGTGTTGTGTCCCTGTGTTCAGTTATGCTACGTCGTGCAGTCACAATGCAAAGGATGTCTCGTACACCTTCATGTGTACTTCTTCTTAACATGGACAACTTTGCTTCATCCACACATTATTATGAGAAACCAGCCCGCGGTCTTCTAACTACGTAATATCTATGTATGCACGAGCACTCACATAATATTTGTACCGAAATATATACACAATTTGGGTCCTCAAGTACAGGACAATACTCTCAGCTTGCTTAGGGTTTGACCTTTCTCCCAAACTAATTGAACTATGTCTTGTGCACGATAGAGAAGACTAGCACTACCCCTAGGGAGAGACTACCTATGAGAGGTTTTCAATTGCAGGTATTGAAGACTCCAACGAAAGTGTTGCTCACTCTTCATTGACACCCAACTCTGAATTCTTATCCTTTATCATCCTACAAGGCCACCAAGAATTGTCATGTGTAGAATCCCCAACAAACCAACACTTGTGCTGGCCATTAGTGCAATCCCCAACAAAGAACAGCCCTACCACCAACTCCAACAACCTACCACCAGCCACCTAGGCCACCAACGTGCCCCCAACGACCTTCCTCCACACCACCACCAACACTCCTCCACGGCAACCATCGATGCCCCTTCCACCCACGTCTTTAGTGCATGCCAAAGCCTGCTACCTACAACGGTGAGTGCCATGGGACTGGCACTCGTCTAGGAGGGGGTAATGTTAACCGTCAGACGAACAAGGTGGAAAATCTGGAAAAGCTAAAGCAGAAGACAAAGGCCAAGGCAAAGTGAAACGGAAGACGAAGGCACGCCAAGAAAAATCTAGAAACACAAGAAGCATAGAAAAGTCCTAAATAAGAGAAAAATACGCACAAGGAAAAGCGCAAGTCAATACTTTTGTAAAAGAGTGCAAGCGCATCATGATTTAATTTAAGGAGCGCCGGGCTCTCACCCATGCAATTTGTAAATGTAGACGGGCGGTGGAAAGGAAGCTAGGAAGATAGAAGGACAATGGAAAAAAGGGCCTAGGACACGGCCGGCCATGTAAAAAAGGGGATAAGGGGATGACCGCCCAAAAGGGATTTAGGGTTTTGTATATAAAGTTGAAAAGTGAATGAGAAGCTCATTCTTGTGTGATGCCAAAAGTGGGTCTCTTCTTCTTCTTCTTCTTCTTGCTTGCTTGAGCTTGTGCTTGAGAGAGGGAGTGTGAGAGTGTGAGGGAGTGAGTGTGTGAGGGGGAGGAGGAGAAGCTCTCCATCTTTCCCTCTCTTCTTCTCTTCTCTTCTCTTCTCTTCTCTTCTCTTCTCTTGCTCACAGCTATGGAGCTTGGAGTGTGGAGCTTGAGGATGGAGCTTGCTTGAAGCTTACACTTGGATCGTGGAGCTACTCGAGTGCACGGGAGAGGAGATAACTCGATCCGCATGAAGATAAGCTCACTACACCCGTAGATATGGATGGCGCATCGGCTATGTGAGAGGTAGCCAGTAGTGCTTGACTTGGAATGCTTGAAACAATAAGCGGTCTGTGGGTCTTGGCGGTTGAGCAAAAGCTCCCACACTTACCAAAACCTCCCTAGTTGTAGAGGATAATAATTTATGTTGGAATTCTTAAGAAACAACTTTAGTGTTAACTCCTAATGTGTACATTATTCAAGCAATTCAAGAAATAATGCTTATCTAGTACAATCACTTTTTATGTCTTTTTAGTATATCCAAGAAAATAATTTAAGTTAGCAGGATGCCATTTTACTATAATAAAAGAATTTTTAATTAGTACTAAAACCAGTCATGAGTTAACAATATGTATACTAAATAAAGCACCTAGTTAGAATGAATATCTTTAATAGTGTTGAACTCTATGTCTATGAAATATAAAATATCTAGAAACATAGGTGCTTTAAAAAGTACATGATCAAAAATCATCATCATTCAAATATTTTCTTAAGCTTTGATATGTTTCCAAACTAAATACATTGTTTTTTTACCACTTTTTAAAAAATTGACTGATTTACTATAACTTTTAAGAGAATCTTATAGAATCTCCTTAAGAGAAACATGTAACTTATCCAAAAGGGTTGCAACTATGTTGCAAATTTAACAACAATTTAAATGCAATATATGTGCAAATTTCACACATGTGAAAATAGACACGCTCTCTATGCGAACAAGAAAAACAAGAAGCTATTGGTTGCATATCTATGCCTCTAACCACCACTACAGGGATGTAATTAGTAACTCCTTGGTTTTCTTTTACCCTTTCTTACATACTAGCTAGGATTGTTTAGGTGAATAGGATCCACATGGTATAAAAAATTACATACAATAGCATAGCTTGGTACAACAAAATGTTGAAGGAAAATATAAAAGCAAAGTGAGAATGATGAAATCATATTATTGTTTTTGTTAAATGTATGCATGAGTTTACATAAAGCTTTGGAAGTCACAATTTTGCTAGCATATAATATATAATAAGTGAAAGCTACCAAATCTTCACTTAGATTCCAAAGTACAAGTTTTGTAACCTGAGATAGTGCAATTTACTTGTTCTTGCTTCCAAGTTTCCCTCTTCAATGCCTTTTTGCCTACATGTGGGAGCTTTCGCTCAACCGCCAAGACCCACGAACCGCTTATTGTTTCAAGCGTTCCAAGCGCGCTCTGATGGCTATCTCTCACCTAGCCGACGCGCCGTCGATCCTACGAGTGTAGTGAGCTTACCTTGATGCTTGATCGAGTACCCTCCTCTCCCTTACACTCTGGTAGCTCCACGATTATTGATGCTAGCTCAAGCATCCTCAAGCCTCCTCCTTCTCCAAGCTCCATCCTCCATAGTCGCACGAGCAAGAGAAGAGAAGAGAAGAGAAGAGAAGAGAAGAGAAGAAGAGAAGAGGAGATGGTGAAGAGCTTCACCCTCTTGATCCCTCACTCTCACACATACTCACTCCCTCACACTCTCACACTCCCTCTCTCAAGAGCACACACAAGCAATAAGGAGAGAAGAAGGGAGGAAGAATAAGACTCTTTTTGCCACAAGCCCTAAATCCTTTTCGGGCGGTCATCCCCTTTTCCCTCTTTTACATGGCCAGCCGTAGCCTAGGCCCTTTTTCCCATTTCCCACCATTCTAATTTATCCTATTCCCAACTAATGCATAGACTTTGCACAGGAGCAAGCCTGGCACTCTTTTACAAAGATTCGGCGGCACTCCCACATTTTAATGGTGTGCCCTTTTTCTCTTTTGTTATCTCGGGCTGACACCGAGGCTTTCTAAGGGTCGTGCCTGAACATTTAAATTTTTCAGGGGCTGGTTACCGGTCAAGGTGCCTTTTTCTGCTTTTATCCTGCGCCTTTTTTGCTATTTCTCTTTTTTTTCCATTTTTTGCTCCTCTGTGCTGCGGGAAACACGGTAACATTACCCCCCTCCTAGCCAAGTGCCAGTCCCATGGCACTGCAGTGGGACATAGTGGCTAGTTAGGTTGGCTGCTAGGAAAAACAGGTAGGTGGGTGACATTGCTTCCAAGGTGGTTGGGTGAATGATAGGTGATGGAGTTTAAGGACGATGACTTGGAAAGATTCCGGCGTGCTTTAGACTCCATGAAGATACTCGGCATCTTTCACACTGTTGTGGCGCCCCTTATGTAGCCGGTCATCTTTTGAGTATCAGAAATGCTTGAAGCAATAAGCAATCCCTTAGGAGGATGGTATTGGAGGGATTTATTTTGGAAAAACGCTGTTTGCCTTGAAAATCCGTGGCTTTGATTGAAGATCCTTGTCTTTGAGTTGAAGGTCTTCAGTTTTGAGTTGAAGGTCTTCATGCTTGTGGAATCAATAAGCAATCCATAGATCTTGAGGCATTGGGCATGGATCATTGGACGATGAGGTTCCAAGATCTATGCCAATGGCAGTTCTACCTTGACTTGGTTCAATCATGGTAGACATCAGCACAGGCAGATGGCTGGATGCCGGCACATGAAAAGAAGTTTTGGTCATTAAAGGATGCATGGGTGATCCTCTTCCGCGGGTAGCCATGTCTTGAAACTCGAACATAACCTGCAAGAAAAGTTGTGCACTCCCTAAGGGGTGTGTCTGTCTCGCCGTGTAGTGTGTGGTGCCCGTGGTAGTGGAACTGGGAGATGGGTCTAACCTTGAGCAAGCCCTTGGTTGTCAAGATTGTGGGAGAGAAGGAAGGATTCTCACTTGTAACTTTCTTGCTTGCACAATGGGGGAATACACACACATGTGGAGGTTGAAAACAGTTTTCCTCTTCTTAGTTATGTAAGCCAAAAGAACTCAAGTACAGAGAAATAGAAGAACCCTATATATGGGTCTCAAAGCAAACTCAACTAACTAAGGTGGCATACTAACTGAGCCACGAACTAGAGTAGATAAGGATAGCTGTCATCTAGCTATTATTCATGGGTGGTGTACCAACCGCATCTGCAGCTAACAAGTCGATGACATAAATGCACAATGGTCACCCTGGCGTATCACGAGTGAAGCTCGATATCTCAACACTCCCCCTCGAGCTCAATCCCAATTCCTGCACACCAAGCAGGTCTCTAAACTTGCGCAGCTTCTCTGCGCCCAATGCCTTTGTAAATATGTCATCTACCTGATCCTCTGTGCTGACATAAACTAGATCAATAAGACCTAGTAAAACCCTCTCCCGCACATAGTGATAATGCATCTCAATGTGCTTTGTTCTAGCATGATAGACTAGGTTATTTGCCAAGTGTATACTACTCATGTTGTCACAATAAATGACAACTGGCCCATATGAAGGTTGATGCATATCATAAAGTAGCTTATGCAACCAAGCTACTTCACATGCAGCCATTGTTGCACCCCTATACTCAGCCTTTGTGCTCGACAAGGCAACTGTACGTTGTTTCTTGCTGCTCCAAGTGACTGCAGCACTCCCAAAGGAGAACACATATCCACTGGTAGATCGTCTATCAGAAATACTACTAGCCCAATCAGCATTAGTGTATCCATCCAACTGTATCTAAACCCTAGTCTCATAAAATAGTCAATACTGCAATGTGGACTTCACATACCTGAGTATGCGTCTAGCAGCATCCAAATGCGATTTCCTTGGAGCCTGCATAAACTGACTTACCAATCCAACAGCATAGCTCAAATCTAGCCTGGTAATAGTCATATAAATCAAACTTTCTACTATGCGTCTATACATAGTAGGGTCTTCCAGAAGCTCACCTGCATCTGCGCTCAGCTTCACATTCTGCTCCAAAGGAACTAAAATAGGCTTACAGCCTGTCATCCCATATTTGGACAGCATGTCCAATCCATACTGCCTTTGCAAGAGTCATATCCCACTTGGTGATCTAATCACCTCAATGCCCAAGAAATAATGCAGCTCTCCCAAATCCTTCATCTCAAACTTCTGCTTCAATAGCATTTTCACATGAAGGATATCTTCATCACTATCACCTGTGACAATCAAATCATCAACATAAATGACTAGCAATATAATACCTTTCTCTGTTTTTCCCATATAAAGTGAGAAATCCGCCTTGGAAATCTAAAAGCCAATAGTGACAAGATATTGTCATATCTTGTCATACCATGCTCTAGATGCTTGCTTCAAGCCATACAAGGCTTACTTCAACCTGCAAACAAACTCAGGATGAACATCATACACCTAGTGGCTGCTCCATATAGACCTCTTCTTGCAAATCACCATGCAAGAAGGCATTATTTACATCCATCTGATGTAAAGACCATCCCTTTGATGCGGCCATAGCAATGACTGCTCTTACGATTTCCATCCTTGCAACCGGACTGAATGTTTCTTCATAATCAATGCCATATGTTTGTGCATACCCCTTGACTACTAATCTTGCCTTGTATCTATTCATAGAACCATCTGCACTGTGCTTCACCTTATAAACCCACCTACAACCAATTGCATTCTTATCTTTAGGCAAAGGTACCAATTCCCATGTAGCATTTGCTTCCAAGGCATCCATTTCTTCATCCATGGCTTTCTCCCATTTTTATTTTCCCATGGCTTGCTCAAAAGAAGTGGGTTCTGGTTCCTGTATCACTTTGACCATATAGGCATAGTGAATGGCTGTAAATCCATCATATTTCAGCCTATCCACAGGATACCTAGCTCTGGTAGACCTGCACAAAGTAGGTTCACTCCCAGGTGCTCTCAAAACATCCCTGGTCTTCCTTACTCCAGGTGTAACAATAGAAGGAATACCCAACTCATCATCAATGCTCTATTCTGAGCCACTAGATTCACCATCCACATAAGAGTGACCTGCATTCACATCAAACATGGGCTGATCTACCTTCTCTTTTCCTTCTCGTGAAACCTGTATACCACTATCTGCATTGTTTTGGGACATTCTCCTGATCTCAATCTTCTTGTCCATGGCGAAGAATGTGAACCATTGCTAGAGGACACTTCAGGTCCACTAATATTTTGTGACTGCTGCTGTGAATTCTGTGCAGCATTACCATTTTGTGCATCTACATTATCAATCACATTTACTGGTTTATACCAACTACTCATCTCATCAAAAACAACATCTTTTCTCACTATAAACTTACGAGTAGAAGGATTATAGCATCTATACCCTTTCTACTTCTGCAGAGAGTAATCAATGAAGATGCACTTCTCAGCTTTTGGATCCAACTTGGATCTCAACTCATCTAGCACATGAACATACGCAATGCAACCATAATTTTTCAAATGAGAAATATCTGGTTTCCTACCAGTATACCTCTCCTCTAAAGTCATCCCATGTATTGCTGCAATGGGAGTCCTGTTCATTATGTAAATTGCTGTAGCAACTGCTTGAGCCTTGTAAAAATATGGCAAGTCTTTTTCGTTGAGCATGGCACGAGATACCTCTCCAATATGCCTATTTTTCCTTTCTACAATTCCATTTTGTTATGGGGTATGACTGCATGAATATTACTACTTTATGCCATGCTCCTGCAGGAACCTTACAAACTCATTTGAGAGGTACACTCCCTCTCCATGCATTTTGGCCTCTTTGCCATCCACCACGACCTCTTTGGCTCCCCCTGCCTCTAGAGTTACCACGTCCTCCTCCATAGGACTGGTTTTCTTGAGTTTGCTGCATATTCTGATTTCTACCACGGCCTCCAAATCGACCTCCTCTACCTCTGCCTCTACCTCTTCCAGCATTTTAGTAGAAGACAGCTTCTTTTGAAGTTCCTCCTGAAGAAGATGCACCACCATTTCTCTGCTCCTCAGAAATTAGAAGAGCAATCAACTCCTCAAAATCAGGAAATATTTCACTGACAAAAATAAATGTTCGAAACTGTGCATAATCCTTTTCTAGACCATTCAAGGTCATAGAAACTAAATCATCATCTTCCACTGGCGACCCAATGGAAGCAAGTGCATCTACAATCTTCTTCACATTCATATGGTAGTCATTGATGCTCATACTTTCTATTTGCACATTGTGCAACTCTTGCTTGAGTTGCATTTTCCTGGCTTGCGTATTTGTGCTATACATTTTTGACAAAGTATCCCATGCCTCCTTTGGCGTACTTGCATCCTAAATATGCACAATCATAGAGTCTGAAATACTTATAGACAGCCAGTACATAACTTTTTTGGCTCTCTCATGCCATCCTTTAAATGCCTGCATTTGCTGTTGATTGGGAACATCATGAAAAACTGGTTCTTCTTCATTTCCTGCAACGAATTCCCAATATGCTTTTCCCATAAGGAAATTCATCATTCTAAACTTCCATTCTTGGAAGTTGTTCTTGTCAAGCTTTTCACTAACAATTTGTGAAAGAGAATCAGACCCCATTACAGAACACTGCAAAGAATTCTATCACTGCAAAAAACACAGCTTCAGTCTCACAAGGGTAAATCTGCAAAACTGACAAAAGTGGTATTTGACCACACAGTCACTTCCTAGTGACGATTTTGCATCAATGGGTAACAAGGATGATTCTGTAACTCCCAATGTCTATGCGCACAGGCATATGATGCAATTTCTACAGTAACTTTTCACCGACCTATAGAACAGTGGTCACACAGCAAAAAACAGAGCCTTCTCTTGAGTGCGTGCGGAAAACTTCCGCCTCCAAAACAGGCCCCAAAATGGCCTCGAATCAAAAAAAAGGGCAACTGAGGGCATCTCAATCTGAGACACTGCACTCTTGCACTTTTCGACTGTGCTACCTACAGAGACTTGCTCCCAAACTCGAAAAATGAAAGCAACTCTGGTCCTCTTACCAGAACACCACGAACTTGGTTTGCTTTCTTGAGCTCCTTACCACGAACCAGGCTCTAATACCATGTCAAGATTGTGGGAGAGAAGGAAGGAGTCTCACCTATAACTTTCTTGCTTGCACAATGGGGGAATACACACACAGGTGGAGGCTGAAAATAGTTTTCCTCTTCTTAGTTGTGTAAGCCAAAAGAACTCAAGTACAGAGAAATAGAAGAACCTTATATATGGGTCTCAAACCAAACTCAACTAACTAAGGTGGCATACTAACTGAGCCACGAACTAGAGTAGATAAGGATAGCTGTCATCTAGCTATTATTCATGGGCAGTGTACCAACCGCATCTACAGCTAACAAGTCGATGACATAAATACACAACGGTCACCTTGGTGTATCACGAGTGGAGCTTGATATCTCAACATTGGTAACCTCCCACACTTGAGGACCCAGTTCATGCTCCATTGGAGGTGTGGTGTAAGTCTTAGGGTGACAGGTCTGAAAGTCTTGCCCTTGATGTGCCCTAAGTGTGAAGTGGGGAGGGGGCTAGGGAGAACCCTAGGTGTAGTGATTGTGGTGCTTCTTTCTTGTTTTTCTTCTTCTCTCTTTTTTTTAAAATAATAAACATAAAGAGACGTATACATGGAGACATGTGATACAAGGGCATGACGGGTGTTTACTCCTCATCATCCGAATGGCGGGTAGGGGATGGCAGAGGGCGGGTGGCCTTGTTAAGGAATCTACGACTCAACAAGTAGCCCTTGAGGTTGAGGCGGGTTTTGAGAGTGGTGGTAGAAAGGAAGGGGTGGTTGTACTGGGTGAATTTGTTGTCGCTCATATCTTCGAGCAGTGCAACACAGAAAGATGGCAAAAGAGAAGCGCGCATCATGAGGCAAGTCATGGTGCTGCTATCTATGGCATTGGGGTCAAAATAGAGGGGTGGGAGGTGGCGTTCTTGAGGTGCAGTGTGGACTAGGATCCTAATTAGTCTAAGATAATTACAAGTGGTTATGAAGGCGGGGTCAGGACACGAGGTGAACTCACTAAGAAATCTATCTATAGAGCTGTACAAATCGGGGAGGGTAAAGAGAAGGGCGTCCCTATGGGAGGTGCTATTGGTGTTATAGATAATGGGAAAGTCGAACTTGCCATGGATAGACGGATTAAAGTCGACTCCTACCCTTCGAGGATACGGCATGAAAGTAGGGTTGTTTCTCTCAGAAGGGAGGGTGTTGCAAAATGCCATCCACGCGTCAAGGTTGATGTCAAAAATGTGTCTTCTCTAGGTGGGTTGGCAATTATAGCCTTCCACCGATCTAGGCACCTATAGAACTTTATCCTTCCAAAATTCGCGGTCCTCGACTCCCCAAGCAGTTGGGTGGGCCTCTCGCTCTGCTAACCACTTGGCCTTAAGCCTTGCACCCATAGCGATGACGTCATTTACAAGTTGAATGGGCAGTACTCTGTTCAAGGTAGCGGGAAACTCAAAGCTCAAGTCGAAGGGGTCACGGTTATATTCTTGCTATTCCCAAATAATCAATTCGGCATGGAATTCAGCAGGGGGATCTTGAGGGCGCGGTAGGAGAGGGGCAGGCTGTCTTGGAATAGGTCTAACATTCAGCTTTTTCCTTGCCTTCTCTACCATTTCTTTCCTGCAATTAGCCTGGGCTGCTTTTCTCTCATTAGATGTATCAGGGGGCTGCACTTCCGCTTGTTGTGGCTAAGGGGGTGGTGGGATGTATTCCTCCTCCTGAGGTCCCAGATCAAACTCCAGTTCACCCCCTTCTGCTCGCACGTCTTATTGTGCCTTCGCCTCTGTGAAACCGAGTTCATCTATTTCCTGCGCCGTCAGGCCTACCTGTGCAAGATATCTTCTTTGCTCCTCTAGGCTCTGCGGTGGGCCTCCTAGCTACAGTGGCACGTGCAGGCCTGCTGTTAGAGCTCTGCGTGCAATGGTTAGCTTCTTCTGCAGAGCTGATCATTGGCTTCGTTTCCTTCCGGTTTGGTGGAGTGGAGCAATGTATTGAGGAAGGTGTGTTTTGCTGAGCTATCATGGAGAGCTGGACTGCCTCTACCTGATTCTCAGCCTGCACCCTATCTCCTTCGGCTTTGGCTAGCTGGTGTGCCAAGTCCCGTATTCTCCCCTCATTGTGATCAGCCCATTCCTTTGCTCTTTTTTCCATATCTTCCAGGCTCTCCCCCTGATGGAGGGTCATAGCCATGAGTTGTTGCTGCTGGGCCTCGAGCTCACGGTGCAAGCAGGACTGCTCTTGGCATTCATCGGCGATCTGTGCATTGAGCTGGTCCAGCTTCACCTGCATCCTTCACACCTGCTCTTCCCTTAACTGGTCCAGCTCTGCAGCCTCCTGTCTGATCTTGTCAAGCTGGATTTGTGCTTCTAGGTTGACTGCAAATAGCTGATCATTCTTGTGCCGAACATGAGCATTGGTCTCCCTCTCCCCGTTGAGACGCTCCATCAAGATTTTTCTCCTTCCTTCCCAAGCAGCGTCACGTTCCTTTAGGGCCTTTAATTCCTCTGCATTCTTATTGTTGGCTTCCTCCCTGAGCGCAGCAATCTCCCTTTGGTATTATGTTATCGGCTTTGTTCTCTCCAGCTGGAGAGCGGCTCATGATTCTCGTTCTGTTGCCAGCTCCTCCACAGCTGTCCTCCTTTCTTCCCTAGCCCTTTCTAACTGCGAGAGCAGCTCCTTAACATATTCGTCATATTGGCCTGCTGGAGGTGGGGGGTGGGGCATGGTGGTGGTGGTGACAACATCTTCTATTTTTTGCCTCTTCAACTCCGGCCTTGGCTGATTGCTCGAACCTTGAAGGGTCCGAGACCTCTGAATTCCATCTTTTGCTTATGTCCTTTAACTGAGTAGAGGAGCACTAAGTCACCCTTTTCAAACTCGCATTGCTTGACATGCTTGTCAAACCAGCTCTTTCATCGGGCTTTCTCGTAGATAAGCCCGTGGGTGGCTAGAAGACGAGTCTCTGATAGGCGTTCCAACTCGACCAGGCGTTGCATCCATGCTTCCTTCCCTTCCCATCGTTCTTGGAGTAGTATTCTCATGCTAGGGATGAAGAATTCTAATGGTAGAATTGCCTCAGTTCCATAGGTCAACCTAAAGGGGGTTGGCCGACGACCGTTTTATAAGCTGTGCGGTAGGCCCACAAGGCTGCCATCAACTTGTTATCCAAGTCCCTTCGTGAGGCTGAGACTACTTTAGTCAGGATGTTGATAAGAATTTTGTTAGTTGATTCTGCCTGGCCATTAGCCTGAGGGTAGTATGGTGAGGATTTGCGATGGATGATAAGAAAGGTGGATAGGAGATGTGCTATCACTTCATTGATAAAGTGTGTGCCTTGGTTGCTAACCAGTTTGATGGGGCAACTGAAGCACGAGATCACTTGCTCCCATAAGAACTTGGTAGTCGTCCTAGCATCGTTTTTTCGTGTGGCTCTTGCCTCTGCCCATTTCATGAGGTAATCCATGGCCACCACGATGTACTTGGCTGTGAGTACTGTGCCGCGGGGCTAATGGGTCCTATGAAGTCAATTTTTCATTTTTCGAAGGGTTGGCGAGCAATAATTGGGGTTAACTCCATTTGATCCTTATGAATCGGGACTTTTGTCCGTTGGCACTCGTCACAATGGTTGACGAATCACTTGGCATCGTGGAAAAGTGTGGGCCACCATAGTTGGGACTACAGCACCTTCCGTGATGTCGTGTCTCCTTTAAAGTTTCATCCTGCAATACCGTTGTGCACCTCTAAGAGCACATCATACATCTCATACTCACTCACGCACCTACGTAGCAATCCGTCTTGCCCTAGCCTATAGAGTTGGCCTGCAATCAACTAGTAGGGCTAGATCTTCAGGATCAAGTGTCTAAGTCGTACCCTTTCTATTGGTCGCTCACGTAGTCCGTGCTTGAGCACTTGGACTATGTCCTGTGCCCAGTATGGCGTTAGATCAGCATTAAATAGATCTCTCTTGCTAGATAGGTGGAATAAGTGGGTGTCAGATAACTCGTCAATGATGCCTTGTCCAGCGGCTTCTCCTATGGTATGCGGGACATGTGATCAATCATGTAATGTTGTTTTTCCTTTCGTACCACTACGGAGAAATCGAACTCTAGGAGCAGGAGGAGCCATCGAGTTATGCGCCCTGTAGCACAAGTTTTGTTCACTAAATAGAGCAGGGCTTGATGGTCCACGAAAAAGATGAAGGGTGTGGCCAATAGATAATGCCGGAATTTCTTCATAGAGAACACCATGGCTAATCCCTCCCTTTCTGTTGTTGAATAATTCATCTCCGTCTCAGTGAGTTGTCTGCTAGCAAAGCTCACTCGGTAATCTAAGTTAAGCTCACCAGGTTGGCACAACAATGCCCCCATGGCAACCTTAGAAGCATCGATGTGTACGTGGAAGGTAATGGTCCAATCTAGGGCTCATAGAATTGGTGCTGTTGTTAGAGCCTTTTTCAATTCTTCGTATGCCCATTGGCATGCCTCGATCGGCTCAAAGACAATCAACAGCTTCTACAATGGCCTAGCGACGATCAATGCGTAGTTCAGTACAAACCGTCAATAGTATCCTGTGTGACCTAAGAAGCATTGAACTCCCTTGTAATTAATTGGGGATGGAAGGTCAACAATAACCCTGACCTTCAAGAAGTTAGTGGCAATGCCGTTCTTTGACCCCTCGTGTCCTAAGATGCATCCGTGCTTCACCCAAAACTGACACTTCAAGGGGTTCAAGGAGAGACGATATAAGTGGCACCGTTCAAAGACTGCGCGAAGTTTGTCTAAGTGTTCGATCCAGGTCGAATGGACACACAGATCGTCGACAAAGACTTCTAACTCCTTGCGAAGCATGTCCTTAAAGATGGTGCACATGAGGTGTTGGAAAGTGGCAGGGGCATTGGTCAACCCGAAGGGCATGACTATGTATGCAAAGATGCCCCACTCAGTGGCAAAGGCGGTCTTGTGCCTGTCTGCAGGATGCACTTGCACCGTGTTGTACCCTGAGAAGCCATCCAGAAAACTGTAGGCTTCCTTGCCTGCCACCCTCTCAAGCATGTGCTTAGTGTATGGCAAGGGATAGTTGTCTCTCTTCGTAGCAGCGTTCACCTTCTTGTAATTGACGCACACTTGAATTTTGCCATTTTTCTTCATCACAATGACTATGGGTGATACCCAGTCTGTGTGCTCAATTTCGTAAATGAATCCAGCTCTCATTAGCTTGTCAATTTTCTCTTTGACAGCATGAGCGTGTTTTGGATTCATGGGGTACAATCGCTGCTTGACCGGCATTGCATCCAACGTCATGGGTATGTTGTGAGTCATAACACTTGGATCTACCCCCCGTAGCTCTTCTAAGGACTAGGCAAATACATCTATTTACTCCCACAAGAGAGCGACAAGACTCAACTCTTCTTTACCAGTCAAGTCATCGACAATGAACACTAGTCGGGGTGTCTCCCCTTCTAGGGCTAGGTCTACCTCCTTGACCTTGGCTGGTCCTTCGATTGGTTCGCTCGTCTGCCCTTGACACTTGGCACTAACAGGACCACTACCCTATCCCCTTTTTTGAATTTAGTGAAGCGTTTAGGGAGGTCCTGTGGTTTCCGTTGTTCTTCTGATCGTGTATCCCTGGGGTGCTTTGCCTTATCCTACCTTAACCGTCTATGCCTCAGGTGGACGGGTAAGTCTCCCTTGGTGCGTCAGGTCATGGGCGGCCTAGGGATCTCTGGGTCACTATCCAAAGTAACTTCCGATTCAGAGTCAAACCCTCCATCTTCGCTAGAAGAGGTGGTCTCCCCTGATGGCCGTAGTTCAGATGGCGATTCGGTTCTAAGTATTGATGTCGTTCCTGGTTGGGTTAGGCCTGCTTGCTCAAGGTCTATGGCTCCTATGCATTCCAACCAAGTACGATCACATTTCATGCGCATGACTCCTTGCTCCATTTTAAGGGCCTGCCTTTTTTGCGGCTTGGTGTCTACTCGTATCTGCTCAATTTCTCGTCCTTCAATGTCGTATTCTATGGTATCCACTTCACCCTCGCTCTCATCACTAAAGGATTGGTAGTCTTCGTATTCATCGCAAGAATCTTTGTCATTCGACTGCTCGTTGTCTCTTAGGGCTTGGTATGCCTCGTGTCATTGGTCAGGAACCAGGGCCCAGTTACACATGAGGTTCAACTTGTGCATCCTAGTCCATTGCCACTTGGAATCCCCTAAGAGATCCTGGAGTGGTTTGAAGTTGGCAGCTGGGTTGCCAGCTAGTTGGTCCGTTAGGTATTCCAGTATCCCCTGGAGTTCCCTTTTGTTGGATGGCACTTGGGAGGTGACAGGCTTAGGCTTTCCATGGAGGCTTGCTGCCATCATGTAGACTGGTGTAGAGAGTGCTTCGTTGGTCTTGCCGATCGTTTTGATGGCCTGCTCATATGCCTCATGGTCTGAGAATGGCAGGTCAATTGTAGCGAGGAGTGCATCCAATCCCGCTCATCCTCTAGGCATGGGATATACTTGGTCAAGGACCCATAGGGCTTCTTGACCTGAGTGTTCCCCTTGAGCATAGTAGAGATGGCGTCTAGGTCGATTGGTGAGGTTTTCCAAGTGTCCATCTCTATTCTTACGGTGTCCATTCTATTGCCAAGGAAGATCAAGCCGTTACCCCAATCTTCGATGACTCTAGCGTTGCAAATCCAAGGTCGGCCTAATAGGACATCGTAGTCCACTCCCTTCATGACTATAAAGTCGACAAAGAACTGGACACCTTCGATCTTCACTAGCCAATTCTTCAGTACCCCAAATGGCTTCACTCTCATACCATTTGCTAGCAAGACGTTAAACCTAGCAGCTTTGACATGCAGGTTTCCCCAAGTCTGAAGCACTGCGTGGCTAAGCACACTAACCCCAGCTCCCGTGTCTACGATTCCCTTCCTTGTTGTGTCACCTAGGGCTAGGATTGGCAGGACTGCGTGCATCTCAGAGCCTTCCCAAAAGGCGTTGACGTGCAAAGATTTAGGCACGAAGTGTAGCATCAAACTTGGCAATTGTGTTTCTGCATCTTGGTCTCGAGGGTCTGCCGTGACCTGCTCTTGTGATCCTTCGACCCACTGCTTAAGGTCTTGCCATAGGGCAGGGTGCTGCTTAAGCAGATCTCCCAGGCTAAGTGTTACAGGGGTGGTCACTAGTGTGGTTAGGAATTCGTTAGATACTCGTCCTTCCTTTAGCCTAGACTGTCCAGGCCAATGGTCGCAGAGCTGATCTGCGGCTCTGTTGCGTCTAGGCTTGGTCTCAGTAGCACTGCTTGTGGCACAATTGCTTCGGCCGGCGGTGATATTGGCGTGCTTATGCTGGAGAGATCATCGATCTCATCCTCTATGATGGGTTCAACGTCTTTGAGATGCTGTTGAGCCTCCCTCACCCATTCCTTCACCTTTTCTATGGCCTCTAATTGTCACTTCAGATGCAGGTATTCCCCTACCTTAGCGCTTCCCTTTTCGGCTGTCTTAGGGGTTGAAGTCTCTGCCTCCGCGTCTGAGACTTTCTTCCCTGTGGGTAGAGTCATAGCACTCTCGATCTTTAGTGCAACCTTAGCTTCCGATCTCTTCTTTTTCCGCCTATGGCTTTTCTTTCCTATCGAGGTTGCGTCAAGATTGCTAGGTCCGCAGGCCGGCAGATGCCGGCCTGCTTTGTTTGGGCTCGGGTCATAACTCGCAAGGGAATAGGTGTGGCCTCCCCATCGGGGTTTTCGACACCAAACAGCCCCAATGGGACGGATGGAAAATTGGCTGAGCTAGAGGACCGCTTTCGCTTTGGGTAGTCTATGAAAAGATGGGTGATTCCGCACTCTACGCACTTTTGGTCAGCCTTGTCCCTATTTTGCTGCTCTCTTTCAGGCAGCGTGATGAGACATGACCGGGGTGTCCGCAAGTCCAACAAGTTACTGGATCCTGTGGCTTCCCTCCTAGGCCTCTACTCCGTCCTGGTCCTAACGCCATTAGCGGCACGGGTCGATAATCCATGAGGACCGCGTTGCCCTCGTCGTCATGCGAGACGTAAGGGTATATGTAGGTCTCTTCATCATTCGGCTCCTCCACGTAGTGTACTAGAGCGTCGCTCGGTGGGTGGGTCACATAAGGACCAGGCGGTCTAGGAATGCCTGTAGGATTTATGTCCATTCTAGGGATGGCTGGTTTCATATCGTTAGGTGCGGGTAGAGCCAATGGGGCTCCCCTTCCGAAGAATGGCTGCGGCCTGTTAGCTAGCTAAGGTTGGCCATAGGGTTGTGAGTATGGAAGTCTTCTTGGTAGTCTGTGAGATATCGTGGCCGAACCTACCACAGTTAGCGCAAGGTCTTGACCTAGGGTCTTGACACTCGGCCGGCAAGTGGTTTCCGCCACAGTACACGCATTGGATGTGCGGGCGCATTGGTCATCTCAACATTTCTTGTATCTTGGCTAATTCCATCTTGACCTTAGCCAAGCCTTGGTCTGTCCCGGCAGCCTTCCCCTTATCTTGGGATGATGGGATTGACCGCTCACTAGAGGCTAACGTTGTCTCTGAGCTTCGCGGGTTGGTCTCTTCTAGATTTAAGCTCCTAGAGCTCCGCTCTTTCAACTGGTCATCGACTCTAATGGCTTCCTCAAAAACTCTAGCCACCACGTCCCGCTGCAAGCTTGAGTTGCCTGCCAATGCCTTATATAACTCCTCGTCTCGAATTCCACTGATAAATACAGTTGAAACTACTCTGTCAGTCGCTCACTCGCCTAGAGGGATTCTCTTAAAGAGACTTCTCACATGGGTCACGTAGTCGCGGATGTCCTCCTCTTTTTGCTTGACATTCATCAAGCGTACTAGCAGGTTATCGGAGTATCCGGGCTCGGTGAACCTCTTGACGAAGAGATCCTTGAGATTATTGAAGTTGGCTCGTTCCACGGCATCCAGGCTTGTATAGCATGTCCTACCCTTGTTGCCTAAGCAAAGCCCAAATGCTTGCAAACGTTGAGTCTGGTTGTTGAGGCCGTTGGCTTCGGAGACTTGCTCCAACTGCTCAACAAAGCTGTATGGATCGTCATGCGGTTGGTACTTATCGAGGTGCTTGGCAACAATCGGTATTTTGGCCTAGCTCTTTGAGCCCTGGTTTGCCCCTAATCCTGCAAGCAGAGACATCACTAGTGCGGTGGCACTCTACTCTACTGCGGTGTTATCGAGCAGCCGTTTCATGAGAAGCTTGCTCAATGTCAGGTCTCCTTCTAGCACTCTCTCATGGTCTATTCGGTTTCGGCTAGCCAAGTTCAGCACTCTCTCTTGCACTCGATAGCTCCACGATTCTTGATGCTAGCTCAAGCATCCTCAAGCCTCCTCCTTCTCCAAGCTCCATCCTCCATAGCCGTGCGGGCAAGAGAAGAGAAGAGAAGAGAAGAGAAGAGAAGAAGAGAAGAGGAGATGGTAAAGAGCTTCACCCTCTTGATCCCTCACTCTCACACACACTCACTCCCTCACACTCTCACACTCCCTCTCTCAAGAGCACACACAAGCAAGAAGAAGAGAAGAAGAGAGGAAGAAGAAGACTCTTTTTGCCACACAACAAAGAATGAGCTTCTCATTCACTTTTCAACTTTATATACAAAGCTCTAAATCCTTTTTGGGCGGTCATCCCCTTTTCCCTCTTTTACATGGCCAGCCGTAGCCTAGGCCCTTTTTCCCACTTCCCACCATTCTAATTTATCCTATTCCCAACTAATGCATACACTTTGCACAGGAGCGAGCCTGGCACTCTTTTACAAAGATTCGGGGGCGCTCCCACATTTTAATGGTGCACCCTTTTTCTCTTTTGTTGTCTCGGGCCGACACCGAGGCTTTCTGAGGGTCGTGCCCGAACATTTAAATTTTTCAGGGACTGGTTACCGGTCAAGGCACCTTTTTCTGCTTTTATCCTACGCCTTTTTTGCTATTTCCCTTTTTTTTCCATTTTTCGCTCCTCTGTGCTGCGGGAAACACGGTAACACTACACAAACTAGACATCTTACGTGTTAACAAAAAGAAAAATATTATAGTACACTGGAATCATAGAAGTTGAAATATTTCAACACTACAATTAAAAACCAAATTATAGTGAAACTAAGAGTATTCTTCCATGCCTTCAAGCGCTATACAAACTATGGCCAATGCTATAGCTCTTTAAGAACAATGTGATGTTAAGGCATGTTACCTCCCCCATAAACACCTCCTTGAGGGCTTTGTCTAGCTACAGCCCTTTGATGTCCAAAATTGTGATGAAATCCAATATCCTTCTTGTATTTATGGACATACCTTTTGACCAGCTTTATTGCTTCAAAAAGTGTAGTGGGCTTAAATTGGGCCATTACATCTATGGACAAATCGGGCTCCAACCGATATATATATATATATATATATATGTGCAATTTGTCACCATTACCAATACTTTTCACATTTATTATCAAATTGAGAAATTGGTTTGTATATCCTCTCATGGATAAGCTACATGGGTCATGTTGGTATCACCTTCTTGTTAACCGCTTTGTCTCAATTGGAGAAACAAAACTAGCACCACGTGTGCTTTGAAGTCCTCCCACCCATGGATAGGTTGATTTTCACACTTAACATAGCACCACTAAGCCTATGCAAAATCCTCAAGATGGAGAGTTGCAAAATGAATGTTTTGCTCATTCGTCTTGGGGTAGAGGTCAAAATAAGATTCCAACTTGGCTATCCACTCTTCTAAAAGTGATGGAGACGATTATTGTCGGTTGTATTTGGTGAGGATTATCTTGTTCTGAATCTCTTGAACATAAGCATCTTGTTGCCCATTTAAGCCATGTTGGCCATTCTAAGCATACTGCCTATTATATGTATACTTCCTATTGTATGCATACTACTCATTGTGGCTATGCTCCCCATTTCAACTATTCTACCCATGGTTATCGTGATGTCCATCTTGTCCATTATGAGATTGAGATCTACCCAAGAGTGGGGGCTAACCTCTAATGCTAGGGTGCATAGGGAAGGCACTCATCACTGACTCTTTGTTTCTAGTAGAAGGCTCACCTACTTCAAAGCTGCAAGTTTGGTAGAAATTTTGCATTAGGGGATGGATTGGGCTACATCAATTTGGTTCTATCTCTACTCTTATTGTGTTGTGAATGATTTGTGGCCATTTGACAGATAAGTGATGTGAGTCTATTTAAGGTTTGTTGGGTTTGATCTTGTGCAAGCGTGGTTTATTTGTTGGAAAGGGTGACTTGCTCAATCAAAAAGTCTTGGAGTGGCTATCTTTGCAAGCCATATGATCAATCAATTGATCCAATTTTGACACCACTTATTTATGCTTGGAAACCATATCATTATACCTCAGTGCATGACATGCTTTATGTTAGCGTAGGGTTTGGTTGAGTGTACTAAAGGTTCCCTAATTATTAGGTGACTCTTCCTTATAGTCATCCCCATAGTGATCTTTAGGTATAGGCTCTCTAGCATCAATGATTTCCCTTTGTAGGTTACCCTGGGTCTTGCCTTTGCCTTTGTTTGCTACCATTCTGGTGTAGTCCACTAGATCTATCATTAGTAAATTGTGCATAACTCTTTGATAGCAAGCTCCAACAAGCATACTTCTTTATTCAAATCAAATAGAAAAATGCCTTCTTTGATATGAACTATTAGATTTTATAATAGGAAATTTTCTTTTTTTTATGTAGCTCAATATATGTGATTGTCTAGAACTAGTTTATACCTTGTCCACAAGACCCTTGTGCACAAAAATTGCAATAACTCCTAGATCATAGCTCCAATTGGGGAGATATTTGGTTTTCTTCAAAGATGATGATGCTCTCTTTGACATAAGGCATAATATTCTTCCCTTATAGAAATATAAAAAAATTTGCAATCAATTTTCTATGGTAGTCGTGAAATTCTTGCACCTATTTCACTAAGTAACTTGAGCCAAGCTAAAAAATCCTTCAAGAGCTCTCTAATTCCTCGCCCCATGACCTATATATAGTAGGCATAAGTCAAGAATGCTCAAGAATCAAAAGGATTGAAGCATCTTGATCATCACAAGGCATTATGGGGTTGAATTTTGGGGATTCCTATCAAGAGAGCAAATCTTTTGGATTGATCACTCAAGGAAGTTTAAAGCTCTTCCCCTTTGAAGCTCCATCGACTTCCAAGTATTCATGGCTCATCATTGCATGTGATTGAGCTATGAGGCATCATGCATGAAGGTATGGCTCAAGTGAGCTCCACTAAAAAGGTAATCCATTCAATCTCATCCAAACCTCATTAATTCACCTGACTAAGCTCTCTTTTCTTATTGAAATGGAAAGATTAGATCAACCCACTCTCTAATTGCACTCATACATTGAAGAAACTCAAACTTTCATTGAATAATCCATAGAGTGTCGTATTCATTGTCATCCCCATCACCTTGAGTTTCATTTTAAATCTAATCTAACCATGGATTAACTAACTTTGTTGTGCTGATCTAGTGATAGTATGCAAAATAATTTGTAAAAGGGTAAGTTGGAATGTAGTGAGTCACTAGACTACCAAGATAATCACTTCTCCGTCCACTTAATTGTCCATTTTATGCATATTATGAAAAGTAAAAAGTTTATTTCCCATAAATGCATCTTATATCAATGGCTTAAGTTAAAAATGTCATACCATATGTATGCTGACTAAGGAAAAGGCTAATGCTAGATGAATTGGTAAGCTAAAAGAGAGGCGACCCTCCCTTACTCCTTAATACCTTAAAGGGGTGCGCAACTAGGCCTAGGGGGAACTTGACTCACCTCTTAGTGATCCAAATCATACTCATGTGCAAGTGCATGTACATTCAGTGGATACCCCATATCTTGATAGAAAATGCTAAAACGTGAGACAAATGTAGTAATAAAGGCATCCATGCATTGAAGTTGGAAATTATGCAATCAGTATGACATGTATGCTACCAAAACCTTCATACAAATTGCATATAGACATAATTTATTCTTGGACAGATATGGAATGTTGTTGAACATGCTATGTATATTGGATACTAGGTTGCATAGGCTTTTCAACCCATAAGACACTCAAGTAGTGGATAGCCTTAATGGTTGCCCCTACTGAAAGCCATTAGGGTCTCTTTAAGAGGACAATAAATTTTAGAAGATGAGGAAGAAGACTTAAATAAGCTCCATTAATTATGCCAAATCATGGGAGGAAACATTACAAGATGCATACAAGAGTGGAGCTACTGAAAATGGCTAGGAGGGGTAGTGAAATTTACACCGCAATCTTGGAGCCCACAAATCTTGGGAAAAGACTCACTCCACTACTCAATCTCTAACTTATGATTCCTATAACTCAATGGTTTATGCATCTTGTGCTTTGGAGGATGAGGGAAAGAGATCTGAGTGATTCTTGGCTAGAGAATCCATGGCAAGTTTGGAGAAATAAGAGAGACAAGGCCCTCAACAAAAAGTAATTGTGGTTTACATAGTCTCTAATTCCTAAGACTCCATTTTTTACCGACTCCTCTAAAATACGCACAAAATTTTGTGACAACATGCTTAATTAGCCCTATTATGTCCAAACAAGCCTCTAGATCCTACCATAACTCTATTCCTTCATAAGGCATCCATTTGCCTATAGTACTCATTGTGTACCTTAGTAAAATATGGTTTTATTACTTGAAAAGAAAAGTAGGTTCGAAGAAAGAGGAAGAAAGGACCAAGGCATTATAATCTGATACCAACTATAATGAAGAGGACTAGAGAGGAAGAAGAAAAGATAGAGAAGAATACAAAGAGGAGAGAGGAAGAGAGGATAAGAGAGAGAGAGAGAGAGAGAAGGACTAGAGAAAGAGAGAGAAAGAAGGAGAGAAAGCCATGAAATTTGGAAAGGAAGCGAAGAGACTTGATTATTGGATGGTTCCTACTTAGTGAATTTTTTTCATTTTTTATCTATTTGTTAAACTATAATTTCTTCACTAGTTACCAAAAATCTTTTACTTACGTTATAATCTTTATACTAAATGGATCTAATTTTTGAAAGAATCTGGGATGAATTTGTGTGTGATGGTGTATTATCTACATTCATGTTTGTGTTTATAGCTCATGCACTCCCCACTCTGGAATATTGTCTCTTTAGGGCCATGGCAAGCAGGGAGTCCACGTACTCTAGCTTCAAACTTTGATGGTCTTGATTAGAATCCACGAGTGGCTAGGGGAATTCCTTACGAGATGGAAATCTTGTGGAGAGAAGAAGGACTATTCTAGGAACGTTAGAGGTAATGGGGTGAAGTTTTCATAAGCCGAAGTAGTATGTCTTGCAAGTGGTCGATGACAACCTTCTCTTGCCCTTCTTCTTCTCTCTGTCTCTCCTTCTTTCACTCTCTCTTCTTTCCTTCTCCTTCTACCTTTCTCCCTTCTTCTATTCTTTTCCTCCCATGTCTTCTTCTTTCAGTCTCTTCCTCTTTATTCTCCTTTTCTTGTCATCTATCTCTTCCTCCCTTCTCTTCCCCTCCCCTATCGTCTTTTTTTTTTCTTCTCTTCTCTTCTCCTCCTCCTCCTCCTCTCTCTCTCTCTCTCTCTCTCTCTCTCTCTCTCTCTCTCTCTCTCTCTCTCTCTCTCTCTCTCTCTCTCTCTCTCTCTCTCTCTCTCTCTCTCTCTCTCTCTCTCTCTCTCTCTCTCTCTCTCTCTCTCTCTCTCTCTCTCTCTCTCTCTCTCTCTCTCTCTCTCTCTCTCTATGCAAGACTAGTAGGTGAGAAGACAAACATTAACCTAAGATTTAGGCTAAGGCTTTATAGGACTCAGCTCTATTACTAATTTTCAAAGTTATGGTTAATTTCTTGATGGTCTCATTTTCCCTACTAAGGCAATCCCCTTTCTAAGATAACTCATTACTTCTAAAGATGAGTTGTCCCTAGCTCTGTTGCTTGCATACATGAATACATGAACCAAATATCTTTCCAGGTGTCTAAGAATCCAACTATTATATCTTATTTCTAGCTACTATTGGCTATGGAAACACTTTGGGATTGAGACATGAAGTGTTATTAAAATTATAAAAAGAGTTATAGGAAAATAAGATGATGATCTGATTTGTTTTTATGGATTTTCAATATTGTTTAGTTGCCACATGATTGTAGCTTATTGTGCATAGACTTGCATATGACACATGCTTGGTAGTTAAATTGTAGGGACTAATGTGAATTGGGCTTGCTACAACATATTAGTAAATGAAGATATTATACCTCAAAGAGCACTTATAGTGTGCAAGAGATATTTATTTATTGGGTGCTTGAGTAGCACGTGAGAGCTAATTTATATAAACTTGGAATTATTATTTTATTGATGTATATCTTGAATAAATTAGGATTAATATTTTTAGATCACATTTTTAAGAAATATAGTTTATTTTGAAGAAAAGGATTGCAGACTATGAGCCATGCATTCATGTGGCAAGAGAATAAATACATCATGGATGCATTTTGAGCACCAAGATAATAAAATGTGTTACTATCTATGTACCTTATCCCAATCTATGTGTCACTATCTCAATTGAAGCATCCATTCATCATCAAGGTCTTCTCCATCTTCACCATCAAGCATCATTGAAGCTTTTGTGGGATAAATTTTTTACAAATTGGCTACTTCTCTCGGGCATAGAAGATGCTAGTTTCACTCATCCCAAAGTGAAATAGACCTATTAAAGGCTTCTTTTATGCTTTTTTTCTTTCACCAGACATGTTTTCTTTAATTCCACCATAACTGATTTTCCATTAGCAATGTGGTTTTTCCACGGAGAGAGAGAGAGAGAGAGAGAGAGAGAGAGAGAGAGAGAGAGAGAGAGAGAGAGAGAGAGAGATCTATGACATGGAGTGTGATACTACAAAAATTAAATAAATACATGCATGGGGGATATGCTCACCCATGCATGGGGGGAAGATTGTATCCAATTGGTCTCTCATTTACTTGTCTCTCAACTCTCCTCTTTTGCAATGAGTAATTCTAGTATGAATTTTCATCAATTTTCTACAAAGCTATGGTGAATTCTAACAAGGAAGCCCTTAAACGATGCCTCAATGGCTCCTTGAATCAAAGTACCTATTTGACTTAAATGTTGACTTAAATAAAATATTTTGCTATTAACATCTGCAAATTGATGGTCAAACTCAAATGGTATCCTGTATTATTAAAGTTATATCAAGTTTTCATTGTATTAGAGAGCCCTAAAGGTGGATTAAGTATATAAGACTTGTGGAATTTATCTAAATAGACAAGAATGTTAGACTTCATTGATTTTTTTGAACACACTCTCAAAGTGGAAACATCTAAAGCTATGCTAGAAGAAATGGACCAATAAGTTCATGTAATTTGTTAAGATATCAAAGTTGCCCAAGTCTAATGGCATTTTGACTTAAATCCTCAAAGGACTCTATGTACCTTCAAGGAAAAAGACATAGTTTTCTTTAAGACTGAGACTAGAGAAAGTCTCAATATCCTTGGGAAAGTACAACAAACTTAGTCACAGATAATGTGAGCCCCATGACCTAATCGAACTGATAGGAAAGCAAGCTTATAAGCTCAAACTACCACCCCGTTGAGAAATTTAAAGAAGTATCAAGCAATTCTTCTTGAAAGACATTGAAAGAGATGGGTATTCAAGGTGTAATTTTCTTGAAGATAGGTTAGATTGGGCTAATGGTTCTTGATTTCATCCTCCTTGGTAGCATGATGGCAAGGTCCTAGTTTTGATAAGGAATTGAGGCAATAAACTTCATTCTCATTTGGGATCCTTTAAGCTTTGTCCCTTGTGAGCTTGTAGTTTTTCTATAGTATTTACAATCACATTAAATTAAATCATAAGTGCATCAAGTAGTTATGAGTCAAAATTAATATACACCAAGGTCACTCTGCCTATAGATTTATCCCCTTTACCTTACCTTGCATCGTCTTCATCCCCTCCCTCCCCCAAAAACCCACGCACACACATACAATAGATATACAATGCTTCTTGGTATTGTACGGATACAATACTTGATTGAATGAATCTCTATTTTTCATGTTGTGTGCATGTTTGTTGTCATTTTTTTAAGATTATTAATATACAAAGGAAGGATAGCAACATAAAGAAAAATAAGCTGAGGTTCAATATTGCTTTTTTGTCACAATCTTTAGGAACTCATACTAAAACAAAGCACTTTGAGATAGATGTCATCATGGTCCTCCTAGATTGCAAATTATAGGGGCATAACCTCAATAATATAGTTTCATATGGTACCCATGTCTATCATATCATGCTCTCTTGCTAGGGTACTAAAGTGTGTGTTAAGCTAAGTGAATGTGTATATCCACACAAGAGAAAGTGAATAGGCCATTGAAGTGAAAGTGGAGTAGAAGAAGATTGGCTAGTGCCAAAACCCAAACTTTTTAAAATCACAATGGGGTTTCAAGGAGATTAATATTTAAACTTGACACCTTCCATTTATAGGATGCACATGTAGAAATTCTAAATAAGCATTTCAAGAATCCGCTTTTTTAATGAGAACCAAGCTCGCTTCCATACAAGTTGTAATCATTTGTGAAGCCACAATTGAAGATCCATGATTGTCATGGGTATCCTCTAATTATTTCACCTAGGCTTGTTCAAATTAAACTTTTTTGTATCATAACTTAAGAGGACTAGCCAAGAGCCACAATAGAGGTTAGGTGCCCAATTGTAAGTAGGAAACCATAAACCTAACCCTAACATAAAAAATATGAAAAGAATGAATGAAAATCTCATTCTAGTGTGTGTATAATTTGGAGTTTCACACCTTTTTTTTTGTCTATACTCTTGTGACCATTGTATTTGGCATTAAAGGCCACATGTGCCTAGTTACCTACATTTACTACGGGCACCCCTGTACATTGTAGGTGACAGGTGCCCCTCACTATCACTTCATTCTTTATTCTTTTAGTGGTAATATAATAAGAGAACGAAGGTCACACATTGTGACTATTGTATTTCCCACACATAGGTATCTCTCTTCTTGCTTGAACCTCCATAGCTCTTGCATCTCTTCTTACTTCTACTTGTGCTTCCACTTCCACTCCACCTTTCAACTCATGTTAGAATGGGCATTCAAGGAGCTTCTTCATCACTTGCTTCAGCTTAGGAAGAGCACACTTGAAGCTTTTATGGCTACCCCAACCCTTCACTCTCAAGGTATGTTTTGATTGCCCCAACCCTGTACTTTATCAAGGTATGTTTTGATTGTCCCAATCCTTCACTCCCAATGTATGTTTTGACTTCCCCCTTTAGCAAGTCTTGTTTCCAAAACTTTTCTCAACTTCCAAACGTTGGCATTTTCTAATGATCATTGAGTTAAGAAGTAGTAGTAGGAGGCCCAAGATTAGCCATTTTAATTTGCACTAGTTTTGAGCCCCTTAACTTTAAATTTATTGCTCCTGTTAAAGGCATTGGTTGATCACTTGATATTTGGAAACTCATTGGAAATCTTTCAGCATTAAATGGCTTGATCTTGAGCTCCATTTGAAGCATTCGTACTTAGCCATTCACTCACAATCTGGTATAACTATGTTATGTATACTATGGACAACATGTACTCGAATGCTTTGAGTTCATATGATTCTTATGGGGAAAGTTTTAACTCCAAAATGTTAATCTAATTCTTGGGCAAGATTTTGGATTATTTAGAGCTCAAATATCTTGACCTTTGAAGGTTTCTTTGCTATAGCAAAGTTTTCATAGTAAGCATACATGAAGGTCTATGCATTATATGCCTACAAGCACTTTGGGGATTCTCATGTATGTTTTGATGCTTAGAATTGTTGTATATGAATGGATATGATTATGATGTGCTTGAGCTTCCTATTTGAGCTCCATTGGATGTCTTTGAGCATTGGACATTTTCTTCAATGATTCTTAACTCATGAGTTGAAAACATATTGGATGTATATGCTCCCAATGTATTTATGATGTACTTGGGCTTCCTGGATGCTATGCCACTTATCTCTTAAGCTTTTCTTGCTCATGTTAAATTCCAAATTCACTTACAGTGGGAGAGACTTGTACTTTCTTTGCAAACCTTGGTTTCTTTAGAGATAGTGGGAGTCACTCACTTATGTACATGCTTAGCTGATCTACACATACATTGTTCTTACAAATATGTGCTCTTGTGGATTGATTTGATTTTGAGGTCTTGTACTCATCATTGTTAGTGTGTTTTTAGTAGGGGATACATGCTTGATACACATTGTTGTTTGCATCTATGTATCTAACACCCTACATGTGTTGATAGTTCTTGGTACTTGGTTTCTATAGTACTAGTTGTATTTTACATATTTTGGTTGCTACCCATGTATTTCTAGCAATGGGAGTTTACTCCTTTGGTCATTTTCCTAGAGATGTATGGTCATTTACTACAATTTTATGGACAACAATGCTAAAAACTATTTATGAGCAGTTTCTTTGAGAGTAGATTCCGTGTTTGAGCACTCTAATGACAATTGTTTGTGGAAAGCTATATATGTGCCTTGTTTGAGCACTCTAATGCTTTTTTTTTTGTGGACATATATATACTCTTTAGTTCCTCACCTCTTTCCCTTCCATTTGACTAAATTTTGGGGCTATTTTGCTATGATTATAGTAGCCCATACTCTTGTACTTTGCAAACATTTGTAGACATAATGGTAGGTACTTTCAATGCATCAAATGATAGTGCCATTTTTAACATCAAGAAGTTGGATAGTAGCAACTTCCAATATTGAAAACAAATATGACATGTATTAGTGTAGAAGATGTAGGCTAGGCCATTGAATGCCAAGGATATAAAGCAAAAAAGTTAAGATAGAGATGATTGGGATGAGCTTGACGAGTTATGCAAGTCCACTATCATACTAGCCACATGTACTTCAATGTTATTTCAATTGATGGTGATACATATGATTTATGGACAAAGATATGTAATCGTTATAAGAAGAAGAGTGCCATCTTAGTTGTATTAGTTGAAGAAGCTTATGGACCTTTGCATGAAGGAAGGCACTTCTATGTCCAGTCATTTAAATGAGTTCCACCTATTTTCAACTAGCTTATTTTGTAGGGAATTTAGTTTGAGGATAACATAAAGTCTTTGTTATTACTTGTCATACTATGAGAGCTATGGGATATATTCCATACTACTATGATTGCTAATAGTCCTAAAGATGGTTTTAAATGTAGTGATAAAGAGAGTGCTTTACTTATGGAAAAAGTAAACAAGAAGAATATTGATGCAATGAGTGAGGGGCAAAAATGGTGGAAATGGGAATAATAACTATAGTAGAGACCCGAGGGGGTCTACCTATACGAAATCATCTATGTAATGTGTGTTCAAAGGATTTTAAGAAATACCCTTTTTTTACATGCTATAATTCCTTAAAATGACCCCTTTTACTTTACAATTTACAATTTTTTTCCAAATTGTAATTTAAAACCCCCTTTTGCAAATATAATCTTGTAAATATTACTAAATGTAATACCCTTTCTTTTGAACTCACATGGTATCTTACATGCTCTATAAGGTGGATTCCTTGGGAGTAGAGACTCACAACCCAATAGGGGCAAGTCTCAATATCTTGGGCAATCATGTGTAGTAAGTCTTGTGGTCATAAGTTCTCTTTGACATGTCACTATTATAGGTAATAGGATCATTTAGGTCACAATATATAAAATGCACAAAGATAAACAAAATGAGAAAAGTAAAGGGACAATGTAGGATAATGCTAAATCTTCTAACGATCACAACATTCTACTCAAATCCAATGTGAAGATAGAGGAGTTAAATTCCTTGGAGTATAGTTTTGATGACCACATTCTTGTTGCTTCATTACGTGATGCTACTTAGTTGATTGATGCTTTGTCTTTTTACTTGGCTTCTCGATTCGGGGATTTCATTCAATGTTACCCTACACCGTCATCGGTTTCATAGCTACTATATTGTTAGGGGTTCTATTAGAATGGGAGATGACAATGCATTGGATATCATTAGCAGAGGTGATGTTAGACTATAGTTTGGTAGTGCCACTGCTTTTGTGCTTCATGATGTATATCATATCTCAACTTTGACTAAAAGCCTAATTTTAGCTAGATAATAGTATGATGATAGGTATCATATTTAGGTCCATTGACCATGTTTTGGCTTTAACCGATCTTCCATATGTATCTCTCTAGCATGACCATATTGGGCATATAGCTTTCAAAGGAATAAAATTATTTACTCATTTGCATTATCTTCCTCCTATTGATTATTCGTATTTTGATTCATGTGACCATTTTCTTTATGATAGGTAGATATGTAATTCTCATAAAAAGTTTGCATTTATGTGTGTGGGTGAGTCTTTGGCTCTTGTGCATTTAGATGTTTGTGGCCCCATGCTATGCCAATCATTAGGTGGTGCAAAGTACTTTGTTGCATTCATATATGATTATTTGTATAAGGTTTGGTCCTATTCCAAGACTTTTGATCAACTTTGTAATAAGAGGGGTATTAAGTGTTAGTTGATCACCCTATATATCCCACCTTAGAATGGTATTATAAAGCTCATGAATAAGACTATTCAAGAAAGAGTTCACAATATGGTTAGTCATGCAAGCTAACCACAACATTTATGGGCTGAGGCAATTACTATTGCTATCCGTCTCATTAATAGATCCTCATGTACTTCTCTTGGTATAGAGTTGCAAAGGAGGTATGATCTACCAAAACTTCCTCATATGCACACTCATGAGTCTTTAGATATGGGGGTTTATTCCATATTCCCAAAGACAAGTGCAATAAGTTGGATCCAATTAAAGTCTATCAAATGCATATTTCTTGGATATGATGATATAGGTGAGATGGGCTATTGCCTTTGGGATCCACAAGTTCAAAAGGTTATTTGTAGCCATAATATTATATCCATGAGGAAAATATGCATATGAGATGAGCATAGGTGAGTGAGGTATTAGGGTGATCTCTAAGGAGGAACCTATTGTTACAATACAACTAGCCCTAGTGAGATAACTTGCAACAATTGATGATGATGTACTAGCCCAAGATCCATATGTTGTATAGGATCATGATGTTGGATAGAGAGGATAGGTTGTACAGTCTTGAGATGGTCCATAGAGCTTAATATCAAACATTATGAGCCCTCTATGGACTATATCATGTGGTGATAGACTTTGTTTAGCTAATTTACCGATGAAGAGGATATGTGCAAAGGTTATTCTCATTCTTAGGAGAGGGCCATGTAGTCTAAGTTTTATTTTCTACAAAAAAATCATATATGGAAATTAGTTTCCTTACCTAATAGAAAGTGTGCATTGCCCACAAGTGGATGTACAAGTTAAAGACTGCATGTAGTTGGTCTAAGCTAGCATACAAGGGTAGATTGGTTGCTAAGAGTTTTAAACAAGAAAAGGGAGTTGAGTTTGATGAGATATTCTCCCTTGTAATCAAGATGACTACTACATGCTTAGTATTGGCCTTGGTTGCTCACTTGGATTTGGATCTTTACTAGATGGATGTTAAGATATATTTTTTACATGGGAACCTTCATGAGGATATTTATATGTAGTAGCCTAAGGGCTTGTGAAAAAAGGCATGAAACATCTAGTGTGCAAATTGAAGAAGAATCTTAATGGGATTAAGCAAGAACTTAGGGATGCTTTGTGTTGATGGCATGCTTATTGGTAGGATTCTTGAAGAACTTTGAGAGGAAGGACATGGGGTAGTCCTCACACATACTTGATATGCACATCACATGTAGTCACTCTAATGAACTTCTCTACTTGTCCCAAAAAGAGTACATTCATAGATACTTTACTGATTCCATATGCAAGATGATAAGCCTATTGGTTGTCTCTTATCTTCTCATGTAAAGGTTAGTTAAGAAGATTGTCCCGAGTTGATGATTAGAGAGTTGAGATGCCAAGCTCATGAATGCATCTGAATTGGGCAGTTTGATGTATGCCATGATAGCCACTTGAATCAATATAGTATTTGGAGTGGGAGTTGTGACACCTTATATGGCTAAACTTAGAAGATGCCATTAGGATGATATGAAGGGTATTACAAGATACCTTAAAGGTACTATAGATATGCACATTTTTTATAGTAGCCATGATATAAGTGTCATGGGTTACACTAACCTAGATTATGCAAGATATGCAGATAGTAGGAGGTCCATCTCAAGGTATGTCCATTTTTTATAGTAGCCATGATATAAGTGGCATGGGTTACACTAACCTAGATTATGCAAGATATGCAGATAGTAGGAGGTCCATCTCAAGGTATGTCTTTACCTTTGCTAGAGGTGCTATCTCTTGGATGTTTAAGATGCAAAAATATACATCCTTATCTACTACTAAGGGTAAGTACATTGCACCCATTGAGGCTTGTGAGGAGGCCCTATGGTTAGGCCACTTGGTTATAGACCTTGGTATGACTATAACTCCTACACTACATTCAAATGCGATGTTTGCCATCTAGTTAGTTTGTAATCTAATATTCTATGTAAAGACAAATCACACTGAAGTACACTATCAGTTCATTATATAGGTCTTAGAGGATAAGTCTATTGGGCTTGTGAATATCTCTATGGATATGAGTCCTAAAGATGTAGTCACTAAAATTCTCCTGATGGAATATTATTATGCCTTCCTTAAGAAGATGATGGGCATATGATGAGATGATGTTTATTTCTCATCTTGTTGTACTTTTATGTACACTTTGTAATTTGTCACCTTTTTCTTGTTTACTCCACACTCAAGCACATTTGCCTTTAATTGGGAGGTGGTTGGGGATTAAAGGCCACTGCCTAGCTACCTACATTTACTTGTGCACACATCTGTACACTATAAGTGACAGGCACTCATCACTATCACTTTATTTTTTATTCTTTCAGTGGTAATAAAATAAAGAAAGGAAAATAACACATTGTGACTATTGGAGTTCCCACAGTCTGTAATGTCTCGAAAAAAAAGAGACGAAGACGTACCTGCCGTCGTGGAGCGTCGCCGATCCTGCCTCCAAACACGTCGTCATCAGCGTCACCATCTCCATCACTCCCTTCCACATCATCAACATTGTAATCTTCATCATCATCATCCTCATCGGCCGAAGCTTCTGGTAGACCTGGCAATCCATGCGCCAACATGGAGAGCATGTGGCAAAGTTGTTGAGATATCGAGCTCCACTCGTGATACGCCAGGGTGACCGTTGTATATTTATGTCACCGACTTGTCAGTTGCAGACGCGGTTGGTACACCGCCCATGAATAATAGCTACATGATAGCTATCCTTATCTACTCTAGTTCGTGGCTCAGTTAGTATGCCACCTTAGTTAGTTGAGTTTGGTTTGAGACCCATATATAGGGTTCTTCTATTTCTTTGTACTTGAGTTCTTTTGGCTTACACAACTAAGAAGAGAAAAACTGTTTTCAGCCTCCACCCTTGTGTGTCTTCCCCCATTGTGCAAGCAAGAAAGCTTCAAGCGAGACTCCTTCCTTCTCTCCCACAATCTTGACATGGTATCAGAGCCTTGTTCGTGGTAAGGAGCTCAAGAAAGCAAGCCAAGCTCGCGGTGGTCTGGTAAGAGGAGCAGTGTTGCTTTCATTTCCTGTTTTGGGAGCAGATCTCTGCAGGTAGCACAGCCGGAAATTGCAGGAGTGCATTGTCTCAGGTTGAGACGCCCTTCGCGGTGAAGCAAGAGGGCAGTATATGCTGCGGGAGAGGGCTTTAGCCCTTGTCGACCTTGTTTTTTTTATTTGAGGCCATTTCGGGGCCTGTTTTGCAGACGGAAGTTTTCTGCACGCACTCAAGAAAAGGCTCAGTTTTATGCTGTGCGACCACTGTTCTACAGGTCGGTGAAAAGTTACTGTAGAAATTGCATCGTATGCTTGTGCGCAGAGACATTGGGAGTTTCAGAATCATCCTTGGTTCCTGTTTATGCAAAATCGTCACTAGGAAGTGACTGTGTGGTCAAATACCACTTTCGCCAGTTTTGCAGATTTGCCCTTGTGAGGGTGAAGCTGTGTTTTTTGCAGTGACAGAATTTCTTGCAGTATTCTGTAATGGCGTCTGATTCTCTTTCACAGATTGTCACTGAAAAGCTTGACAAGAACAACTTCCAGGCATGGAAGTTTAGAATGACGAATTTCCTTATGGGAAAAGGATATTGGGAATTTGTTGCAGGAAATGAAGAAGAACCAGTTCTTCCTGATGTTCCCAATCAACAACAAATGCAGGCATTTAAAACATGGCATGAGAGAGCCAGGAAAGTTATGTATTGGCTGTCTATCAGTATTTCAGACTCTATGATTGTGCATATTCAGGATGCAAGTACGCCAAAGGAGGCATGGGATACTTTGTCAAAAATGTATAGCACAAATACGCAAGCCAGGAAAATGCAGCTCAAGCAAGAGTTGCATAATGTGCAAAGAGAAAGTATGAGCATCAACGACTACCACATGAAGGTGAAGAAGATTGCAGATGCACTTGCTTCCATTGGGTCGCCAGTGGAAGATGATGATTTAGTTTCCGTGACCTTGAATGGTCTAGGAAAGGATTATGCACAGTTTCGGACATCCATTTCAGTTCGTGAAAGATTTCCTGATTTTGAGGAGTTGATTGCTCTTCTAATTTCTGAGGAACAGAGAAATGGTGGTGCATCTTCTTCAGGAGGAACATCAAAAGAAGCTGTCTTCTACTCAAATGCTGGAAGAGGTAGAGGCAGAGGTAGAGGAGGCCGATTTGGAGGCCGTGGCAGAAATCAGAATATGCAGCAAACTCAAGAAAACCAGTCCTATGGAGGAGGACGTGGTAACTCTAGAGGCAGGGGGAGCCAAAGAGGTCGTGGTGGATGGCAAAGAGGCCAAAATGCAAACAGTAATGTTGAATGCTACTACTGTGGTAAAATGGGTCATATGGCTAAAGACTGCTATAAAAAGCAGAATGACATCATGAATGGAAAACTGCAACAAGGGAATTATGCATCTTCTAGTAGACAGGGTGATGACAGAAATGAGCATTTGTTCATGGTGCAGCACATGAACAATTCTATGACAAGTGCAGAAGAAAGCAATGATGTATGGTATGTTGACTCAGGTGCATCAAACCACATGACAGGTCATGCAGAATGGATGGAGGATGCAAGGAAAATGGAAAAACCAGGATTTGTGGAGACTGGTGATGATACTGCACATCCTATTGTGCAGATTGGAAAAATTCCCTTGTCTATGCAGGGTGGGAAAAAGAAATACCTGTCCGATGTATTTCATGTCCCGAATATCACCAAGAATCTGGTTTCAGTTGGTCAAATGGTTGAACAGGGCTTGCAGGTCAGATTTAATCCTCATGGATGCTTTGTTGAGGATATGAAAAATAAAGGTCGCTTGATAGCAAAAGGAAAGAAGAAGGGCAGAATGTTTACATTGGATGCAGACATGTCTGAATTGAGTGCAGCAATGTTTGCACATGGGACCGGTGTAGTTGCAGATATTGATATCTGGCATAAACGCATTGGTCATGTTAATGTACAGCGACTTAAATCAATGCAGGCCCAAAATATTGTTGCAGGATTGCCCAAATTCAAGGTTGCAGAAATGCATAAGGTATGTGAAGCCTGTCAGTTTGGAAAACAGGCAAGGAAACCATTTCCTAGACATGTTCAAGAGAGTGAGAAGCCATTGGAATTAATTCACTCTGATGTGTGGACAACTAAAGCTGCATCTCTTGGAGGCTGTCATTATTTTGTCAGTTTTATTGATGACTATAGCAGAAAAGTTTGGGTGTATTTTATGAAAAAGAAAAGTGAAGTTTTTGGGTATTTCAAAACTCTTAAAGCTATGGTTGAAAAAGAAACAGGCTTGCAGATAAAATGCCTAAGGTCAGATGGAGGGGGAGAGTACCTCTCAAATGAGTTTGCAAAGTTCTTGCAGGAGCATGGCATAAAGCAGCAATATTCATGCAGTTATACCCCACAACAAAATGGAATTGCAGAAAGGAAAAACAGGCATATTGGAGAGGTATCTCGTGCCATGCTCAATGAAAAAGACTTGCCAGATTTTTATTGGGCTGAAGCAGTTGCTACAGCAGTCTACATAATGAACAGGACTCCCACTGCAGCAATACATGGAATGACTCCAGAGGAGAGGTATACTGGTAGGAAACCAGATATTTCTCATTTGAAAATTTTTGGTTGCATTGCCTATGTACATGTGCCAGATGAGCTGAGATCCAAGTTGGATCCAAAAGCTGAGAAGTGCATCTTTATTGGTTACTCTCTGCAGCAAAAAGGGTATAGATGCTATAACCCTTCTACTCGTAAGTTTACAGTGAGCAGAGATGTTGTTTTTGATGAGATGAGTAGCTGGTATAAACCAGTAAATGTGATTGATGATGAAGATGCACAAAATGGTAATGCTACACAGAATTCACAGCAGCAGTCACAAAATATTAGTGGACCTGGAGTGTCCTCTAGCAGTGGTTCACATTCTTCACCATGGACAGGCAGATTGAGATCAGGAGAATCTTCTCAAAGCAATGCAGATAGTGGTATGCAGGTATCACGAAAAGGAAAAGAGAAGGTTGATCAGCCCATGTTTGATGTGAATGCAGGTCACTCTTATGTGGATGGTGAATCCAGTGGCTCAGAACAGAGCATTGATGATGAGTTGGGTATTCCTTCTATTGTTACACCTGGAGTAAGGAAGACCAGGGATGTTTTGAGAGCACCTGGGAGTGAACCTACTTTGCGCAGGTCTACAAGAGCTAGGTATCCTGTGGATAGGCTGAAATATGATGGATTTACAGCCATTCACTATGCATATATGGTCAAAGTGATACAGGAACCAGAACCCACATCTTTTGAGCAAGCCATGGGAAAAGAAAAATGGGAGAAAGCCATGGATGAAGAAATGGATGCCTTGGAAGCAAATGCTACATGGGAGTTAGTACCTTTGCCTAAAGGTAAGAATGCAATTGGCTGTAAGTGGGTTTATAAGGTGAAGCACAATGCTGATGGTTCTGTGAACAGATACAAGGCAAGATTAGTAGTCAAGGGGTATGCACAAACATATGGCATTGACTATGAAGAAACATTTAGTCCGGTTGCAAGGATGGCAACCGTAAGAGCAGTCATTGCTATGGCTGCATCAAAGGGATGGTCTTTACATCAGATGGATGTAAAGAATGCCTTCTTGCATGGTGATTTGCAAGAAGAGGTCTATATGGAGCAGCCACCAGGTTATGTGCATGCTGTTCATCCTGAGTTTGTTTGCAGGTTGAAGAAAGCCTTGTATGGCTTGAAGCAAGCACCTAGAGCATGGTCTGACAAGATAGGACAGTATCTTGTCACTATTGGCTTTCAGATTTCCAAGGCAGATTTCTCACTTTATGTGAGAAAAACAGAGAAAGGTATTATGCTGCTTGTCATTTATGTTGATGATTTGATTATGACAGGTGACAGTGATGAAGATATCCTTCATGTGAAAATGCTATTGAAGCAGAAGTTTGAGATGAAGGATTTGGGAGAGCTGCGTTATTTCTTGGGCATTGAGGTGATTAGATCACCAAGTGGGATACAGCTCTTGCAGAGGCAGTATGGATTGGACATGCTGTCCAAATATGGGATGACAGGCTGTAAGCCTATTTCAGTTCCTTTGGAGCAAAATGTGAAGCTGAGCACAGATGCAGGTGAGCTTCTAGAAGACCCTACTATGTACAGACGCATAGTAGGAAGTTTGATTTATATGACTATTACCAGGCCAGATTTGAGCTATGCTGTTGGATTGGTAAGTCAGTTTATGCAGGCTCCAAGGAAACCACATTTGGATGCGGCTAGACGCATACTTAGGTATGTGAAGTCCACATTGCAGTATGGACTATTTTATGAGACTGGGGTTCAGATACAGTTGCATGGATACACTGATGCTGATTGGGCTGGTAGTATTTCTGATAGACGATCTACCAGTGGATATGTATTCTCTTTTGGGAGTGCTGCAGTCACTTGGAGCAGCAAGAAACAGCCTACAGTTGCCTTGTCGAGCACAGAGGCTGAGTACAGGGGTGCAGCAATGGCTGCATGTGAGGTAGCTTGGTTGCATAAGCTACTTTATGATATGCATCAGCCTACAGATGGGCCAGTTGTCATTTATTGTGACAACATGAGTAGTATACACTTGGCAAATAACCCAGTCTATCATGCTAGAACAAAGCACATTGAGGTGCATTATCACTATGTGCGAGAGAGGGTTTTACTAGGTCTTATTGATCTAGTTTATGTCAGCACAGAGGATCAGGTAGCTGACATATTCACGAAGGCATTGGGCGCAGAGAAGCTGCGCAAGTTCAGAGACCTGCTTGGTGTGCAGGAATTGGGATTGAGCTCGAGGGGGAGTGTTGAGATATCGAGCTCCACTCGTGATACGCCAGGGTGACCGTTGTATATTTATGTCACCGACTTGTCAGTTGCAGACGCGGTTGGTACACCGCCCATGAATAATAGCTACATGATAGCTATCCTTATCTACTCTAGTTCGTGGCTCAGTTAGTATGCCACCTTAGTTAGTTGAGTTTGGTTTGAGACCCATATATAGGGTTCTTCTATTTCTTTGTACTTGAGTTCTTTTGGCTTACACAACTAAGAAGAGAAAAACTGTTTTCAGCCTCCACCCTTGTGTGTCTTCCCCCATTGTGCAAGCAAGAAAGCTTCAAGCGAGACTCCTTCCTTCTCTCCCACAATCTTGACAAAAGTCGTAGGTGGGGTGAGAGAGAATAATACACCCCCCAGCCTATAAAAGAAAAATGATACCCCTCCCCACTAGGGGACTACGGAGGCATAAGGGAATGCTGCTACGGGCTGAGAGAGAGAGTGAGAAGAAGAGGGAAGAGAGAGAAGAGGGAGAGAAGAAGAGGAGGATAAGAAGATGAGGGAGAGAGGAGAGGAGAAAGAGGGAGAGGAGGAGAAGGAGAGAAGAGAAAGAAAGAGGGAGAGAGAGAGAGAAGGGGAAGAAGAAGGAGAGAAGAAAAAGGAGGGAGAGAGAGAAGAGAAGAAGTGGGAGAGAAGAAGGAGGAGTGGGAGATAGAAGAGAAGAAGAGGGAAAGAAGGATAAGAGAAGAAGAAGAAGAAGTGGGAGAGAGAAGGGAAGGAGAAGGAGAGAAGGAGTGGAAGAGGAAAGGGAAGAGGGAGAGAGAAGGAGAGAGGTAGAGGAAGAAGAGGAAGAGGTAGAAGGAAAGAGGTGAGAAGTAGAAGAAGAAGAAGAAGAAGAAGAAGAGTAGAAGGGGAAAGAAGAGAAGAGGAAGAGAAAGAGAGGGAAGGAGCAGAAGGAGAAAAGAAGTGGGAGAAGGAGAAGAAGAGAGGGAGAGAGAGAGAGAGGGTAGGAGAATAAGTGGAGAAGAAGAGAGGGAGAGAGAGAGAGAGAGAAGGAGAAGAAAAGAAGAAGAAGAGAGAGAGGGAGAAAGAAAGAAGAAGAGGAAGTGGGAGTTGGTAACCGCAACAAGCCACACCCAAACCACTCTCTCGGCAAAGGATCCCACCCAACGGTTTTTTCTTCCGAACCTGTCAACCCAAATCCCATGACTACCCAATCTCCGCAAGGTGAATGGCTCTCAAAAAGAAAGTCACGGGAAGCGTAGGCACCCAAGCTACTGGTAATGTTGGAGGGACGAGCAGAACGACCAATGCAACACACACGAATCAAGCCCATGTTCTAAGCGTTAAAAATTTAATTTAGGAATTATTTCTCATGGAAGGGATGAAAGGATTGATGTCCTGCATAGGGTTTTGTTTACTATAAGAACTAAGTTGCATGCGCGAAACGGTAGAGGTTGAATTCGCATAAGATTTTATGCATAAAATGATAAGGTTGTCACCTTACCTCCATGAAATGATAGATTTTACTCACATAAAATGATAAGGTTATCGCCTTACCTCACATGAAATGATAGCTTCTACACACATAAAATGATAGCTTTTTAACCAGTTCAGTGCATGAATAGTCAATTAGAATTCACGTTTCGCAATCATGATTAAAAGAAACACATGAAATGTTAACTTCTGTTCATGAGATACACTTGCATCATTAGACAAAACCCTAGACTTTCATAGATGCAAGTCTGTGAAAGTCACATGTGATCCGGTGCATTAGAAATAAGTACTCCTTGCCAGGAATAAAGAGAGATAAAAGTCATTAGACAAAACCCTAGACTTTCATAGATGCAAGTCACATGTGATCCGGTGCATTAGAAATAAGTACTCCTTGCCAGGAATAAAGAGAGATAAAAGTCGTTTAGGAGGTACAACTATACTAAACGCACAACGTGCATGATGGTTAAGGTTGATTGGAAAATCCTGCATAGAACCGCACTAAGAGAATTGGAAGGATCACATGCATCTAGACTGCATCTTGAAAGTTTAAATGAAGAATCATGTGTTTCCATGTGTGTTAACTAAGCTTGGTTGAATTAGAGATTAAAAGACCCTTGGTTGGGTTGCGAATAAGGCATGTCCATTGCCTTGACTGATCAGCTAATGCTTGAGTTAGGGACTAAGATACCCTAAGGTAAAACCCAAGGGAAAAGGGCAAGTATAAGTCAACTTACCAAGACCATTTGATTGCGTATCTTGTTTGAAATTATTGGGATCTTGCCAAGTCATGAAAAGACCCAAGATCGGGTGCTGGGAGCATCCGGAAAAAAAAAGGAGTCACACCTTAGCAATCAGTCGTACAAACGACCTCCGAAATGTTCGTGCTTGTACTTAGGTACTCATTGCTCAAGGAACTAATTCAAGGAAATCACTTAATGCCTCAGGTTGAAAGCCTGGAGGGAGAGGCAGGAGCAGGTACCTCCGACTGTGTGCCTGGCCCTATCCAAGGGGGTTGTTAGCCGCGCCGGGTATATGGACCTAACCCGCCGCAAGAGGTCTCTCCGTGGGTGCTGCTTGGAGCGGGTTGATGCTTGGGTGCTAGGGGAGGCTCTGGCTATAAATCCCTTGCCTCCGGATCCCGCACAAGAGGCCGACGTGAATGGATCTCGGGGCCCGTATACTAGTCAACGGTCAGAACTTGGAGCAACAATTATGTAGATTGCTGGGATAGCCTTCCGACGTGACATTGGATGTATTCCAGGATTTTGATAAATAAGAGCAGTTATTGGAGAAAAAGGAACTTGCTTGGCATTGTTTTTGTGTCAGTGCCTAAATTACGTGAAAGAACCCGTGTTTAATTTGTTTAATTAAGGAAGCTGATTTTGCATGTCAAAACATAATGTGTTAGGTAATTAGATAACTAAAGCAAACTGAGGAAAGTGCAGTGGACGTGATTTAGGTCCGCCCTATGGAAGGGTGGTCCCGGTTAGCTGGGAACTTTTCTCAAATGATGAGATAATAAGACAATGAAGACCCAGTGTCAATAGATGTAGAATTTTCGGTTTATTCTATTTTAGGGGAAAGGAATGGGGCTATGCCATACGGAAGAGAGGTTGAGCTTCGTATCCCTCTCATTTCCCATTCTCCATGAACCAAGTGTAGCTTGAAAACCGCTTCGTCTCTATTGTCCCTACAAAAGGTGGTATAACTGGAGCTCGACGCTAGCTCCTTCCTAGAGACTTTGTTGATAGGAAAGGAACCCTAACCTCATGCCGATCCCAAGTGGAAATGGCTGGACACTTCCGCTCGGGGCAGACTAGGGAAGACCTAGATCGCAAACCCTGTATCATTCCTTGCGAGTGCCAGGTGGAGCCTTCTAGACCCTCCTCTCGATGGGCTGCTAAGACGTGTCCTGCAAGCAAACAAGTAGGCACGTTACAATGTCGGTCTCTCTCTTCTTTCTTGAACCTCCATAGCTCTTGCATCTCTTTTTGATTTTGCTTGTGCTTTCACTTCCACTCCACCTTTCACACTGTTGAGAGAGAGAGAGAGAGAGAGAGAGAGAGAGAGAGAGAGAGAGAGAGAGAGAGAGAGAGAGAGAGAGAGAGAGTGTGTGTGTGTGTGTGTGTGTGTGTGTGTGTGTGCTTATGAGAGAGAGAGAGAGCGAGAGACCCATTGAAAATAAGCTTTTATTATTCCTTTTTCTTCATCTCTCACGCCATGGAGTCTCTTGAATTGAACACAGAGGAGCAAAAAGTGACAAATTAAGCAATTTGTAACTTGAATTATGAGGTTACGTATGGACTCCATTCATTGGACTATTATATGGAAAGGTGCTATGTAAGTCTATTAAAACTTGAATCCTCCATGAATTCTTACTTGCATGGAATAGGGAGAGAAAATCGTAGTTGGGCTAGAGTTAGAGTGTGTGCCAACTAGGTAAGAGGTAGGTGAGTGAAGGTAAAGCTAAGCTCTTGAAAGTTTAATACTATCATTCAATTCTCCATTAATTGAGACTAATATTTTGATTTTGTTGTTGGAATAGAGGATATAATCAACTCACCAAGGTACTCATATTCTCATCCTATCGCGAACCATGAGGCTTATGTGCTTGAGTGGAATCAAATAGTGAGGAATCGGTCTTTCATGCCTTGTTTTCTCCACAACACACATCTAGGATTAAATGATTGAAATGGCTTGTTGGAAATTTTGAGATTTGAATAGAGATGCATGGGATAAGTTAATGTGGATTAGTAATCATTTTAAAAAAAGAAAAAGAATTTTAATATTCTAAACAAAATATTTCAACACATAAGCTTTTATAGCACAATTGTGCTTGAGGATTAATTTATTGTCACATTTAATTAGTTGTCCTTCATGGATCAATTAATTATATGCATTTGAGAATAGGGTTATTATCAAAAACTTGAAGTCTCTACATATGTGAGTTGAGTCTATGTGCATTGAGTTAAGTCAAGTTATATATGCTTGAGTGTGAGTCTACATGGGGTCAATCTAACTTGAATAAACTTGAGTTGAAACCACTCGTGATTTCATTAGTTTTCTTATTGTATAGCATTGAATAAATAGTCATGTAAAGTAGTCACATCTTTTTAGATTTGCTAATTGGAAATCTAGCTATAACCACAATCTATTCAATGTATTCAAAATGGTTCTCAATGATAAGAATATGCTACAATAATCTTTTTCTTTTCTCTATTTTGATGTATTCCTATTTATCATTTCTATACACAATATGATAGAATTTGCTATGATTTGATATTTCCATCTTGTGTCAAGTATGGAATTTTTGGAAGAGAGTGTTTCTTGATTTTTTCTATATCCAATTATATTTTTGATCTCAATTGTAGGTATACATGTGTACATGATCTCAAGGTCCCATTAGGGGAAAAAAAAAACTCAAAAATGGGCCTTTTAGCCCCCTTATCTCCTTCTTAAATATGACATATCCGACTAAGGCATCCTCAATAGCACGATTTAATGGTCCATCAAGATGTTCTCCAAAGTGATGCCACTTGGTATTTGTTAGAATAACATGAGGTTTGTTGCTTAGAGTCTCTTGAATCCACTTCAAAATGGAAAGTTTTGACTATACCCATAAGGATCAACCTAAATTCTAGGCTCCTAAAGTAAGATAAGGTCACCTACCAAATTATCTAGCATTTATCTTTGAGTGTACTCTATTTATGCTAGATTACTCAAATTGAAGTCAACTCATGTTACACTTGGTTCAAGGGGAGTGAGAAATGAGGCACATCAATCCCTCTACCCATAGGGCCTAGTCTCACTTTGATCCCCTAAAACGACATGAAGTCGGGATGCTAGCCAATTTATACTAGTCAACATTGTCTTTAACATAACACATTGAATTATTGAATTGTGAAGAAGTTCTTAGCTCATTGAGACTATCCTACCTTAGGACAAATCCATCAAGAATCTTGCCCTCCCGCTTCTCTCAATTGGTAAACTTTAGTTAACTAATTTTCTAACATGTTTATGTTTTAACATGCAAAACTGGCTTCTTTAATTAACCTTCTATATCATAGGGTTCATCCACATAATTAAATAGTCATGACACACACACGAAAAAAAATACTCCTTTTTGAAATAGCTTTTATTTATAATAAAGAGTCTAATACAATCTTCCACCTTCTTCTTGTAAAAAGAACAACCCAAACATCTTATTTCCACCAAGATTTTTCCCTTAGTTAACTAGTAACAAGGATTTCAAGAACTCCATTCTGAGTCATGCAAGGATTGGGAATTTGCTAGGAGCCTAAGGGTTTACTAGCAAGAGCCCCTTTGGCACCCTCACCTCCTCTTGCCTAAGTTTTCTCTACAAAGCGAGCTCTCACCGTCGGAACTAGTTCAAGCTCTCTGAGGTAGTAAAAACCAATCCCCTTATTGAAGGGTTTCACAACTAGCCTTTAGGGTAGGTCTAATACGCCTCTTTTATTATATTGTAGATTAGGTACAATTAGGATTCTGAACTTACACAATCATATCTTTCCAAGTGCATCAAGAAATCTTTTGCAAGCACTATTGTAATTACAAACAAGATGGCAATCAAAGTAGGATTTAACCTAGTATGCATCTTTCCTACTTGGTTTTGTCTTCTTCTTGGAAATTTTTAGGGTTCTCAAAACCTCAAGTTGATAGTTTTCCCATTGAACCAGCTTACCTAATTTGTTTAGGCCTTTATAGCAATCCCTATCTATTTAATTCTGCTATTGGATGATCAATCTAATTGTGAGCCTTAGTAGTAGCTGAGAGGTTGGTTTCGTAGGCCTTGATGTAATGACTAAGTTTTATCTTAGCTTATTGAAGCTAAGCCAAAACTTTGGATTCTCATGCAAGGTTATTTTAGGATAGCCACTTACGTAAGCTATCAAAGTAAATATTTATCCCTAAAAGATTTTGGGCTTCTAGTAATATTTCGGGAGAGGATAATTAGGTTCTTGTATTTCTATCTATGTGAGTCTATTCTAATTATCCTAAGGTTATTCAATGGACTAAGTGTGCAAATCAAGAGTTTTATCTTAACATATAACACTGAATAATGAACATAACTTGTTTTATCAAAGAAAAGATTTTTTGTTTAATTTACTTAATTTATTAACAAAACAACAATTTATTTCTAGTTAGATTAATCATTATTTCCCTATCTTCACATGAGTTAGGAGGCCTAAATATATTCAATGCATTTATTTGTTCTCTATTTCATTGCTAATGTGTAAATTTTCTAATACATCTTAGGGTTGACCTATTTGATACACTTTGATTAAATGCAACTACATTTGAATTTTCCAAAATTTTTGCATCATGTTTTACTTTAATTTATTTGTTTGGAAAAGAAAACCTAATGTTTTAATTCTCATATGCTTCCCTTTTTCTAAAATAATAACTTAAATCAATAATTCCTATCTCATACATGCTTTCTTTTATGTCCAAATTTTATTCTCTAACTATAAAATTATTCTGTATAATTTGATGAAATTTTGTTATATTTTCATCCTTTATATTAGACAAACCTTAGATTCTACAAAAAGAACCTAGGATTGGGTTGCACGAGTGATGGTGCATTGTCCACACTTGCAGCTCTATTCGCGGCTCAAACGCTTCTTGATCTAGAGTTTCATCTCTTCAGGGCCATCACAGATACGAAACCTCTCGCGTCCTAGTCTCCCAACTTTGTTGGACTTGAAGGATACAATTGAGAGACTCGAGCAGGGGATGGTGTGAAAATGGGGTTTAATTTGTCAAATGGAAGAGGAACTCCTTATGTGTGAGACTAATGAGAGGTGGTCAAGACTCTCTTCTTCACTCTTCTCAACTTGGTTGTAATGTGCCCGCGTATCGACTGGTCAAGGCACGCTTTTAGCGGTCCATTGGGAGACAAGTCTAAGTGTCCCCGCCCGGCACTCCCAGGGAATGTTCAAAGCAAAAATCATGAATAACCCTACTAACATGGAAGCAACAGTTGGAGTTGCAAGCATGGGAGTCACTAACAAAGTCACGAACGCAGATAACAATCCTTTACCAATCGTGATGCCATATGTTTTTCTAAAAATTTCTATCCGAATTCATAGAAATAAGATAAGTCTCTAAGAAATAGTGTGATCTTAGAGTATTCACTTAATAAATTATTAGAACATCTTATAGGCTAGAAACTATTAGAAGAACTATGAAAACCTAGAATTCAAGAGAAATCTTGAGGAATTTTAATGTTAACCCCATAGAAAAGAATACTAGTGAATTCAAGAAAAATTTACCAAGAAGAAAACCCTAAAGAAACTAGCAAAGGATATAACTTTAATCTAGAAGCTCTAATAGAATATTTTAAAAATCGAAAATAAATCTAAGTTAAAGAAATTGACTTAAGGCCAAGAAACTTGGTTACAAGAATAAACCTTAAACTGGGAAGTTAAAGACCCCAAAATCTAGATACCTTTAGTTAAATTCCAAGGGGAAGAGTTCATTATGTGAAATTCAAGTGTCGATTATACTAGATTAATCATCACTTAAAAGTTGCATGATTGATTGAAGCCATAACTGCTTAAAGGCATCAATCTTGTTTGTGATTTTCTAGATTAGATCCTAATTGAATTAAGTATTGGAACATATAAAAATTGAGTCATGTACCTCCCCCAAGGATAGGTGTTGAATCCCCATACCAAGAGGGGATGTTGTTAAGCATTATGAGATGTAGAAGCATTTGTGTTACACCACCTTTGAAAGTTCAAGATAGAAAAGCCCCAAAAAATCAGAAATGGAAGACCACCCCAAATTGAAAAAAAAATGGAAGAGAAAGGCAAGCTCAAAAAATTTCAAGAAAAGCCTCAAATGTAAAAGGAAGCTTTGGTTCCATTTCCAAGACAAATGGATTCAAGCTTCGAGTGCTTGCGTGCTCTAAATTGAGTGACAAAGTAGGAGTTCAGCTCTGAAATGGCACTTGGTTTTAGGTAGGAAGCAAGGGAATTGGAGGCTATTTGAACTCTTTTTTGGACTATTAGTTTAGGTTTGGGAATCTTTCTGTGCATTGGTTAGAGTAAGAGTTGTGCATTTTGATCAGACATGAGACATTAAGGTTGGAAAGTAAGGAAAAAAGAAGGAAATACGACTCTTTGGAGGATAACTAGAAAGCATGGAAATAGGGGAAAGAAAGAAAACAGATTTTTCATGTCCATGAAGGAAAACAACATATAAAGGAAGAAAGAGAGAAAGAAAAAGGTGAAAAAGGAGGGAGAGAGAGCTCATTTGCATTCAGTGATATTGAGAGAGAGCTAGTGAGAGAAAGAAAGAGAGTGATAGGTCCATAGGTGGCTACACCAACAATTGTTACCCCTTAATGCTTCCAGCTCTTCCAAGTATGCTCTGATCCTTATTGCAAACTGTTGCATTATTTTGAAATCCTAGCTACATTAAATGGTGTGCATTAAGTTATAAAAAAACATGTTTTCTGCCATTTGATGGGTTTTTGACCACTGTGCTCGAATGGTGAGACCACAAGCCTCGGATGGCCAAGTTGTGACCTAGGCTAAGACATACCAGCCACTTAAGCAACCCATTCAGATGTTTGATGGACTCAAATGAACTTTACCACTTGGCCTCAGATAGGGTCTCAGACGGCCAAAAACTTAGGGTCTCAGATGGCCACTTGGATGCTTGGATGGACACCCCTTATCTAAGTTCGAGTGTTTTAACCACTTGGATGGCCAAATCCTTTACGAAGTCCACTCCGACAGCCACTTGGACGCTTGGATGGACACCCCTTATTCGATTCTAAGTGTCTGACCACTTGGACGGTCAAATCCTTTAAGAAGTTCACTCGGATGGTTAAACCAACAACTCAAACGGCTAAGTCTGAGACATAGACTAGTTGTTTAGAACCCTGTTTTAACTAATTTTGACCTTCAAGGGCTTGTAGGCCCTACTTCCAAACTAACCAATAGCTCGGCCCAAACCCGTAAATGAAACCATAGGACAGTTGATGGGACCTAAAATGAGCCAGCGCTGGCTCATGCACTAGTCGGACCTCTATCATGCGCTCAACAACCCCACGGCCTCGCGGCCAGGAGCGTGGATGACACATACATTATCTTCCTAAGCATCTTGTGTTTGTATGACATCTTTAGTCCAACTCTAACCCAATTAACACTCCTCAGAGGGAGTCCCAGCACATTGCCAAATAGCACGAAGCACAAACATAGGAGGTCCTCCAACAGCTGAATGCCGCTACCTCACTGCGACTCTCCTACACCTTGGAGATTGGCCCCTCGATGCATCGCTAAACATATATAACATACACGAACACAAACTCCTCTCTTTTATGATTTGCGTATTTCCAGGAGATATACCATGCTTCCTCACTTTACTTCCCCTTAGACCCAACACCTAGCCTACAGCTTGGAACAACCTTACTCACTCAACGTTGGTCATATTCCACTAGAAAACAATTGCTATGCATCTAGGAGGTATTGTCTGATACATTTTAAATTTCATGCTTCATGCAAATTGTGAATGCCCACGTGCTCAAACAATTAAGAAAATCAGCATTGGTGCTTATGTGGAAAACATTTCTTTCAATGAACTTCTCTATCACCCGTATGCAGCGTTGCATGAACCTAGCACCGAGAAACCCTCGTGCTACTAGGTCCTTAATTTTTAAATATCGTCCAATCTATATGGTATGCATTTAAAAAAAAAGCCAGCAAACTTTTTATCATTTCATTCAACATTTCCACACTTTTCATACACTCCAACCCGTCACCCGTTTAGGTTGTGCATATTGCATAGGTTTAGGATTCATTTTTCACATTTTTATTGCATAAAAAGCCATAAAAACTCACTATAACATAAAGGTAGGGCTGAACTAAGGCTAAACCTCATACTTTAGACCCCCCATACATCCAAAAACATGAATCTAATTTTTCCTTAATTTTCGACACTCAAAATCTATTTTTTCTCTCTTTTTCCCTTATTTTTCCTATTTTTCTTGTATTTTTCCCAATATTTAATGACTAAAAATTCAAGATGAGTTATGGGCTATGGCCCTTAGGTTCATTTGCAGCAAAAAGACAAGTTTAATTGGTGTGTCTTATGATATTTTTCATTGATATCTCAAAAACACCCAATTTTCCCATATTTTGCATATTTGTGGGTTTTTCACTACTAATTTCATCCACAACACTTATGATCTTATGATTTTCTGAGCATAAACAGTTGAAAGACATTGTAGACAACATCATAATACATTATCATCTCATGGGAACAAGAATGCATCAAGCAAATTGCATAAAAACACCATTTTCCTTTGTAAAAATGAGATTACCATTCTTTGCGGGTTGCGGGTTTTTATTTGCCATATTTCGGGACTGATTTCTAGCCACCATTACTGCTCATGATAGTCCACATTCAGAAATCTTCAATCTTCTTACACCATGGAACAATTCGGTCTTCATTGGACAAGCATCCATCACCCATTCTTCTTCTTTCTCTTCACCACATGAATCTGCCTTTAGGGGAGAGAGAGGGAGGAGAGAGAAAGACTGAAATCAGAATTCTTCACAGAGACCACCATTTCTCGAGGGAGAGGCGGCGATAGAGTCCACAGACAGAGGGGAATGAAGCCCCATAATCCATTGGGGGGGTTGTTTGCAACAGCCATGATACCTCTCATCCATTCATGGCGCATTTTTCGGCGCCATCTTCCTCCACGTTTTTTCATCCATCTTCATTCTCTCTCCACGTTTTTTGCTTAATAAGGTGCATAAAATTTTTGGTGGGGGTCCAAACTCAAAAGGCATGCTCAAATTTGGCCTCCTAAGTGTCCACCTTTTCATATCTTGACCATTTTGTGGCCATTTCCCCGTCCGAACTCGAAATTGAGCTTTGAAAAATCCTGGGTGTTCGGCTTGGCATCCCGCATTGGCCGGTAACTCTTGTCAACCTGCAGGACAGTCTGAAAAATTATGAAAAATCAACAAGCGTCGCTCGGGCGCCTTTAAAGCACTTTGGCGCTTAAAATCATCCTAGATCGAGTCACCGCCTTTGACATTGGATATTTTTCCCTTGATATTCATAATTTTTAGCTATTTTTAAGCACTTCTCGGCACCAAAATTCCGCTCTCAACAGTCTGCGCTTTTTTTTTTAAATCAAAAAGAGAACCTAACCTAGCAGTCCATGGGGAACTGAAGGATCTACCAATTGGCTACTACCTGAGTAGAGACACACTATTGGTTATAAGTGTTGCACATTTGCAAATTGTTGGGTTCACAAGGAATACACTGAATTGGATTAAGCTAAAACCAAACCCACTAGTAGGAGTACAACTCCAAGAATTGGACAAGGGACCCAAAAAACTAGGAACAACGACATAGAGGGGACTGTGAACCATCACATTGCCGAGAGAAGGAAAGACTCATAAATATTAGAAATACATCTCTAGCTCGCTTAGTTTACCTCATAGACGCACTAGTGGGTTAAGAGGTAACTAGTATGGCAAGCATTAGCTCGAATGAGAACAATCTAGACCTTGACCTTAACCTTAACATGGTTGAGCATCCAGATGGCATCGAGCAACTTGTCATACAATATAACAAGTAGACAAGGATAGTGCACCATAAGAGACTAGTAGCCGATGTCATACTCGATCTTGAGGAAGAAAGAATATTGGCAAGGATAGCATTGCGGCACATTATGAGTTATAGCCAAGAGAAAAGGGCTTAGAGATTGCGTTAGGAGAGAGCTCAATGAGATCCACAAGATCCTAGCCATCTCGAGTAGGAACAAAATAGGAGGTAACACACTGATAGGGAGAGAGCCTTGGAAGCCAACCATACAGTAAGTGAGCTCCTCACAAAAAGATTTTTGGACAATACTAGCTCTAAGCAAAGCGGGGCATCCATGGTGGCATCATTGCATATCAAGTTGGGAGTCACCTTAGGGCCCCAAATAAGATCACCATCCACAACAGATACCCCATGCCATTGGTAAAAGACCTACTAGAAAAATTGAATGGTGCCAAGTATTTTTCCAAGATCAATCTACGTTTTGGCTACCACCAAATTTGGATCACAGAAGGAGATGTGGAGAAGAAAGCCTTTCGAATTAGATACGATAGCTTTGAATAGTTAGTCTTGGGATTCAAAATGATCAATGCACCTCCCACACATTCTACACCCAAATTGATGACTCCTTTGGAGACTTCGTGGATGATTTTGTGGTGGTGTATATTGAGATCCATTTTTGAACATCAACTATGCCATTTGCAGCATCAAAAGCCTTTGCAATGATTGCAAAACAATAATCTTCCATGATATTAAAGAGTCTTTGGATGTCTAATAATAGTATGTATTCCTTGTCCCTAATAGGAAAAGTAGGAAGAGAAGGAGAGTCAAACACAATATCTACATTTGCATGGCTTTCTTCAATAATGGTCTCAACTTTAAATTGGGCAACAAGCATACTATTGTATATAGGGTTACTTATGGATCTCTTCATCAAGAGTTTCTTAGAGACAGGATACTCCCACAACCTCATTGTTAAGCTTATGAATGTTAGCCAAAAATACAAAGAATATATACAAGACTATATCACACATGTGAGGGGTCTCTATAAGAGGATACATGTAGTTGAGCAACCCAACCAAAGAGTGGTCCCTACCATATTTATTAATAGGATTCGCAACAAAGAACTATAAGGCCCTTGCAAGTAACTCAAACATACAAAGGGATGTGCTTGCAAGAGTCTTTGAGGAAGCCATACAGCTAGATGAATTACTTAGGGAGAGAAGCTCTTGGACTGCACACAACAAGGAAACAATGCAATTAGAAACACTGAGAGAGCTACAATAACTAGTGAACAAGTAGCCCTTAGTGAGCAAGAAAAAGGAAATAGTGTTGACCAAACCCAATCTATAGCTAACCTAAAAGCAAAGTTGACTAGACTGCAAGAGTCAATATGAAGACCAATACGACCTCACATGTACTGTGTGCATTGTGGAGGGAACACCTGGCTTTCGAATGTCCTAATCATATATCAAGGCCTTGTGCCAATTGTGGAAGATTCAAGCATGATACCATGCACTACGCCGATTACTAAGATAGTTGCCTTACCTGTAGCCTTACACTCAACTGTACTATCTAGGAGTTAGACAACCATATTTTGATAGGGGAGCCCATTTGGCTCTCCGTGCACCTGATTCAAAGTCAATTGCCCCAAGGATAGACATCAACCCAACAAGAATCCCTAGACCTGTAGCACCTATCGTGACCCATCCACCAAGTGAAGCTCCAGAAGTGCACTTTGTGGAGAAACCACTAGAGGAAGAGTCTTACTTGAACCCTTATGTATTTTATGATGAAGAGAACAATCGCATCATGGCCTTAGGCAGACAAAGAGGTAGAGGCCTAAGAGGAATTCGGAACCAAGAATCCATAGCATGTTGGCCATCCAAGACATATCTCGTCTCACTATGCTAAAAAGGAGAAACAAAATAGAGAGAAGGCCGACTTGAGGTGTCCCGAATGCAGAATCAGACATCTCTTCACCAATTATCCTAGGAAAATATCCTCCACTAGCTTGGCAAATTGTGCCATCTATACCTCTTGGACTCCTTTGTGTCGAGTCACCCAACAACGATGCCACACTTATTCCCCTGAATGTTATGACACAAGCTCAAACAAAGCGGGCCGGTATCTCATTACCCAGATCTAACAACTTGGATGAATCCTCTATAGGGAAGAGGAGTTGAGAAGACAGAGAAAAAAGAGAATTGAGACAAAAATAACGCCCAAGACCGAGAGTGAGACTAATTAACCAAGGGAAAATAGAGAATTGAGGAAAAAATAATGCCCAAGACCGAGAGTGAGACTACATTAACCAAGGGAAAACATGTCACTGAGGCTAAAGCAGGGACATCTCCTAATACAAGAGAGAAGAAAAGTGCTAAGATTGGAGAGTATCCTGAACCCAACCAATAGGTTAGGGTTGTGGATAATGTTAAGGAGGAGTGGATAAAAGAAGCACAAGCTCACCTCCAAGAAGACATTGAACCTATCATTGAGGATAAGATTAATGAACTCTCAATCTTAAGCCCATTAGCCTATCCCCCCCACATATCTAATGGCAGGAGAGACAGCACCACCACATGAACAGCTACATGGGCACAATGAGGGGACCATGGATACATAAACAGCTCATAAGCATTGGCACAGAGCCCATGGAGCTAAGGAGGGAAAGATGGATGGAAAATTGCTAAGCTCACTAGTAATAACTCCTATGACATTGTCATTGGGAGAATTGCTTAGGCAAAACTCTACATTTTGGCAAGAATTGAAGCGATGGATAGAATGTAGCAATGACCATGAGTCGCAAGATCTTCCAAACCATGATGTCGTGACACACATACCAAGCCTAACACTAAATCCAATATCTAAGTCCCCACAAGTAAATGCCTTTTGGGAGGGCACTGAGATGCACACATTCTTACCTGTAATTGTCTTAGGGGATACTACTACACAAAAGGGGATAGTACACATGGGAGTGAGGGTTAGTGTACTTAGTCACATAGTCTTGCAAGCTTGGAGAAACTCACTGATGGATACCGCAAGGCTCAATGTCACTCTTGCAAATGGGATGAAGATAAGACCCTTCTGTCTTAAAGGACTCGCCACTAAAGATAGCAGGAATTAAATTCTCATTGAACTTCATAGTTATGAAGGGGGTGGATTATGATATCTTACTTGGCAGACCTTGGATGAGAAATGCCACAGTAATAGAGGACTGAGGTAATGGCATGATATTCTTGGGTAATAGATCAAAAGAAGTCCAAGTAGAGATGGAGACATGGAAAACCTCATTAGTAGACTTAGATGTCATCTCTACCCTACTAAAGGGTAACTTGAGGTCTAGAAGTGATTATGGACCTCTAACAAGGTACATTCCCTACCCTAAGGATGAGAGAGACTAGATGCACGTATTTACAACCATTGATCTCCTATTCTTAGAGGATGAGGATGGATCTAGGCTACTGACTCAGCTAGAAAACCTAAGATTTCCCTCACTTTTAACTTGCATGCAATACCCTTGTGCATGATGACTAAGAGTTCCATGGGTCAACCAACACTAATCACTTATCGTACCCCAGCCAAAAAATTAGAACTCCATAACATTCTCAAGTACTTGTCAAGTCATCTTATGGGTAACCCTACTGCCAATTTAAAGCCTCTCAAGGATCTTATGGAAAGCAAAGAGTGGCAATGGACTAAAGTGCATGACCTAAATTTTTCACATAACTGGACTCTCATGACAAGTGTGGCAGAGCTCAAAAGTAGGAACTCTCCTAGCAACATATAGTCCTAGTATGAAGATTCTAATGATGAGTACAAAGACTGCTATTCCATCAAGTGAGGAGAGCAAATAGGAAATGGAGACCATAAAATATGACAGCGAGGGAAGAGTAATTGAGCAAATCAAAGTGGACACTAAACCCTGAGTGGTCAACACAAGTGAGCAAAGGAGTTGCCAAGGTAGATTGTGATCGAGCTTGGTTAGAATGCCTTCAGGTGGTAGATTATGAGCTAACAAGATTATCTTATCCTTGCACCACACCATTATTTCAAGTAGATGAAAGGGAAGTGGAACCCAGGAGGAAGAAGCTTAGCGGTGAGAGCTATGGTGGATGGAGAGCAAAAGCAAGAGAGAGAGTGAAACTCAAAGTGGGAACTCCAACAACCACAATGTGTGGCCAGGCCTTCCTTTATTCAAACTGTCACTAAAGGAATAAAGAATAAGTGACTATGACGGGCGCCTGCCACCTGCAGTGTGTAGTGGTGGGTACTGTCAGTGTAGTAATACACGGGCGGCTAGAAGGAGGCGCCTTTACCCCCAATAACCTCCCACTTGAAGGAAAATCTACCCCAATGAGAGAGAAAAAGAAAAAAGATAGTACAATATGTACACATGTACAACAGGATGAGAAAAAAGACGCCATCTCATCCAACGCCCATCAATCTCCTGAGGAAGGCAAAGTGCTCTGTAGTAAGGCTCTTCGTGAGCAAGTCTACAGGATTCTTCTCAGTCGAAATCTTGACAAGGTCAATAGACCTATCCTCAAAGACCTCGCAAATGAAGTGATACCTCACCTCAATATGCCTCCTTGCAAGCCTCTGTGGCTGCAATATACTCAGCCTCTGTAGTAGAAAGGGCTGCACACTTCTGCGCCCTAGACATCCAAGAGATAGCCCCTCCATCATAAGTGAACACATAGCCAGAAGTGGACTTCCTACTATCTGCATGTCCTGCATAATTAGATTCAATATACCCCACGACTTCTATATCATCATGGCTACCATAGCAAATACACATATCGACTGTGCCCTTTAGGTACCTCATGATACTCTTCATGGCATCCCAATGTTTCTTGCCAGGTGTAGCCATATAACGTGCCACAACCCCAACTGCAAAAGCAATATCTAGATGGGTGGCTATCATGGCATACATAAGACTGCGCACAGCTGATGCATAGGGAATATTGGTCATCTCGGCCCTTTGCTCATCTGTCTATGAGCAATCGGCTTGTGAAACCTTCACATGATAAGGTAATGGACAGCCAATAGGCTTAACATCCTGCATACAAAAGCACTCAAGGACTTTATGAATGCACTCCCTCTGTGATGACAGATAGAGTAGTCCCTCAGATCTATCATGCGTAATGTGCATACCAAGTATATGAGAGGCATGTCCCAAATCTTTTATCTCAAAGCTCTTCTTGAGCTAAGCCTTAAGAGCATCTAGCTCCTTATGAGCTGTCCCTACTAAAAGCATGTCATCCACATAGAGCACCAAAATCAGTAAAGAACCGTCACGAGCTTTCTTCGTGTACAAGCACGGATCCATAGCACTGCGGCTATAGCCTTGTGACTGCATGAATGCATCAAACTTATGGTACCATTCCCTAGGTGCCTGCTTCAAGCCATATAGACTCTTCTTTAGCTTGCACACTAGGTGTTCCCTGCCAGGGTCAACAAAGCCCTCAAGCTGCTCCATGTAAATCTCATCATGCAAGTCCCCATATAAAAAGTTTGTCTTGACATCCATCTGGTACAAGTCCAGGTCAAGTTGTAAAAATATTACACGGCGCAGCGAACAGAATCTGAGAAAGAGATAGAGAGTACACAACAGATAAGAGGAGAATCAGTAAAATTCTTTAACTCCAAACAACTGATACAAAGATGGCTCTGTCCACCCGTGCGCTTCCAATGAATGAAGCTTAGATGGCGATCTAGACAGAAGATAGGTGAAGAGCTTAAGGCTAGCTGGAACAACAACTCTGACTGGGTGAAAGATAAGTGTAAGATGGCTGCGAAGGGGTTTAGCTTTTATAGCCCGCGAAGGTCGTTAGGTCGGCCTGCTGACCGACCTACCATATGAGCCTCCACTAGTCGGCCAGGGAATATTCCAGGGAATATTCCCTTTACCATCGGGCCGGGGGCGCTGCCCCCGGACCCCCGCCAGGGGGGCCGCTGGCCCCCCTGGGACCCCCCAGCCAGGGGCCGCTTCCGCGGCCCCCGGACCCCACAATAGGGGCCCCTTTTAACTCCCTTACCACGCAACTCAATGCAATGTGCCTCGAGTTGCTACCAGCTTAACCACTCCGTCTAACCCAAAGATTAGACCCACAACAGTCACCTTTTTTTTTGCCATCCGGTCACATAGACCTCATCTGATATACAAGTCAGGACTCAACCAATGTCCGGGCTCACATTTGGCTTCTCCTCATAATGGGGGCCTTACAACTTTGAGCACCATGGATCATTGGTAGCACCTAATGAGGGTGGGGCATTGATCATATCTAACACCCCCCCTCAATGTCCACCCATAGGTGAACTATCTCCTCGGCCCAATGCCGAGTCTCTGAAGATGAACTTGAAGCAGATCCTTCGTAAGTGCTTTGGTGAAGATATCTGCTCCATTCTCCTCTGTTGGACAGTAGACCAATTCCACTATCCCATCCTCCATCAAATCACGCACATAGTGATACTGGATCTCTATATGTTTGGTGCGTGCATGAAACACTGGATTTTTGGCAATGGCGATGCAACTCTGATTGTCACATCTCAGCACAGTTGGTTCTTCATCCTGCACTCCCATATGCCATAGAATCCTTCTCAACCATACGGCCTCACATGCAGCAAAACAAGCTGCCTTGTACTCTGCTTCGGTAGAAGACAATGCCACTGTTGGTTGCTTCTTACTAATCCAAGAGAAAATTCCTGAACCCAAAGAGAAACAATAACCAGAAACTGACTTCCTGGAATCAATGTCTCCTGCCCAATCTGAGTCACAGTTCCCCACAAGAGAAGTTCCGAAACTGTATGTGATACCATAGTCAAGAGTTTTCTTCAAGTATCTGAGCACCCGCATCCCAGCTTTCCAATGACTCTCATGAGGTTTGTTTGAGAACCTGCTCAAAACACCAACAGCAAAACTGATATCTGGTCTGGTGTTACACAAGTAGATTAGACTGCCGACCAACCTCCTATACCTCCCAATGTCTGCTAGTGCTGATGTATCCTCAACGGATAACTTTACATTCACCTCCATAGGTGTAGCTATCTCCTTGCACTCGGTCATGCCAAATGCCTTCAAGATCTCCCATGCATACTTCTTCTGAGAGATGAAGATCTTTCCTGGCTCTTGCCAGACTTCAATCCCCAAACAATAGTGCAGCAAGCCCAAGTCTGTCATTTCAAACTCAAAACTCAAAGCCTTTCGAGTTTGGTTGATCATATCTTCATAGTCACCTGTAATAAGAAGGTCGTCCACATATAGGACAATCACTACAGACTTTTTACCATCCCTGTAAACATACAAGTTAGCATCTGAGGCACATCTTTTGAAGTTTAGGTTTAAAAAGAACCTATCTATCCGTTGGTACCATGCTCTGGGGGCTTGTTTCAGCCCATACAATGCCTTCTTCAGTTTACACACTTTGTTCTCAGAATGGGGGGCCTCAAACCCTGGTGGCTGAGCCACGTACACCTCCTCCTTGAGGTCACCATTTAAGAACGCTGACTTAACATCCATTTGGTACACTGGCCACTTCTTGTGGGCAGCCACTGCAAGTACCGTGCGAATAGTGGTCATTCTGGCAGTTGGGGCAAATGACTCTTGAAAATCAAACCCTTCAACTTGTGAAAATCCTTGGGCAACCAGTCTAGCTTTGTACTTTTCTAAGGTACCATCAGCCTTGTACTTTACCTTCCAGATCCACTTGGTGCCAATAATCTTCCGCTTTGCTGGCCGATCCACTAGCTCCCAAGTGTCATTCTTCATTATGCTGTCATACTCCGCCTGCATAGCAGCCTTCCATGATGGATCTGCAAGTGCTTCTTCTAAGTCAGTTGGCTCCTTTACTTCTCTCATAATCTCAACCATCAAGGCCATGTTGACTATGTGAGCAGAAGCCCTCCTTTGCTCCTCTATTCTCTGAGACCTCCTTGGTCCGTCTGCCTTCTCCTCAACAGATGCAGGCATAGGATTATTGTGGTCATAGAGCTGCTTCACCCAGCGCGGCAATGGCTTTTCCGGTGGGGTGATGTCAGGTTGGTGAACTTTTTCCTCATCATCTGAAGATGATGCTTCCTCCTCCTTAAGGATAGGGATAGCTCTCGGGACAGGTTCATAGTGGACTACTTCTTCGCTTGATGATAAAGTGGAAGACCTTGCCTTCTCCTCCTCCACTGTATGCGGCTCCTCCTTGAACACCACATCACGGCTCGCGATGATCTTCTTTGCCTCTTGGTCATATAACTTGTAAGCCTTCTGCTCATCACTATAACCCAAGAAGATACATTTTCTGCTTTTTGGTTGTAACTTGTTTCTCTTCTCATCTGGAACATGTGCATAACATTCACATCCAAAAATTCTGAAATGTGAAACAGATGGTTTCTTACCAGTGTAAGCCTCATGAGGTGTTTTTCCCTTGAGAGCCTTTGTGTAGCTCCGATTTAGAATGTAGACTGCAGTATTAACAGCTTCAGCCCAAAAATGGTTAGGCAATCCCTTGCCCTTTAGCATGCATCTTGCCATCTCCACAATGGTACGATTCCTGCGTTCCACAACACCATTCTGCTGAGGTGTGTGAGGCGTCGTCAATTGACGCTTGATCCCTTTGCTCTTGCAAAAGCCTTCAAACTCCTTTGAGTTGAACTCACCACCACCATCTGTTCTAAATTTCTTCACACTTTTCCCTGTTTCATTCTCAACAAGTATTAGCCATTCTTTAAACTTACCAAAAGCTTGAGCCTTATCACGAAGGAAGTACACCCACATCTTCCTACTGTAGTCATCGACAATCAACATAAAATAAGAAGATCCCCCCAAGGCCTGTGTAGGCATCTTACCACACAAGTCAGCATGCACCAACTCTAGAGGAGCATGTGCTCTATTCTTGCTTTCTTGTGGAAATGCCTTTCTCTGTTGCTTGCCCATCATACAAGCTTCACATGGTTCCTTCAATTCAGTTATTGTAGGTAGGTGAGCAACCATACCTTGCTTTTGCATCTCCTTCAATACTGCAAATCCGATGTGTCCAAACCTTTCATGCCAAAGCTTACTTGTGCCCACTCCAGCGGTGGCTGTAAGAGCACTTAGCTCATACAGGTTGTTCCTTCTTTCTCCTTTGCCAACAATTGTGCCAGCACTATCAATAATTTCTGCACCTGTCTTCTTGAACCTCACTTCATGACCAAGATCAGTTATGGCAGCAACTGATAAGAGATTTCTCCTGATTTCGGGAACATACAACACATTTGAAAGCTTTTTGACTTCACCATTTGCAGCAACAAAAGAAATAGTACCTGTGCCCGCAGCAGGGCATTTAGCATCATTTCCAACCGTCACAGTGATGGATTCTTGTAGAGGCTGCATAGAACTGTATAGACCTTTCTTGTTGGTCATGTGACGGGAGGCCCCACTATCCAACACCCAAGAGTCAGTGGTAGATTCTTCTTGCGCCGAGGAGCACACTTCCTCAATGGTCGCCATGAATAATTCCAACTCTGCTTCAGCCGTATTGGCTGTCTCTTTCCCTTTACTTTTAAGGGTACCATTCTTTTCATCTGCCTTCTTGACACGACAATCTGCAATTGCATGTCCTTTCTTCTTACAGTAGAAGCACTCTCCTTGAAACTTCTTCTTGCCGCCCTTCTTCTTTTTGTCACCATCATTTTTGGTGGAGGAAACACCTTTGCCTTTTGCATTGGCAGAGAATGCAGCATCTCCATTGTTGCTTCCTTCTCGGGCTTTCAGCCTCAACTCCTCCTCCATTAATAATGCACAAAACTCCTCAAAAGTCAAAGCTTGAGGTCTCACCTGAGTATTAAGGGCAGTTACTAGTCCATCAAACTTTTGTGGACAAATCCGAAGACACCTCCGAGCTAGCTCTTCGCTAGTCTTTTGTATCCCAGCGCCAGCCATCTGGTCGCGTAGATTCTTAATCCGAGTGATGAATGCTTCAACCGTCTCTCCTTCAGCAAACTTCTCCGCTGCTAGTTGATTCTCCAAGTTTTGAATCCTTGTTTGGTTTCGTGTTTCATACTGACTCCTTAGTACATTCCAAGCCTCCGACGCTTTGGTTGTATGCTGAATCAGAGTCAAAACACTGTCAGAACAGCTTGTAACTAAGGCACACAATGCATCTGCATTCCTTCGTTTCCAAGCTCGTAGAAGATCTGCATTCGGAGGAATCATCACACTAGGATTTGATGGGTCGGGGGTAGGCTGTGGTTCTGCGTCAGTCCCCAGCACAGTCTCCAGAAGCTCATAAGAATCAAGGATAGTAGTAATTTTGAACTTCCACAAGGTGTAGTTTGTACCATCTAACTTGCCTTCGCTGAAGGTTGGTGGACGAATCCTCAGTGTTTGAATAGCCGGTACAGCAGCACCACCTCCTGCACCGCTTCCGGATGCGCCAGAACTGCTTCCCGGAGTCGACATCGTTTCTCTTTGCTGTTGAAGCCTTTGCCTCTTGCACGCTCTCCGATCTCTAGAGCCCCCTGGGCTCTGATACCATGTAAAAATATTACACGGCGCAGCGAACAGAATCTGAGAAAGAGATAGAGAGTACACAACAGATAAGAGGAGAATCAGTAAAATTCTTTAACTCCAAACAACTGATACAAAGATGGCTCTGTCCACCCGTGCGCTTCCAATGAATGAAGCTTAGATGGCGATCTAGACAGAAGATAGGTGAAGAGCTTAAGGCTAGCTGGAACAACAACTCTGACTGGGTGAAAGATAAGTGTAAGATGGCTGCGAAGGGGTTTAGCTTTTATAGCCCGCGAAGGTCGTTAGGTCGGCCTGCTGACCGACCTACCATATGAGCCTCCACTAGTCGGCCAGGGAATATTCCAGGGAATATTCCCTTTACCCTCGGGCCGGGGGCGCTGCCCCCGGACCCCCGCCAGGGGGGCCGCTGGCCCCCCTGGGACCCCCCAGCCAGGGGCCGCTTCCGCGGCCCCCGGACCCCACAATAGGGGCCCCTTTTAACTCCCTTACCACGCAACTCAATGCAATGTGCCTCGAGTTGCTACCAGCTTAACCACTCCGTCTAACCCAAAGATTAGACCCACAACAGTCACCTTTTTTTTTGCCATCCGGTCACATAGACCTCATCTGATATACAAGTCAGGACTCAACCAATGTCCGGGCTCACATTTGGCTTCTCCTCATAATGGGGGCCTTACAACTTTGAGCACCATGGATCATTGGTAGCACCTAATGAGGGTGGGGCATTGATCATATCTAACAAAGTTGTGTAACCAAGGCCAAGACTAAGCGTAGGGTGGTCATCTTGACCACATGAGAAAAGATTTCATCAAATTCAACACCATGCTCCTGCTTAAAACCCTTAGCAACCAATCGAGCCTTGTATGCCGACTTGGGGTGTCTAGGGGTACTTTTTAGCTTGTACACCCACTTGCATGGCAAAGCCTTCTTAACCTGAGGTAAGGAAACCAAATCCCAAGTCTGATTTTTATGCAATGATTCAAGCTCAAACTGCATAGCCCTCTCCCAAGAGTGACAATCACCCCTGTGCATAGCCTCATCATAAGTGAGAGGCTCTCCTACATTTGTAACCAGTACATAATCCATAGAGGGCGCAAAACGGCCAAGAGGTTGTCTATCTCTAGTAGAACGCCTCAACACATGCTCTGCTGCTTGACCGACATCTTGTCTAGCATTAGCATGTCTAACATCTGGGCCACGAGTATGAGGTGATGTTGCACACTATCTAGCTGCCCGTGGAGTAGGCTGAACAGGAGCAGTTGGTTCCTCCTAAAAGATAACTTTGTGTACCTCAACCACTTTCTCAGGTTGCATATGCATTTTGTCCTCATGAAAGATGACATCATGGCTGGGATCACTTTCCATGCCTGCGGATCCCATAGATGGTAACACATCTCTCCTGCATCTCCATAGCCAATGAAAATGCATTTGACACTTTTAGGATCCAGCTTATTGCGTTTATCCTTGGACACATGGTAGAATGCCTCACATCCAAAGACTCGCAAATTATCATAAGAGGGGGGCTTGCCTGCCCATACCTCCTCTGCAACCTGAAAGTCAATGCCACTACTAGGTGACTTGTTAATTAGATGCACTGCAGTAGTAACTATCTTAGCCCAAAAGTGTTGCGGTAAGCTAGCCTGGCTAAGCATGCTACGGACCCTTTCCTGAATGGTCCTATTCATGCGTTCAGCCATATCATTTTGGGGTGGGGTGTAAGGGGTGGTCAACTGATGCTCAATACCCCGCTCATCACAAAACTGCTCAAAAGCACATGATACATACTCACCCCCATTATCTGACCTTAGGAATTTTAGCCTTTTCCCAAACTAATTCTCCACTAGTGCAAGTCAACGCTGAAATGTGTCTAAGACAGTCGATTTTCTCTTTATGGGATAAGCCCAAACCTTACGTGAGTAATCAGCTATGAAAGTAACAAAGTATTTTGCCCCATCGAGTAATTGACAAGGCATGGACCTTCATATGTCTGAGTGCACAAGAGCCAAGGGCTCACCCATGCGTTTCTTACCAGACTTTTTACGCATATTTCTAGTCTGCTTGCCATACAAACAATGATCACAAGAGTCAAAATGTGAAGAGTCAAAAGGCGGAAGATATTGCAAAGCACGGAGCATTTACATTCCTTTAAGTGACATATTCCCCAAACGAGCACACCAGAGGGATACATGGGGGATAGAACCCACAGACAAAACATAATCCAAGGTAGCTCCAGATACAAGGGATAGAGGCTGCCATACTTGGCACCTCTTACAAGCACAAGCCTGCCATGAGTAATCTTCCATGCAGAGTCTCCAAAAGATACAAAATACCCTGCATAATCAAGTTGTCCAGCTGACCTAAGGCTGCGAGTCAACGTACGTACATGGCGTACATCATGCAACACAAAAGAACTGCCAGAAGGAAAATGCAGCCTAACATCTCCAATGACTACAATATCAAGAGACATGTCATCACCAAGACACATGTCAAAGATGTGGGATCTAGAGCATAGCGAAGGCGGAAGCTATAGAGGATGGAAGATAAAGACACAACTCATGTTGACATTGTAATAAAGTAATTTTCATGCTACTTTAATTAGGCCAATTTAGTCTATTTTAGGCTAGAGTATAAAAGGCAAGAGAGTGCCAATGTAGCATATCTTTTCAATTCATTTCTTGAAACTCCACTTCTTGGAGCTAGAAGATTTCTTTCTTCCCACCATTGCAAAGGGTGTGTACCTTGCTGCAGCTATCATCATAATATTCTCAACAAGCAGCCATGGCTTCAACATTTGTATTTCTCCTTCTCATTGAATATGAATGGCGAGCTATGGTTTGTTTCTAGCATTTCTTGGAAGCATTTCTTGTTTGTTTTTCTTAAATTTTCTTGGATATGGCAAAGTATCATTTCATTGGTATCAGAGCATGGATTTGATCCATGGGAAGGGTCATTTTCATGGTGAATTCTAGTCACAGACTTGGTACAGGGTAACTGGGAGGACAAGATTTGGTCAAGCTTAGTTACAGTTCAAACTGTGATTAGCCATGGCTATCTGCATCAAGTCGTCACTATTTCGGAGGTTCTTTGAGGATCTATGGTTAAAATAACAATTCGTGGTCAATTCATAGGTCATTTTGGAGGGAGATTGGACTAATTGGAGTTAAACAGGGATTATGAAGGAGTAAACAGGGTTACTTTTTGCTAACCAAGGGTTTCTTCTTCTCTTTCCTCTTTCTCTCAAGCTTCCATACCCAAAACGCTGCTCTCATCTCTCAACCAAGACTTCATCTACCTCCATGGTTTCTACGGGCTAATTCTCCATCTTCTAAGCATTACATAGAGTATGCATAAGCCTTGCTTAGCTCACGTGATTTTGAAGTAAATGAGTCTGCTTTTTTGCGATGTTTGCGTTGAGTACATACTCCTATACTCACGATTCAAAATGGAGTTATCAAGCTCCATGAGGCTTGGCCATAATGCTTACAAGTTTACCACTTAGTCTCCTTCAACTTTGGCATGAATCAATGGCCATTCTTGAGCTCTTCTTTCTCATACAAATCCTAGCAATGGACTGTTATTACAGCAGAGAGAAAATTTCAGAATTCTTGATCAATTTCATGGGGTTTTGCTTAAATCCACTCCCTGAAGCTAGTACAAAACTCTCATAACCGACATTGAACCTTCTTCAAGCTTGGAGCTTCATTTTGACATGGCTATGGAGTCAAAATAGGGCAGCAAGCTATAGGCTTCAAATTTTTTGTCTATTCTCTTATATTTCATGGGGCTTTGGTCTTAAATGACTTTAGGGACCTTCCTACTACTCCAAACACTCGAGATTTTGAAGGCTTTAAGCAATGGATTCAAGATTGAAGGCCAATTTTCATGACAGGGATTGAAGAATTTCTTGGAAATCTCAGTCAAAGAGGCTCCAATTACAAAGGATCTTCCATTCATTTGGCTTCTTGGAGTTGAAGACTCACTCAAGGCATCATCCTTGGATTATACTTGGAGCTATTGTATGGAATTATGGAGTATTACTCTCTCTTGATCAATTGGAGGACTTACGAAGATGGGCTATCACTCTTTATGGCTGAGGTTTGAGACAAGCAATATCTTCTTCTCCAAGCATTGAAAGAGATACTTCTAATACTCTTTTTAATCTCTCCAAACATTAATCCAATTGTTGACTGCATCTCCTATTGTTGAAGGAGAGATTAAGAGAGTAATCTAAGCAATGACTTGTTTCATAGACTTTATCTTCAGCATTGATTCATAATGAATCGTCAAATTCCATACAATGAGCCTTCAATTTGGATTGTCAAGCATTGATTGAGTGTCTACTCAGTCATTCAGCCATTCATTGATTGAGTTTTGATCATCCCATTGATCTATTGCATTTGATTGATTGAAGACTTCAAAATTCATCATATAGTCCTTTATATTTTGATTGAGATTTACCTAACCCTAACCCATGAGTTTGTGTTGACCCAATCTTTGAGAATTTCCCAAAATCAATTTGTAAAGGTGAGCATAGTATGCAGTGAGTCACTAATACTATTGGTAAGCCTATCTCAGCCCATTTTCATTCATGATACCTTTTCAATTCATGCATATCATGAAAGCATCAATGTCTTGATTCGGTCTTGCATATCATATCTTGTTTGTTAGAATACTAGCTCTGCCATGTTCAATATCGACCGAGGAAAAAGTCGAAGTCGGACGAGATAGCAAGACAATAGTGAGGTGACCCTCCCTTGCTATTGATGACTCTGTAAGGGTGCACAACCTGGCCCAGAAGGAACTTTGCACACCTTCCGGAGTTTCAGAGCCCATTTAGGTGCTTGTTCCACCATTTTATCCCTCACCACAGGTGGTGGACCACAGAAGACCACTCAGGATGAGAGTGGAAAAGATTTGAAGACACTTGGTACAAACATGGAAAAACAGGGCAGTTTGATCACAGTTTTGAACAATTTGATAGGTCTACGCAGGTGCTACATATTTGATTCCGGGTGGTGATTATAGCCTACAGGTTTCCCTTCAGTGTCCACACAAGTTTTACCATGGTCTATATGCCTATGGGATAAAACACTGCTCAAACAGTGCTTCTACAAGGTCTTACAAGGTGCAGTCCCATTCTGGACAGTCATAAAGAACCTATTATAGGAAAGGCATTTTTAATTCTGAAATAAGGGTTCTTGTGCTCAATACGTAGAGTTCAAAGTCCTCTTCAATCCTAGCTATAGCATGCCTCATTTGGAGTAGCGGAGCTCAAGTTATAGCCCATTTTGTGACAGGTGGTCACTATAGACTACACAGGCAGGTAGAGACACACTGTTTTGATCTGGAACCATTATATACCTTTTCCAAAGTGCTTATTTCAGTAAATCTAGTATATATACATATTATAAGATCCGTTTGGAGCTATAAAGCACTTGGATCGGGGAAGCATAGCTTAAGATATAGACCAATCTTTGATTGACAGTGCTGAAATTACAACATGGCAAGGAACAAGAAGAAAGAGCAAATGTTAGACCACATTGAGGAAGGCTTGGAGGAGTATCATGCCTATACAAATGACAATAATAGAGCCATGAATTAGAGGCTAGAATTCATGGGAGTTAGTACCACCAATGACGAAGTGCAATGGCCAAAGAACCCTCATGTCATAGATCAGGGGAATGAAGTAAACATCTCACGTGATTCTAACAACTTCCAACAAATGTCTAGGCAACTTGGCAACATGAATGATGGTTTACTTCAACTTACCCACTCCATGAATGATGGTTTACTTCAGCTTATCCACTCCATGGATGATAAATTTAATAAGATGATTTCTCTTATGGAGCAACAAAGTAGTAGATTGGATACCAAGTTTGATCAGTTGATCACTATATTCAGCAATTTGGGAGATAGATTCCAAAGAAAACCACCACCCCATGTTGAAGAAGTGCCACTTATTCATGGGAATGTGAGATCTACTACAGCTCATCAACATATACCATCGACTTATGAACATGGTTGTCCTTCTAGAGTCAATGAAACCACTCAGCCACATGCTAATTCATGGAGTAGAGGCAGGCCTAAATTTCCTATCTCAAGAGAACATGGACAGCAAGGTCATTCACTGCATGAAGATGAAGAAGAGTTTATTCATGGATGTCACCCCTTTTATAAAGAGTTTGATACTCATCATGCTCAAACTCCTAATGTAAAAGAACCTAATGTGAGAGAAGATCATGGACAACATGTACATGGGGACAGTTTTCAGCATGTTAATACTCATGATAGTTTTCAGCATGTTAATGTTCATGAGGATAGAATGCCACATGGTGTTTCTAATCATACCCAATCACATGGAAATTCATTGCTTGGCCATCAATCTCATGGAAACCATCACAATGGGCAGCAATCATATACAAACAATCATGGGCAGCAACCAAGGAGTGACTCTTTTCATAGACAACAATCTTTTGGCTTCAACAATCATGGTGGGCAGCAATATCACTATGATAAAGAATACAAGGATAAGATCAATATAACAAATTTCAAAGGAGATAACCCTTCACCAACCGAGCTTGAGGAGTGGATCAATAAATTGGAAATGTACTTCACTCTATACCCTTGCAACAAACAAGCAAAGATTTGTTATGCAGCCCTACATCTAGAAGGGTATGCACATACTTGGTGGAGATACATGTGCAAGATAGGGTAAAATTTTCAATCTTGGGATGAGTTTAAATCAGCCATGACTCAAGTATTTGTGTCACCCATGGAAAAGGAAAGACTTGAACGAAGATGGTACGATCTTAGGCAAAGGGGATCTTCCGTAAGGGATTATTCCAGCCAATTCTTAAATCTTTCCATGTATGTCGAAGGTATCTCCGATGTAGCCAAGTTAAATAAGTACATCTTTGGTCTTGATCCTAACCTTTTAGCCGAAGTTGGAGCAGCCAAGCCAACTAGTATACATGCAGCCATACAATATGCTGGAAGGTATAGCCAAAAGTATAGAAGAGAGTTGACTACATTTCAGCCCAAAACAGGGACACGTTATCAAGCAAATCAGCCCATGAGATTTGGTCAGCAATTCAGCCAACAAAGAGAAGGAAATAGAACTGAAAATAGGTTCTCAAATAATTTCAGCAGGGTGCCTATATATCCTACAACTTATGCTTCAAGGCAGGGCACTAATTTTAGGAGTAATGCTGATTCAAAAGGGGATCTCAAGAGGACTAAAGCTGTAGCCAAACTATATCCCATTGCCAACAACAATAAAGCCCTTCCCAATGACAAAACCAAGGGCCTATGTTACAAGTGTGGGGAGAAGTGGTCTCCTGAACATAAACAGAAGTGCAAGGGATACATAGCAAAGTCAAACATGCTGAATATAGAAGAATTTGAGGATGAAGAAGCAAATGAAGATGCTCTTTTGCAAGTGGATGCAGCCCCCACATATGAAGACATGCATGATCAAGAGGACCAAGATGTGCAGGAGGAATTAGAGCCGGTCAATAGCTTTCCCTTGTAAAATATTACACGGCTCAGTGAACAAAATCTGAGAAAGAGATAGAGAGTACACAACAGATAAGAGGAGAATCAGTAAATTCTTTAACTTCAAACAACTGATACAAAGATGGCTCTGTCCACCCGTGCGCTTCCACTGTGTGAAGCTTAGATGGCGATCTAGACAGAAGATAGGTGAAGAGCTTAAGGCTAGCTGGAACAACAACTCTGACTGGGTGAAGGATGAGTAAGAGATGGCTGCGAAGGGGTTTAGCTTTTATAGCCCGCGAAGATCGTTAGGTCGACCGACCTACCATATGAGCCTCCACTAGTCAGCCAGGGAATATTCCCTTTACCATCAGGCCGGGGGCGCTGCCCTCGGACCCCCACCAGGAGGGCCGCTGGCCCCCATTTGACCCCCCAGCCAGGGGCCGCTTCCGCGGCCCCCGGACCCCACAATAGGGGCCCCTTTTAACTCCCTTACACCGCAACTCGATGCAAATGTGCCTCAAGTTGCTACCAGCTTAACCACTCTGTCTAACCCAAAGATTAGACCCACAACAGCCACCTTTTTGCCATCCGGTCACATAGACCTCATCTGATATACAAGTCAGGACTCAACCAATGTCCGGGCTCACATTTGGCTTCTCCTCATAATGGGGGCCTTACAACTTTGAGCACCATGGATCATTGGTAGCACCTAATGAGGGTGGGGCATTGATCATATCTAACATCCCTATGATCCAGGTGGTTCTATGGTTTCTTGCCAACCCATGTTATGTTCCATATCTCAAGATGCATGGATGGGTTGTAAGGATGAAAATACACTTCAGCTCAAAGGCACTATAAATTCAAAGGTTGCTCATAGTTTTGTCAATGCTAAGTCATTCTATGAGCTGAAGTTATTACCACAAGAAATGGATTCCCTATTGAAGGTACAAGTGGCAAATGGAGCTCAAGAGTTGAGTAAAGATATATGCTGGCAGACTCCTATTGAACTATCATAGTCTTGCACTATTATGGCAGACTTGATTGTCCTAGATATGGGTCCTATTGACATCATCATTGGCTGTGATTGGCTTAAACAACTTGGAAAATTTTCCTTGGATCTTAACCAGATGTTTATGGAGTTTACTTGGAATGGGCAGCAAGTAAAACTTAATGGCATTGAGAGGAAACAAGTGGAAATAATTAGTAAGAAGAAGATGAAGAGGGAAATCAATGCCATGTCTTGCATTTTCACACTTCTTCTATCAAAGGCAGATGAAAATCAGCAATCTACTTCACCTAAGGAGCAAGATCCATGTCTATGTAAACTTTTGGAAGAGTTTAAGGACATATTTCAGCCACCTACATCGTTGCCCCCTCAGCAAGAAGTGGATCATCCTATTTATTTAATGCCTGACACTAAATCCATCAACAAACCTCCTTACAGATTATCCAAGTGTGAGAGAGAAGAAGTAGAGAAACAGGTTAAAGACTTGCTGGAAATGGAATTTATTCAGCCTAGTCAGTCACCTTTTGCTTCTCCCGTACTACTTGTCAAGAAGAAAGATGGATCATTTAGGATGTGTATTGACTATAGAGATCTAAATAAGAGCACTGTGAAGAACAGGTACCAAATTTCCTGCATAGATGATTTGTTGGATGAACTCAAGGATGCAAAGGTTTTCACCAAGATCGACTTAAGATCAGGGTATCATTAAATCAAAATGAAAGTAGGGGATGAGTACAAGACAGCTTTTAGGACAGAAAGAGGTCTCTACCACTTCCTAGTCATGCCATTCGGACTTTCCAATGCACCTGCAACCTTCCAAGCACTTATGAACAAGATTTTGCAGCCATTCTTATATAAATCAGTATTGGTATTCTTCGATGATATTCTCATCTATAGCAAGAATAGATAGGAACATTTGGAACATGTCATAGAAGTTCTCCTTACTTTGAGAAGACGCAAGCTTTTTGCAAAGGAAAGCATGTACTTTCATGGCTGATGAAGTGGAATATTTGGGTCATATAGTTGGTGAGAAAGGAATCATGGTTGATCCAAAGAAAGTACAGTGCATCAAAGATTGGCCCATACCACAAAATTATACTTCATTGTGAGGATTTCTTGGATTATCTTCCTTTTATAGGAGATTCATCAAGAATTATGCCCATCTAGCAGCTCCTCTTACTGATAGATTGAAGGAAGAAGCTTTCTTCTGGGATGCTATAGCCACTATGAGCTTTAATGAGTTGAAAAGTCTTCTTATTTTAGCACCTATCTTAGTGTGCCCAGACTTTTCCAAGGAATTTACCATCTATGCAGATGCTAGTGGCAGAGGTATTGGGGCAGTCTTATGCCAAGACCATGGTGTTATTGCTTATGAAAGCAGGAAGTTAGATGATAAAGAAAGGGACCTCCATGTCTATGAGCAGGAAATGTTAGCCATTCTTCATGCTATTAAGAAGTGGCATCACTACATCTATGGCAGCCATTTTAAGGTGAAGAGTGACCATCAAGTGTGCTGAAGTATTTTGTTTCTCAGCCAAATCTCTCTCCCAAACAAAGATGGTGGTTAGCTACTCTTCAAGGATATGATTTTGAGATATCCTATATGGCAGGCAAGGATAATGTAGTGGCCGATGCCTTATCGAGGATGTGGGCATGTTCCGTTTCTACTATCTCTACCATACATAAATATTGGATTCAGGACATTCAAGAAGAATATCTTTTGGATGAACACATTGCCAACATTATGAAGAAATTACAGCAAGACAATGGATCTGAATTTCCCAATTTCAAGTGGCAAAATGGACTTCTTTGGTTCAAAGGAAGAGTCTATTTGACCCCTTAGTCATCATTTAGGCCACATATTTTGCAGGAGATGCATTCTTCTCCTTTGGCAGGACATATTGGCTTGTTTAAAACTTTTGATAAGATCCATAAATGTTTCTATTGGAAGGGACTTTGGAAATATGTCAAGGAGTATGTGATGCAATGCTTACCATGCCAGCAAAATAAAGATTCCAATTTATTGCCTAGTGGTTTACTTTAGTCTTTGTCTATTCCTCATGGTAAATGGACTGATATCAATATGGATTTCATTATAGGACTTCCTACCACTAAGCAGGGCTGGAATAGCATTTTTGTTGTGGTTGATCATCTTACCAAATCAACCCACTTCTTACCTACCAAAGTCCAATATTCAGCCAAACAGGTGGCAGATCAGTTCATGGAAGGAATTTTCAGACTTCATGGATTACCTATGAAGATTGTTTCTGACAAGGATTCCAAGTTCATGGGAAATTTCTGGAAAAGTCTCTTTACTTCCATGGGTACCAAATTAACTCCAAGTACTGCCTATCATCCACAAACAGATGGCCAAACTGAAAAGGTCAATAAATGGTTAGAGGTCTATTTGAGACATTTTTGCCATGATACGGAGAATGCATGGGATCATTGGATTCATCTTGCGGAGTTCTGTTATAATAATACTCATCATATGAGTATTGGTATGTCACCATTCGAGGCATTGTATGGATACAAAGTCCAAGTACCTTCAGCATTGTTTCATGATGAAGTGAATCCTCTTGCTCGAGAAGAGTTGGAAAAGATGGAAGCCTTAATGAAGCAATGCAAAGAAAACATCAGGAAGGCACAAGAGACAATGAAATTATATGCGGATGATAAGAGAAGGTGTGTGGATTCTGAAGAAGGAGAATGGGCATTTTTGAAAGTACCTAAGTCTCGTTATGCTTCTCTCAAGGGTGAACATAATAAGCTTGCTCATCGCTATTATGGTCCATATCAAATCACAAGAAAAGTTGGAGATCTTGCTTACCAACTTTATTTGCCTTCATCCACACACATTCATAATGTTTTTCATGTGTCTCAACTTAAGAAGTATATTGGCCCTGACATACAAGTTCTTGAAGAACTACCTCCTCTTGATGAAGATGGCTTAATCATCTATGAGCCCGAAAGGATTATTGGCAAGAGGGAGAAGGTTCTAAGGAACCGTATTGTTATGGAATATCTTGTCAAATGGAAAGGATTTCCTATGGAAGAATCATCTTGGCACCATGCTTCATATTTGGATCAATATCCATGGCTTCTTCAAGAAGATGCTTAGCTCATTACACAGTGGACAGCTTGCTATTATAAATTTCTGTCATGAAAATAATTGACCTATGGACATCACAATTGGATTTTGATGACATGGATGGATACCTTATGAAGTAAACTTCATTTCTATACCTCATATGCGTCATTCCGACATTTCTATCCAAAGTTATGGATCATTTACTATCACTACCCTGTTCTGGATAGCGTTCCAGATTTCCACTGTTTTGAGTTTATTTTCAAGATTCTTTCCATGGAAGAGTATCTTCTTCAAAGGAAAACTTCAACAAGGATATTCAGCATTGGTCTCTCGTTCCTTTACATTTACCATCCACTTGTCATTTCAGCCTTCAAGTTTTGAGGACAAAACTTTTGGGCAGGGATGGATTGTAATAAAGCAATTTTCATGCTACTTTAATTAGGCCAATTTAGTCTATTTTAGGCTAAAGTATAAAAGGCAAGAGAGTGTCAATGTAACATATCTTTTCAATTCATTTCTTGAAACTCCACTTCTTGGAGCTAGAAGGTTTCTTCCTTCCCACCATTGCAAAGGGTGTGTACCTTGCAGCAGCTATCATCATAGTATTCTCAACAAGCAGCCATGGCTTCAACATTTGTATTTCTCCTTCTCATTGAATATGAATGGCAAGCTATGGTTTGTTTCTATCATTTCTTGGAAGCATTTCTTGTTTGTTTTTCTTGTATTTTCTTGGATATGGCAAAGTATCATTTCAGACATGACAATGTAGACAACTGTTACACAAGTGAATTAGGTTTCAAGATTGAGACTTGAACTCATAAACACAATCTTGTGTATGGACAACAATGACACAGACACTTGACAGAAAGAGACAAGTACTATTGCATTATCATATATGAAAGTGATAGTTAAAGTACATCATTATATAGAGTTCTTTGGTAGCACTTAACATCCACTATGCATATGGGATTTGTCTCTTTTCCTAGAATGGACTGCATCTTCCTAGCCTAGCTATTCCATACAAAGGGACTGAAGTAGGTGTGATTGCAAATATCTCAACACCCCTCCTCAATCACAACCAAAAGTACAAAGTGTGTAGAGGCTTTAGTGAAAGCAACGCCTGCAATGTGTGGGCACACCATAAACATGGCAAAACACTAGAGGCTGTCGCAGAAAAGGCTAAGTGTGGGCACCACAAACATGATGGACATCCAGAGGCTGTAGCAGGGGCCTTACAAAGTGTATAGAGGCTGTAGCAGGGGCCTTACAAAGTGTACAGAGGCTATAGTACAAGGATAATTGAGGAGTTTACAAGTTTATGTTTGAGACATTAGGGCTAGAAAATACAAAACTAAAAAATTCTATCTGAATAGAAGGACTGGTGAGGTTTGTCCTTCTCATGGTGGTCTTCTTCTTCTTCTTCTTCTTCCTTTGCTCCATTTTCTTCTTCTTCTTTGACTGCAACTAGATAGACCTTTTGGGACCTCTTTCTTGCGTGGTAGAACTTCTCGGTGTGTCTGATCCTTTTGTAGAAGTCACAGAAGAGCTGATCCTTCTTGCCTTTGTACCTATTGCCAACATATAATGCATGCTTATCTCTAGAGGTACTTGGTTCTTCCTTAGATTTTAGCTTCTTTTCCTCTTCTAACAGTGATGCCTGGATATCAACAAGCTCAAGATTTGGCGTGTCCTAAAAGGGAACAGGCGGACATGTTACAGTTGGTATCAAAGTGAACCAACAAAGGATATGTCTTTATAAGAAATCTTAATAAGGAGAAGTAAAGAAAATGTTGTTGTTAAGAACATTTCCTTACTTTCGATGCTGTCTTGCAGAATTATGAAGCATGGAACAGATTCTTAGTGTTCCAAGTCATGTTTATGACGGCAATGCATTCCTCAGATTATCGACGAAGGATTGAAATGATGAACATTCTAGATCACATTTACAATCCATCACCTCTGTACATGGAACGGAGATGGATGGGTGTTTCAGGGATCTATTACATTGTTGCCCACTGACTTGCGTACCTAGGAATCAACTTGAAAAGAATCAAGTGGATGGAAGACTTAAAGATCATGAAGTTGTTCGTCTTTGTTGAGGCTCATGCAAACGCGACCCTACAGGTCAGAGGTCGAAGGGTTAATCAGAATAAGTATGTGTACGGGGAAGTGACTCGAGTAATCCTTACTGACCGAATCAAGGTGTTGGGATGTCATGAGAAGAACAGATTGTTGAGATATCGAGCTCCACTCGTGATACGCCAGGGTGACCGTTGTGTATTTATGTCACCGACTTGTCAGTTGCAGATGCGGTTGGTACACCGTCCATGAATAATAGCTACATGATAGCTATCCTTATCTACTCTAGTTCGTGGCTCAGTTAGTATGCCACCTTAGTTAGTTGAGTTTGGTTTGAGACCCATATATAGGGTTCGTCTATTTCTTTGTACGAGAGTCCTTTTTGGCTTACACAACTAAGAAGAGGAAAACTGTTTTCAGCCTCCACCCTTGTGTGTCTTCCCCCATTTGTGCAAGCAAGAAAGCTTCAAGCGAGACTCCTTCCTTCTCTCCCACAATCTTGACATGGTATCAGAGCCTTGTTCGTGGTAAGGAGCTCAAGAAAGCAAGCCAAGCTCGCGGTGTTCTGGTAAGAGGAGCAGTGTTGCTTTCATTTTCTGTTTTGGGAGCAGATCTCTGCAGGTAGCACAGCCGGAAATTGCAGGAGTGCATTGTCTCAGGTTGAGACGCCCTTCGCGCTGAAGCAAGAGGGCAGTATATGCTGCGGGTGAGAGCTTTAGCTCTCGGCGACCCTGTTTTTTTGATTTGAGGCCATTTCGGGCCCTGTTTTGGAGGCGGAAGTTTTCTGCACGCACTCAGGAAAAGGCCCTGTTTTATGCTGTGCAGCCACTGTTCTACAGGTCGGTGAATAGTTACTGTAAAAATTGCATTGTATGCTTGTGCGTAGAGACATTGGGAGTTACAGAATCATCCCTGTTGCCTGTTGATCCAAAATCGTCACTAGGAAGTGACTGTGTGGTCAAATACCACTTTCGCCAGTTTTGCAGATTTTCCCTTGTGAGGGTGAAGCTGTGGTTTTTGCAGTGACAGAATTTTTTGCAGTCTTCTGTAATGGCATCTGATTCTCTTTCACAGATTGTCACTGAAAAGCTTGACAAGAACAACTTCCAAGCATGGAAGTTTAGAATGACGAATTTCCTTATGGGAAAAGGATATTGGGAATTTGTTGCAGGAAATGAAGAAGAACCAGTTCTTCCTGATGTTCCCAATCAACAGCAAATGCAGGCATTCAAATCATGGCATGAGAGAGCCAGGAAAGTTATGTACTGGCTGTCTATCAGTATTTCAGACTCTATGATTGTGCATATTCAAGATGCAAGTACGCCAAAGGAGGCATGGGATACTCTGTCAAAGATGTATAGCACAAATACACAAGCCAGGAAAATGCAGCTCAAGCAAGAGTTGCACAATGTGCAAAGAGAAAATATGAGCATCAATGACTACCACATGAAGGTGAAGAAGATTGCAGATGCACTTGCTTCCATTGGGTCGCCAGTGGAAGATGATGATTTAGTTTCCGTGACCTTGAATGGTCTAGGAAAGGATTATGCACAGTTCCGAACATCCATTTCCGTCCGTGAAAGATTTCCTGATTTTGAGGAGTTGATTGCTCTTCTAATTTCTGAGGAGCAGAGAAATGGTGGTGCATCTTCTTCAGGAGGAACTTCAAAAGAAGCTGTCTTCTACTCAAATGCTGGAAGAGGTAGAGGCAGAGGTAGAGGAGGCCGATTTGGAGGCCGTGGCAGAAATTAGAATATGCAGCAAACTCAAGAAAACCAGTCCTATGGAGGAGGACGTGGTAACTCTAGAGGCAGGGGGAGCCAAAGAGGTCGTGGTGGATGGCAAAGAGGCCAAAATGCAAACAGTAATGTCGAATGCTACTACTGTGGTAAAATGGGTCATATGGCTAAAGACTGCTATAAAAAGCAGAATGACATCATGAATGGAAAACTGCAACAAGGAAATTATGCATCCTCTAGTAGACAGGGTGATGACAGAAATGAGCATCTGTTTATGGTGCAGCACATGAACAATTCTGTGACAAGTGCAGAAGAAAGCAATGATGTATGGTATGTTGACTCAGGTGCATCAAACCACATGACAGGTCATGCAGAATGGATGGAGGATGCAAGGAAAATGGAAAAACCTGGATTTGTGGAGACTGGTGATGATACTGCACATCCTATTGTGCAGATTGGAAAGATTCCCTTGTCTATGCAGGATGGGAAAAAGAAATACCTGTCCGATGTATTTCATGTCCCAAATATCACCAAGAATCTGGTTTCTGTTGGTCAAATGGTTGAACAGGGCTTGCAGGTCAGATTTAATCCTCATGGATGCTTTGTTGAGGATATGAAAAATAAAGGTCGCTTGATAGCAAAAGGGAAGAAGAAGGGCAGAATGTTTACATTGGATGCAGACATGTCTGAATTGAGTGCAGCAATGTTTGCACATGGGACCGGTGTAGTTGCAGATATTGATATCTGGCATAAACGCATTGGTCATGTTAATGTACAGCGACTTAAATCAATGCAGGCCCAAAATATTGTTGCAGGTTTGCCGAAATTCAAGGTTGCAGAAATGCATAAGGTATGTGAAGCCTGTCAATTTGGAAAACAGGCAAGGAAACCATTTCCTAGACATGTTCAAGAGAGTGAGAAGCCATTGGAATTAATCCACTCTGATGTATGGACTACTAAAGCTGCATCTCTTGGAGGCTGTCATTATTTTGTCACTTTTATTGATGACTATAGCAGAAAAGTTTGGGTGTATTTTATGAAAAAGAAAAGTGAAGTTTTTGGGCATTTCAAAACCCTTAAAGCTATGGCTGAAAAAGAAACAGGTCTGCAAATAAAATGCCTAAGGTCAGATGGAGGGGGAGAGTACCTCTCAAATGAGTTTGCAAAGTTCTTGCAGGAGCATGGCATAAAGCAGCAATATTCATGCAGTTATACCCCACAACATTGAGGTGCATTATCACTATGTGCGAGAGAGGGTGTTACTAGGTCTTATTGATCTAGTTTATGTCAGCACAGAGGATCAGGTAGCTGACATATTCACGAAGGCATTGGGCGCAGAGAAGCTGCGCAAGTTCAGAGACCTGCTTGGTGTGTAGGAATTGGGATTGAGCTCGAGGGGGAGTGTTGAGATATCGAGCTCCACTCGTGATACGCCAGGGTGACCGTTGTGTATTTATGTCACCGACTTGTCAGTTGCAGGTGCGGTTGGTACACCGTCCATGAATAATAGCTACATGATAGCTATCCTTATCTACTCTAGTTCGTGGCTCAGTTAGTATGCCACCTTAGTTAGTTGAGTTTGGTTTGAGACCCATATATAGGGTTCGTCTATTTCTTTGTACGAGAGTCCTTTTTGGCTTACACAACTAAGAAGAGGAAAACTGTTTTCAGCCTCCACCCTTGTGTGTCTTCCCCCATTTGTGCAAGCAAGAAAGCTTCAAGCGAGACTCCTTCCTTCTCTCCCACAATCTTGACACAGATATCAAAGGAAAAGATACCCTAATCTTCCAATGACCTTTCGATTCCTGAAAATCGATAACCCCAATCCGTACTATTACTCAGTTCCAGTAGCTGAATGCAACAACATCTTATCCTCCTCAAATTAATGTATCAGCTTGTTCCATCGCCCCAAGAATAATTGTACTTCAAAAGGGCTATGCCCATATGAATGGAATAAGACTTCTTTTTATCAATGACTGTGAATATTGATAAAGAAGTAAAGTGATTTGGTCACTTGGCTAAAAGCTGAAGTAGATATGTAATGTAATGTAGAATTCTACTGGGAGGAAAAGTCGACTTCAGTCAGATTCAGGGTCATGAACCTAGGTATCCATGAGTGTTTGCTCGGAATGGATTGGCTTAAACCTAATGACGTCCACATTCATTGTGAAAAGGGCCAAGTTTCCTTTCGAAACTCTGAAGGGGAATTGGTTACAACTCAAGGAGAGGCTGGGAAGCCAAAAATTCAATTGGCCAAAGCATCTTGGATTATAAAGGGAGTTAGAAAGGGACTACCCGTCTACTTGATTAAGCTTAATAAGCTAGATCAGAAGCAGGAGTCTAGTGAAGAACCTTCATGGCTAAAGGAGTACGCGGATGTATTTCCTAAAGAGCAGACAGAACTTCTGCTTCAAAGGGAAGTGGATCATGAGATCAAGCTAGTGCCAGGAGCTGTGCCAATTGCAAAGAGGCCTTATAGAATGTCCATTCCGGAAGCAATTGAGCTAAAGGCGCAACTCAAGCAACTATTAGATCCTAGCAATTCACCATGGGGAGCTCCAGGGCTGTTCCAGAAAAAGAAAGATGGAACGCTTAGACTGTGTATTGATTACAGAGGGTTGAATCAATGAATTGTTAAGAACAAGTACCCTATTCCTAGAATAGATGAGCTTCTTGACCATCTTCAAGGTGCGAAGGTCTTCTCCAAGATTGATCTCAGGTCTGGATACTATCAGATAAGGATCAAGGAAGAAGATATCCCAAAGACGGCCTTCAACACAAGATATGGACACTTTGAGTTCCTAGTCATGTCGTTTGGGCTTACGAATACACCTGCCACCTTCAACGGGTTAATACATGATATCTTTAGGCCATATCTTGATGCCTTTGTACTCGTCTTCTTTGACGATACCTTAGTCTACTCCAAACAGGAAGAAGATCATGAACCCCAGCTTCGCATTGTCCTTGAGACAATGAGGGCACACAAGCTTTATGCTAAGATAAAGAAGTAAGCATTCTTCAAACGTCAGATTGAATATCTGGGATTGTAATCTCAGTGGATCCAACCAAAGTCGGAGATGTTCTAGAATGGCCAATATCAACAACTGTCAAAGAAATACGCAATTTTCTTGGATTGACAGGATGGTACAGGGTCTTTATCAAAGACTATGCTTTGATTGTAGCACCTCTGACAGATCCACTAAAGAAGCAAACATTCATTGAATGGTCAACTGCCGAACAATCTAGCTTTGATAGGTTAAAGCAAAGTTTGGTATCAGCACCTATCCTGAAACTTCCAGACCTTAGTAAGGAGTTCAAAGTAGTAACTGATGCTAACACGCTTGCCTTAGGATGTGTGCTTATGCAAGAAGGTCATCCTGTAGCTTACTCTTCAAGAAAACTGAAGAGCCATGAGAAGAATTATGCTACCCATGATCTGGAACTGTTAGCTGTCATCCATGATCTAAATAAGATCATTTTCATACTCTTCTATTTCTCTTCGGATAATATCTTATGGGTGTTAACTTTTCCTCATGAATCATTACAAGGAAGATGTTGCCTAAAATGCGGCACACGCTTATTCCTACCATGTCTAGTAACCAAATGCACTTATCAATTTCATTTCTTTGCCCTATATGTTTAGACTCATTACTTTGATAATGTTCCAAAATAGCAACATGCAGCTAGTCTTCTAAGGCGGACAACTCTGGAAATGCAACTGTTTCAATTTCATGACATGCATCAACCTTGTCCAATGTTTAAAGAGATAATTTATCAAATGTATTTTTAACGCTGCCACAATGCATAAAATGCGTTCTTCCTTATGGAATTAAGCGTGCCTAAATATTTCTTTATGTGAGAATAAACTTGAAAAAAACCTGGACTTGTGGGCTCGGGGAGATATCCACTTGAATGCTTGGAGATGAACCTCCCGCAGGCGCACCTTGTGATCTTTTTGGGGCCATCGTGGGCGTGGTCCCGGCTTCTGGTTAGCCTTTGCGGTCTACGAATTGACTTACCTTGGCATGCAACCTCCCGACCTTTGCCTTTTTCCCTCGTACGCAGGAGATTCCTTTACGAGATTTTGGATAAATGGTGCTTGCGGAAGAGGGCTTTATGAGTTCTTTAGGGAAAACCCGGGTTGGCACGGAATTGATTCACGGATGGCTTGTGGGCTTTGAAGTCTTTTTGCGAAAAGCCTTCGTTAGTGACAGATCATAAAAGTCTCAAGTGGATCTTTACCCAGAATGAGCTCAACATGAGACAACGTCAGTGGATTGAAGTACTGGAGGAGTATGATTTTGAAATCAAATACTGGCGTGGAAAGGAGAATGTTATTGCCGATGCACTCAGTCGTCGCAAGGCATTCCTTAATTCTTTAATCTTGCAAAATCCATCAACAGCTAGATCTCTAGCCACAAAGGTATCCATGCCAAACAACCCAATACTTGAGCTAGCTAGAGAAGAAGCATGCCATGATCCAACCTATCAAAAGATGCTAAGGCAGATCCCTATCAAGGATTAGGACCAAAAACTACAAGCTAAGTATCATGAATTCTCTATCAATAGTGTACTTGTCTACTATAGAACGAGATTATGTATACCAGCAAGCCAGTCACTCAAGCAGAAGATACTGTGGGAAGCTCATGATTCCCCTTTCTCAGGACATCGTGGCTATTTCAAGACTCTCAATGCAATCAGGAAGAGCTACTTTTGGGAGAGGCTTAAAGGTGACGTTCTCAAATATGTCACCAAGTGTTTGTCTTGTCAACGTATTAAGGCCGAACATGTCAAAATGCCAGGAAAGTTGCAACCACTTGACATTTCCCAAATGAAATGGAAATTTATAAGTATGGACTTTGTTGTTGGCCTACCCCAAGTTCAGGGAGGATACAACTCCATTATGGTTATGGTTGATATGCTTACTAAGGTTGCACACCTTATTCCTGTTAAGACAAACTATAAAGCCTCAGACATTGCAAGGTTGTTCATCAAGGAGATATTCAAGCTACATGGGTTGCCCAGAAGAATCATTAGTGATCGTGATTATCTCTTCACATCACACTTCTGGAGAGCTATCTTTGAAGCCATTGGGACTCAACTCTATTTTAGTACAGCTTACCATCCCCAAACTGATGGTCAAACGGAGTGAGTCAACCAAGTCATCGAGGATATGCTAAGGGCACACTGCTGCCATGAACCAAAAAGGTGGACTCAATACTTGCCACTAGTTGAGTTTGCCTACAATGCTTCTTACCAACAAAGCATTCAGATGACCCCTTTCCAAGCATTGTATGGGCATGACTGTCAAAGTCCTTTAAACTTCTCAGATCCAACCTTAAGGGTTGAAGCTTCAAAAGGCAGATGCTGGAAGAGATGGATGACCAAATGAAGTCAATTAGACAGGACATCCAAGCCACCAAGGATAGACAGAAGGCATACACGGATTTGAAGCATCAAGATAGAACCTTCAACGAAGGAGATATGGTCTTCATTCGCGTACGCCCAAAGAAGAGTTCCCTATCCTTAGGAGATTGCAAGAAGCTAAGTCCAAGGTATTGTGGACCATACAAGATCCTCAAGTGCCTAGGACCCAATGCTTATAGACCGCAACTCCCTGAGAACCTAAGGGTTCATAATGTATTCCATATCAGCCTACCAAAGATGTATGTACCGAATCCTAGCCATGTACTTGATGACCAACAAGTTGTAATGCCTAGCCAAGGAGTCCTTGAGCTACGGCCTGACAAGATCTTAGATGTTAGGGAGAGACAACTGAGATCCAGAACCTTGAGAGAATGCCTCGTCCAGTGGAAAGATTATCCCGAGGAGGATGCCACTTGGATGGATGAAAGCACTCTCAACCAACAATATCCCGAGATGAGGACATCTCGATTCCTCCAAGGGGGAGAGAATGTAATATTCCCGCTCATGAATATTCACTTCCCGCACACTGCGTAAACCCTGTGCAAGGGCATTTTCCATATGGAAATTACCGATGATTTATTCCATAACCCGCATGCGTGGCAATCGTGACCTCCGCATTAGCAAACTGATCCCAGGGGTTCACATCCGCAAACCGCGGGTAAACACCCTCTTGGGAGGGAAAAAGGGATATTATTAAAGAAAATTTTTTTATATATTTATCCCTTTCCCCCCAGCCGATGCACAGCTGGATGAGAGGGAGTGTGGGGGGATGGGCCTAGTTGAGTGGTGGGTTGCATGAGGAGGGGGGAGGGAGCCATGCAATGGCCACGTGGGGGAGGTCCCCTCTCCCCCTTGGGCTATATAAACCCCCCTAGTGGGGAGGAAGAGGAGAGCTGTCATGCTGAAGTCGTGGAGAGAGAGAGGAAGTCGTAGCTAACGCCACCCAGTCGTGGAGATCGCCGCCCACCCAGCTGCAAGCATCGCCACCTTGCACCGCCATAGGCCGTCAGGTCGTTGCCAAATCCCCCCCCCCCCCACTTGACGTCATTCTTCTACCATTACTACCCCTCCCTCTTCCATGTCAAATCTGCCCACACCAGAAGCTTCTAAGGGGGCTTTCCTAAGCCCTCTTCCCACTAATCCCCCATAAGTCCGTTCCTAGCCCCCGGGATTTTGAAGAGAAGAAGAAGAAGCTTATAAAGCCCCCTTCCTGCAAGACCCATCGTAAGAGCCTTTCCGCAAATAGGCTTCAAAGCCCACAAGCCATCCATGAACCCATTCCTAGCCACCCTGGGTTTTCCTAAAGAAGTTCATAAAGCCCCCTTTTCCGCAAGCCCCATTCGCAAGAGCTCCTTCCCGCAAACAAGCTTCAATTCCCACAAGCCTGCTCGTGGAAACCCCAATCCCCGCAAGCACTCATGAAGTTCCATTTCTGTAGCTCTTTTGAAAAAGGCCCAAGCTCCAACCCCTAAGGCCTCCCATAAGCCAAATCCCACAAGCTGGTATTTTTCTTCAAGGATCCATACTTCAAAAGGGATCTCCTGCGTACGAGGGAGAAGGGCAAGATCTTGAGGCTGTATACCAAGGCAAGCAAATTCACTGATCGCGTAAGGGAAAAGGCAACCCAAAAGTCCGTAATTACGCCCACGATGGCCCCCAAGAAGTCGCAAGTTGCACCTGCGGGAGGTTCTTCTCCTAGTATTCACGTGGATATCTCCCCAAGCCCACAAGTCCATGTTTTCTACTAATTTTGGTTCCACGCAAAAGTATTACATTAATCACGATAACTTCATGGATTAGGAAGCACCCGTGCATGCTCAAATTCACCTAGTCAAGTAAAATGCAACTGGAAATAAATTAACTATTTGACTAATTAATTCATGACATTAAGTGGTCATTGGTATTTCCAATATGATGAATGAAAGAACGTAAATTGTCTATGTATCTCACGACCTTATTAGTAGTTTCCCTTGCGTGCATGTCAAAGTGACGGCCTAGAACAACTGATGCCTATCATTATAAGGTTGAAGTTATTAAAGTGCACCTTTGACTAGGCATGAAAAGATTAATTGCATGTCGCATTTTTAGACAAATCTTCTTTGAATGATTCATTAGGGAAGTCGTTATCACCCGTAGCAAATAGCAAAGCATGGAAATTATTCTATGAGCTTGCATGAAATAGGTTAACTCTAGTTCCAATCGGCATGAATTTCATTTAACTATGTTGTAGTTAGGAAAGGATTGCATGTTGCACATTCGTCGTACGCAAGAATTTCATTCATCAAGAGTTGTATTTAGGGAAAGGCTACATGGTTCATTTAAGCATGAAATCTTAAAAGCTTAGAAAAAGAATTGTGAGCATGATCCTTGAATGTAAGACCTAGCAGGTTCAATGGAAGTTATGCCGCAATGTAACATGAGTTTTTGGTCTTAACAAAAAAAGTTAGGGTTATTGTGAATCTAGCCGTACATAGAAGCAATGAATCGAGTGCTTACGTGAATTGTGACATATTGCAACTTGTTTTCTCCTTTAGATCAAGTTAACATCTCTAGGAATGGTTCATCCTTGTCGCAAGGCAAGTAGATCGAATTACCTAAATGACCTAACCCACAAGGGATTTGCATAGGTTGGTTCAATTGATACGATAAATACCCCAAGTGCTAACTAGATTTTAGCACGATAAAGACTCAACTTAGTTTCACACTTGTTGCCAAGTCAAAACCCTCATACCCAAAGGTCCTACATACATTCACGGAATGTAGGGACGATTGGACGCTCTTGCGAGAAACGATCTAGGGTTTCTACCCTAAGGATCACTCATTCAAATGATGAAACTCAGATTGAGTTGGAATCCCTAGGACCGAACGTTGTCAGTCTAGTGCAATTAGGAATGGGTTGGGTAAGATGACACCCTAAACCCTGTTTCTTATCTAATCATAATTCCTTGACCAGAAAACACCGTTCAATGGGTGAAATGATCCTATGAAATAGGTGCAACACTTGTGCAATAAGTTGCAACGTCACATGATCTTATGGTTTGATCACAAGAGAGTTGCCATTCCTTGGAATGAGGTTGGCAGGTTCTTGCGCAAGTTTAACTTGCAAGAGGATGAGTAGTCATCCTCTTATAACACCTTTCTTGGGAAAAATTCCCAAGTTAAGGGAAGTTAGGTATGTGCTTGAAAGCAAAGGATCAGTTGACAATTTAGAGCGACATGATCGCCAGGATTTATTGTTAATGTATGAAACCTAAGGTATTGGTTAAGTTGGGTTAACAGGATATGGCCCTAACCCAAGGACAAAAGGGTTAACAAACAAACCCTTAGGGATCTTACCAAGTCGCAATTGATCCCGGATCGAATGTTGGATGCATTCGGAGAGAAGGATTCACTCCTTAGCAATTGGCCAAATAAATGACCACTAGAATTGATTGTGCTTGTAGCAGTTTAGGAGCACTGTTTGCATTTTTTGCTCAAGGAACTAAAGGATGGAAATATATTTAATGCTTCAGGTTGAAGGCCCGAAGGGAGAGGCAGCTTTAGTTACCCCCGACTGTCTACCTAACCCTAACCAAGGGGGTTGTTAGCTGCGCCGGGAACGTGGACCGAACCCGCGGCGTGAGGTCTCTCCGTTGAGCGCTACTTGGAGCAGGAGGATGCTTGGGTGCCAGGGGGCTCTGGCCGTAAATCCCTTGCCTTCCGGGTGCACACGAGGCCAATGTGACTCGGGATTGGATCTCGAGGCCCGCATACTAGTCTACGGGTGGAATCTTGGATTAATAATCCCTGTGGATTGTTGGATAGCCTTCGGGCAGATTATGGATAGCCTTCGGGCAGATTATGAATTAGCATGCTGGCTCGACTTTATGGATGAATTCCAAAGATAAATAAGATAACCTATTGTAAAGGAATTTGTTTGACACTGCTTTTCTATGTCAAGTGCTAAGATTACATGAAGGAACCAATGTCTAATGGGCTAATTAAGAAAGCTGCTTGATGCATGTCCAACTAAATGTGATAGGTAATTAGACAACTAAAGCAACCTTGAGGAAAGTGCAGTGGATGCGGCCATGGGTTCGTCCTACGGATGGGTGGTCCTGGTTGGCCGGAAACTTTTCTCAATCAAAATGGGCAGTAAAGGAGATCTTCCCAAAGGAAATGAACAGCAAGGGCACTGACCTAGAGTCTAGATTACAAAAATCCCAGTTTATGTTGTTTTAGGGGAACGGAATGGGACTATGCTTTATGGCAGAGAGGTCGAACCTTGCATCCCTCTCGTTTCGCATTCTTCTTGAACCAAGTGCAGCATGAATCCGCTTCAGCCCTGGCGTTTCTACGTAAAGTAGTTCGCTTGGGGTTCGACGCTAGTTGCCATTTAGGAAAATGACCATTAGGGGAAGCCCTGATTCAGGTCGGTCCTAAGTGGAAACGGCCGGAATACTTGACACGGAAAGTCCTAGATCGCAAACCTCGTAACATTCCATGGGAGTGCCGAGTGGAGCTTTCTAGACTCTCTTTTCGATGGATTGCTAAGACGTGTCCTGAAAGGGAACAGGCGGACGTGTTACATCAATCCATCTCACAATTGAAGGCATCTTTTACAACCCTCAAACTCTCCAACCACCTTCCCACTCATTCAGAGGTTCCTAATTATGTGATGAATATCCCAACTCTAGTGCATACAATAGAATAGTGCATGCACAATGATAGGTATTTTGACTACAATCCCCACTATTACAAAAGGCTCCTCAAAATCACCAACTTACTCTCAAATCCATGTAGCAACCTTTAAACTTCTACCTTGACATTTTTGTCATTATCACATACTGATAGCTCAAGCATGAAATACCTAACCAGCATAATCTATGTAGAAGCTCTCCATCTCCTTGCAATCAATGGAGCCCCCATAAACATGCATTGGACTTTTCCTACCAATCAGCATCACCCCCATACATGTGTCATCATGTACGCCCACTTCAAATTAAGGCTGACTACTCCCCTACTTTTAAGGCATTGATATCCACTTCCCTATCAACCTTTAGTTTATTGCAAAAAATCAAAAGAGCTACAAATTGCAAGCTAGTCTCCAATTTATCTAGAGGGGTTTCGAGAATATTTTGTACGCCCTAATGAAAGAATGTAGCAACCATCAAGGGCATGAGATTGTGAGACTTCTAAATGGTCTTTTTACAAGCCATCTTGAAGGCACAAGTCCTTTATTCTCTCACATGACCCTTTGCAGTAAACATACATAACACCTTGACTAAAAACATCATAACATCCATAAAACAAGTGTAAATCTAGAATCCATGCCATGCAATCACTCAAAGAATGCAATTCACAAAATAATGAATGGACTAAAAAATAGTGTCTAGCCTAGGTACAAGTGCATGTGCATCAAGCAAGATGCAAACACAAATTCTTTGTTAAATTACAATCCTTAATCTCACCTCTCAACACTCAATGAAAAGAATAGTAGATGCATGGTGCTTCACCTTCCCAAATCTTACAAAGACTTCCATAAATAGTGGTCCTCATGATGTTGACTACAGAAATATCCCATCTCACAATTGAAGGCATATTTTACAACCCTTGATCTCTCCAACCACCTTTCCCACTCATTCAGAGGTTCCAAGTTCAATGATGAATATCCCAACTCTAGTGTGTACAATAGAATAGTACATGCACAATAAAAGCTATTCTAACTACAATTCCCACTACTACAAAAAGCCTCTTCAGAATCACCAACCTACTCTCAAATCCATGTAGCAACCTTTGAATTACATTTTTGACATTGTCACATCTCGATAACCCGAGCCTATAATACCTAACCAACATAATCTATGTTGAAGCTCTCCATCTCCTTGCAATCAATGGAGCCCCATAAACATGCACTGGGCTTTCCCTACCAATCAGCATCACCCCCATACATGCGGCATCCTCTACCTCCACTTCAAATTAAGGCTGACTACTCCCCTATTTTTAAGGCCTTGATAGCCACTTGACTATTGGCCTTTAGTTTTTTGCAAAAAATCAAAAGAGCTACAAATGGCAAGCTAGTCTCCAATTTATGTAGAGGGGTCTCTAGAATATTTTGTAACTCCAAATCAGATCCAAAGCTCATGTGTCCTAATGAAAGAATGTAGCAACCATCAAGGACATGAGATTGTGCAACTTCTAAATGGTCCTTTGGCAAGCCATCTTGAAGGCATAAGTCCTTTATTCTCTCAAATGTTTATTTACAATACACATGCATAGCACCCTAACTATTTTTCAGAGATACTTGCTTTCATACTATCCAATATGTCCTATCTAAAAACATGCTTTGAAATAACTCCGTGCTCAATCACACGATTTGAAAACAAGTTCAAATCTAGAATCCATGCCATGCAATCACACAAATGCTATTATACGCAAAATTATGAATGCACTAAAAAAGCAATGTCTAGCCTAGGTACAAGTGCATGTGTGTCAAGCAAGATGCAAACACAAGTTCTTTGTTAAATTATAATCCTTAATCTCACCTCTTAGGACTCAGTGAAAAGAAAAATAGATGCACTTCACTCTAATGAAAGAATGTAGCATCCATCAAGGACATGAGATTGTGTGACTTCTAAATGATCCTTTAGCAAGCCATCTTGAAGGCATAAGTATTTTATCATCTTAAACGTTCCTTTGCAAATGAACTCCGTGCTCACCATCCAATCACACAAAGATGCAATATGCAAAATGATGAATACACTAAAAAAATAGTGTCTAGCCTAGGTACAAGTGCATGTGCATCAAGCATGAAGCAAACATAGTTTCTTTGTTAAATTACAATATTTAACCTCACCTCTCAACACTCAATGAAAAGAACAATAGATGCAATATGCTCCACCTTTCCAAATCTTACAAAGACTTTCATAAATAGTGGTCATCATGATGCCGACCAAGTAAGAAACCCATCTCATAGTTGAAGGCATCTTTTACAACCCTCAAACTCTCCAACCATCTCTCCCACTCACAGGTTCCCAATTCAGTGATGAATATCTCAACTCTAGTGCATACAATAGAACAGTACGTGCATAATGATAGGTATTTTGACTACAATCCCCGTTGCTATAAAAATCCTCCTCATAATCACCAACTTGCTCTCAAATCCATGCAGCAACCTTTAAACTTCTGCCTTGACATTTCTTTCCTCGTCACATACTGATAACTTGAGCCAACAATACCTGACCAACATAATCTGTGTTGAAGCTCTCCATCTCTTTGCAGTCAATGGAGCACCCATAAACATGTAGTGGACTTTCCTTACCAATTAGCATCACCCCCATACATGTGTCATCCTCTACCTCCACTTCAAATCAAGGCCAACTACTCCCCTTCTTTTAAGGCCTTGATAGCCACTTGGTTGTCAACCTTTAGTTTATTACAAAAAAGCAAAAGACCTACAAATTGCAAGCTCGTCTCCAATTTCTCTAGAGAGGTTTCGAGAATATTTTGTACATCCAAATCATATCCAAATCTCATGTGCCCTAATGAAAGAGCGTAGCAAACATCAAGGACATGAGATTGTGTGACTTTTGAATGGTCCTTTGGCAAGCCATCTTGAAGGCACAAGTCCTTTATTCTCTCAAACGATCCTTTGCAATACACATGCATAGCACCCTAACTATTTCTTAGATATACTTGCTTTGATACCATGCAATATATCCTATTCGAAAACATGCTTTGAAATTGAACTCCACGGTCAATCACACTTTGATTTGAAACAAGTGCAAAACTAGAATCCATGCCATGCAATCACACAAATGATGAAATACGCAAAATGATGAATGCACTAAAACAATACTATCTAGTCTAGGTACAAGTGCATGTGCGTCAAGCAAGATGCAAACATAGTCACCTTCATTAAATTACAATCCTTAACCTCACCTCTCAACACTTAGCAATCGAAAAGAACAATAGATGCACTACGCTCCATCTTCCCAAAGGTTACAAAGACTTCCATAAATAGTGGTCCTCATGATGTTGACCATGTAAACAACCCATCTCACAATCGAAGGTGTCTTTTACAACCCTCAAACTCTCCAACCACCTTTGCCACTCATTTAGAGGTTCCTAATTCAATGATGAATATCCCAACACTAGTGTGTACAATAGGATAGTACATGCACAATGAAAGCTATTCTTATTACAATCCCCACTACTACAAAAAGCCTCATGAGAATCACCAACTTGCTCTCAAATCCATGTAGCAACCTTTAAACTTAAACCTTGATATTTCATTCATCGTCACATACTGATAACTAGAGCCTATAATACCTAACCAGTATAATCCACATTGAAGCTCTCCATCTCCTTGCAATAAATGGAGTCCCCATAAACATGCAATCAACTTTCCCTGCCAATCAGCATCAACCCCATACATGCATCATCCTCTACCTACGCTTCAAATCAAGGCCAACTACTCCCCTTATTTTAAGGCCTTGATAGCCACTTGATTGTCGTCAACCTTCAGCTCATTGCAAAAAATCCAAATAGTTGAAACAACGTAGCAGCCATCAAGGGAATGAGATTATGTGACTTCTAAATGATCCTTTGGCAAGCCATCTTGAAGATGCAAGTCTTCTCTTCTCTCAAATGATCCTTTGCAATACACATGCACAACACCCTAACTATTTCTCATATATAATTGATTTGATATCATGCAATATATCCTATCCAAAAACATGGTTTGAAATTGAACTCCATGCTCAATCACACTTGATCTGAAACAAGTGCTAATTTGGAATCCATGCCATGCAATCACACAAACAATGCAATACACAAAATGATGAATGCACTAAAAAAATAGTGTCTAGCCTAGGAACAAGTGCATGTGTGTCAAGTAAGACACAAACGTAGTTTCTTCATTAACTTATAATCCTTAACCTCACCTCTCAACACTCAGTGAAAAGAACAATAGGTGCACTCCACTCCACCTTCCCAAATCTTACAAAGGCTTCCATAAAAACATGGTCCTCATGATGTTGGCCAAGTAAACAACCCATCTCATAGTTAAAGGTGTCTTTTGCAACCTCAAACTCTCCAACCACCTTTTCCACTCATTTAGAGGTTCCTAATTCAGTTATGAATATCCCAACTCTAGTGTATACAATAGAACAGTACATGCACAATGATAGGTATTCTCTCAAGTGCGCGTGCATGTGAGTTTTACTGCATATACCTACAACGGGCATCATATCATATAAGTGCTCAATGATGGTACAATAAGTGCATTAACCCAACCCATGGCATGGATGTAGTTGAAGAATTCAAGAGATGACCCTCGAGTGTAGTGCATTCAACAAGTGCAACATGAAGTGCTTGTGAATCCATAATCCTTGTGATGTGCTAAGATATCAGCAAGAAAGTATACCTCATTTAGGATGTTTTGTAGCTACCATCAAAATCCTACTCCAATGTATCCAGAAAAACACCAATCTGGTCCTACAAATTGGTTGGAATCAATTTCTTGATGTATTGCAGATTCAATTATGTTTGCCATTTACAAGTGCAAAGATTACAAATACTTGACCTGTAAGGTTTCAAGTTTTTTCTAGCTTGCAAACATAGAGAACATCTACATCTATATCGCATATTGCCATTATTGTTTTGTAATCAGAAAGAAAGGCTACAATTTTTAATTGTAGTGCACTTGGTATCACTGTATTACCAAAAAGTCTAAGGAGTACTCCTTAGGGCCGTGGGGCATCGTGTAGCTGCTTCCACGTTGTTGCCGTAGTGGTTGTGCCACCGTCGCCATGACTGTCATCCTATGCCCTCGTGGCTGAGGCCGCCCGCACTTCTGTCGGCACCGGAAGGCCGTGACCACCTGCATCATACAGCAGGAGGTTACGGCTGCTGTTACCATTGCATGCCGTGATGGGCCAATATCTCAGTCACCACCACTATCGTCTCTCTTTCCGCGCTTCCATCACACACTCTATCGCTCACACCTTGAGTAGTACTAAAGCAGAGACAAGGAAGCACCGTTGATCCAAGTAGGATATTAACGGCAATGATGACCTAGCTCATGCATGACGTGCACGGTGTGCCACGTCGGGCTCGATGATGGTGGTGTTGGCGATGGTAATAACCTAGGCCTATGGCCTCGACTCTCGATTGTAATGCAAGTGGTTACAGCACGCGACTGTGGTGCAGCAGCCCCAGTCTCATGGCTCCACTACAATGACGAATCCTACTAGGTGGCAGTGTCGTAGTGCTCACTGGCGGCACAGGTGCCACACACCATAGAACCGTGATGGTAATGGTAGCTCCGGCCTCACAACTGGCATAGATGACACGAGAGATGGTGCCCTTAGTACTACCGGCATGCTAGTGGTACTGGCCCCTATGGACATGATGGTGTTGACCCTGCTGGCAACGTGATTCAAGGCTGCGATGCGGTCGTCAGTCCTACACTGCATAAACACAACCTAGGTGGTGGCGGCCTGGTTCATAGCACACAATAGCGGCGATTGACGTTGCTGCAGCATAGTTGGTGGCACGGGTGATGACCAAACGACAGTGGTTGCGGCAATTGGAGTACCTCGCTACGAGGTGAACCGTCCATCCACCTGATGTAGGTCTGAAGGCGCACTTGAGAATAAAGATGACATGAAAAAAGGAGAGACCCTATCCAAAATAAGCAACTCGATTAGAGCACAGAGTGCACTTTTTTTTTGGAAGAAAAAAGCGATTATTCACCCACCAAATGGGGAGGTTTCAAAACACAGCAAATATAAATATCAGTACGAGCCCCAAATTTTTGCGGACATGTCGGTTCTCTCCCGGTTATTGGCCAGTCGCTTAATTTTTTGCATTTATTTGAATAATTATTTTACTAGATACAAATCTCTCATCAGTCTCTCATGCGGCGCATGGTTCTAGGCATATGCCCTTCATCAAACAAGGTTCGATTCAGTGAGAGTTCACAAGGTGAGACCAAACCTCATGTTAGGGACCTTCTAATCTAAGGGACAACTTGTGAAAATCTCTGGGGCCCGTGTTTATATATATCCACAGCCTCAAAACACAGCCCTCAACGGTAGTAACGCAGTGGAAATTGTATGTGGCTCCTCCCTGAGCCGCACTCAACTATGCATCCAAGAGGGTTGAAGCACATGCAATGTAACTAATAAAAGGGCATTGTCATTCCAACCATTCTGCAAGTTGTACACAACAAGACATTTTCTTTTTAATCAAACATTTGCTTATCCTACTTGTGGACTATCATTTACATAATGTTCCATGAGTGGTGATCAAAGATAATCCTCTTACAAAACCCAAAAACACAAGAGAAAAGAGTGTTGGTAGTGATGTATAACTTTGTTTATGTGCTAAACTCATCTAAAAACACATCTAACCCATAATCTAACTCCAACAATCCTTAACAACTCAACGAACATAATTCACCTTTTGTAGCCTCACAAATTCACAATTAATAAAACTTTTTGCAACCACAAACTAAATTGAAGATCTTGAGTTGTGATTTAAACCTTGAATACACATCGAGATACTTCCAAACTATTTTTCCTTAAGGTTGAAACACTCATTCTATCACAGTTCACGAATAAAAAATACACAAGCATAATCCCCAATAAAAATTATGGCGTAGAACACACAAAAATTCTCATGCCTCAAATCTCAATAGCCAGGATATATTCAAACAACAAGCTTTTCACACCTTTCTTGAAGAGTGGTTTTTCTCCAACCTGACTTTTAGGTGCGACCCTTCCTCTCTTTGTCATAATAGCAACAAGTACAAAAAAACAAGTGAAGGGCCCCGAGCTCTAACCCTTCAAGGGTTTAAATAGTTTTCTACTTCACATGCGTTTAAAAGGCTAAAATCATTCCTAAGCTTTCCAAATGTTTACAAAAATTATGCTTTTTATCATTTTTATAGGCCATCACCTATCACCTTTCTCATTAGTTCTGCACTAAGTTGACACACTCTCTAGATACAGAATCATTGCAAAACCTAAGGCTCTTATCCTCCTTTCCATGTGCAATGTTTAGTCTTTCACTCTCCATGTTGTAGAAAATGGTCTCCTCTCAATAGTGCTCCTCTAGGCTTATGCGCTTGCTTAATATCCCCCCATATGCCACCTACCTTAAGAACTAGCTATCGATGTCTGATAGCTTGAACCATCATGAAACCATTGAAGCCATCCTGTAGAGATCTCCCGAATAGCTTGTCTCTAGATTTGTTTGTTGATAACAAACAACCCTTGATGATTTCATACAACCAATGCTAATAATTAGATGGTAAGGCTGATACCAACCATGATATTCCAAAGAATTCAAAACTCTGAATTGCCAAGATATTCTCCTAGTTGATTGTCTTTTTGTGATTGAAATAATGCATGCCAAGAAGCTTCATTATTTGATCAAGCCATAATGCTTGGCCTATTTGATGCATTACATTCCAACTCCTCCTCAAGTTTCTTTATGAGATCTTCATGACTTCATGGAGGTGGCTTGTTACTAAGCTCTCTTGCATTACTCAGTCCTTGAGTTACATCTACCACATAGTGATCACACACATGAATAACTAGTGTATCTTCATCTAAACTTAATGATATTCTTCCACAAATGCACTTGACACAAAATACATTGCCACAGTTTCTACAATGATGCCATCTTAAGAATATTCCAAAATCACTTACACATGTAGAGCAGTTCGTTATTGCTTCATCTAGCACCCAGTGTTGCTTCTCCTCGGCAATAATCTTCTTGTTCCTGCCTGAAATAAAGCCTTTTCTATGCTCTTGTAAAAGCTTGTTTAATTTTAAAGTTTTGCAAACATCTAGAACTATACTCATTGATACCCAAGACAAGTCATTTTCATCACTCAAATCACCCAAAACCAAGTGTGCATATGGTGCTACCAAATGACATTCTCACTATATAGTGTTCATCACAAGATGCACATCCCCTTTAGAGCGTTATTGTTCAGAGTAACAACCACCATATTCAAAATAATAGCCAAACTGGCTCTTTATATACTATGTCTGCTTGAGTCTACAATCCCCACTACAACAAAAAGCCTCCTCAAAATCACCAACTTGCTCTCAAATCCATGTAGCAACCTTTCAACTTCTACCTTGACATTTTTTCCCTCGTCACATATCAATAACTCGAGCTTGCAATACCTGACCAACATAATCTACATTGACACTCTCTATCTCCTTGTTGTCATCAACGGAGCCCCCATAAACATGCAGTGGTCTTTCCCTACCAACCAGCATCAGCCCATACATTGTCATCCTCTACCTCCACTTCAAATCAAGCCCAACTACTCCCCTTCTTTTAGGGCCTTGATAGCCACTTAGTTGTCAACCTTCAGCTCATTCCAAAAAACCAAAAGAGCTACAAATTGCAAGATAGTCTCCAATTTATCTTGAAGGGTCTCAATAATATTTTGTAACTCCAAAGTGACATCCAAAGTCCAATAGACTTTTAACTAAGTTTCTAAGCCAACTCCTAAGAGTTGTTGCACCAGATAGGTGATATTTGTCACTAATTTCGATACCTCTGTCTAGCCTTCCAAGTATTTGTGCCGCTCTTTTGATGTAGTAGTCGAACTAATAGCACTCAATGTCTAAGAAATAAGTGAGTCTACTCAGATTCTTTTATTCCTCTTTGTTTAATAATTGGTCATGAGTAGGTCTCTAGATTGGGCACTAGAATTCTAATCCTAGGATAACTATAGTCTCTCCCTATCTTTTGAGGACGGATCCTCATAATTTACTCATGCCATACTTGTGGCGGTTTATCTAGAAGTTGTAGTTCATTGAACTTTAAAGAAGTTTGTTTCTGAACATAAATCCTTTTTATCTATAGTTATACTCCATTTAAATTCCTTATTATGGTTTTCTCTACCTTTTTACAAATTAATTCTTTTTATTTGTGGTTAAAATGAAAACATTCAAAAGAAATCAATCGAACATTCCCTAAACCCCACAAATCTTAATCTCGTTTTCAATACGCAACCCCTCTCCCCCATCAAATGAAATTCATCATCGTGCATTAAAATGTAGCACTTTATGTTTATGCTTAGTTGGCATTGACAGTTTGGTCCCGCATGGTCCCCAAATGTAAGGGGAATGTATGCCTATTGATTGGCCATCATTTGGAGCTGATTTAGTAGCCTAAAATAATCAGTTTTATACAGTAAATCACTGTTGTACACTCCAGAGCTGAAGCTTATTTAGTCACTTTATGTTTTGCCTATTGGTCACACGGGTGCTTCTTAGGTGTTTCATATGACTATTGGGATGCAAATGAAGGTTGGCAAATGCTTTGGATGGTTCTGGAATGTATTTTGAGCCTTGTTTGAGCTTGTATGACCCGTTGGTACATGCTTGATGCTTATGTTATCTACACATGCTAGTTACATTGTTTGGACTTGAATGCTACTGGAGCTTCGTTTGGGCTTGACTTTTGATATTCTGGAGCTTATTTTGGTTTTGCTTTGGCTTGTCAAAGATTGATTGGGATTGTCTTCATGACATTGGATGCTATCATTGGATACTTGGCCGCTCATATGCTATGGATGTCTTACTGATGTATGATCTTGGATACTCCATCACTGCTGCTCTTACATGCTTTGTTTGAGCTTATTTGCTTGACACTTATGGCTTTTGTACCAGTGGAAGCATCTTTGTACACTTATCAGGCATTGAGTAGTGCGGGTAATGCATATTGAGCTTTTGGATCTTTGAGACCTGGATCTCCTCATGGATGATGTATGGTTGATATACCTTGGTCCATATAGATGTACTTGGGCTTATTCAACTTTGTATTCACTGAGTAGACACCGACTTGTATTAGGTCTTAGCAGTGGTATATACATTTTTCCTTGTTGATTATTGGGGGGTATACCGACTTTACTGTCGAACTTTGTCTTACATGCTTGGGTGTTGGCTCATGTCAATTTGAATGTTACATGCTTGTTTATGCCCACTTGATGCTGGTTTTGCATTGACAATCAATGATTAACTTTGAATATTGGGTTTTCCCTATTGTCAGCTCTCATTGTACACTGCTATCATAAATTACAACAAGCATATATCTCCGGAATGTCATGTATTTTTCATGTTGAATCATCCTAGTTTGATGTACTTTTGATGGTACTTGGTGGGTAGCATCATTAAATACTTGTTTCTCACCATTTTGCCTTGGTTTTGGTGGTTTTTTTGTCATTTCTATAGTTCCGCAATTAGTTTTGAACTATCTGCATTATTTCAGCTTGCAGTATGCTATCGTCTTTCCACTAACAGTGCTATCTTCAACATCACTAAGCTTCACGGTATGAATTATGCCTATTGGAAGAGCCAAGTTTGACAAGTATTGGTGCAGAAAACACAGATAAAGCCACTAAGGTTGAGTGGAGAGCAGCCTGAAACTATGACTAATGACGAATGGATGGAGCTTGATGAGTTATGCAAGTCCACCCTCATCTTGTCTCTCACTAAACAGGTGCATTACAATGTGGTTGAGGAAGCACAGAGTGCTTGGCAGCTTTGGGATAAGATCAAGAATCTCTATGACAAGAAAAGTCCTACAAATCACATGTATTGGGTGAAACAGCTTATGGATCTCCGCATGAAAGAGAATGTGACCATGTCAGCTCATCTGAGCCAGTTTCATGCTATTCTTTAAGAACTTGGTTTCGTAGGGCATTGATTTCAAAGAATGTGTCACTTGGTTGTTCTTGCTTGGAACTCTTAATGAGTCTTGGAATGTATTCCACACTACCTTATGTGCTTCTGTCACTACTCTGAAGTTATCTGATGTTGAGAGCTCTCTTCTGCAGGAAGAGATAAACCGTAAGAATTTAGATGACTCTCCTGTGTCTCATGCTTTGATAGTTAGAGGCTGACATGATAGAAACACAAAGAATGACCATGGTAATGGCTGTGGATGGGATAATGGGAGTGAATATGTATCACGTGCTTTTGAGCAGTTATGTGATGAGAGGGGTATTAAGCATCAGTTGACCACCCCTTATACCCCTCCCCAAAATGGTATGGTTGAGCAGATGAATAGGACCATCCAAGAAAGGGTTCGGAGTATGGTTAGCCATGCAAGCCTACCCCAGCACTTTTTGGGCTGAGGCAATTACGACTATCGTACATATCATTAATAGATTGCCCTATATTGGCATTTATTTTCAGGTTGCAGAGGAGGTATGGACAGGAAAGTCTCCCTCTTATGCGCATTTATGTGTCTTTGGATATGAGGCATTTTGCCATGTGCTCAAGGACAAGCGTAACAAGCTAGATCCTAAAGAGTGTTAAATGCATATTCCTTGGTTATGGAGATGCAGGAGAGATGGGTTATTGTCTATGGGATCTGCAGGCGCGAAAAGTTATCCGCACCCATGATGTAATCTTCCATGAAGACAAGGTGCATAGGAAACCTGAGAGAGTTGTGGAGACACGCAGGGTTATATTTCAGGAGGAGCCACGTGCTCCCATATAGCTAGCTAGACAGCCTCCAGCAGCAGCAAATGCTCATAGCCAGGGTGTTGGATAGAATGCTGGGCAAGCAGCAAAGCCTGCGGTGCAATGTTCTACTAGAGATAGATACCCACCCGACAGATTTGAGCCCTCCGTGCACTATGTCTTGGTTACAAATGCAGGAGAGCCTCTCGCCTATGATGAAGCTATGCGCAGGGGTGACAGTCTCCTGAGAGATGGCTATGCAGTCTGAGATAGACTCCTTGCATAAGAATGAGACTTGGGATAGCAAGAAAGCTCTACCATGCAAGTGAGTATATAAGTTGAAAAGTACTCCTGGACACCCCAAGTTGTCATACAAGGCTAGATTGGTAGCAAAGGGTTTCAAGCAAGAGCATGGTGCTGACTTTGATGAAGTCTTCTCTCCTATGGTTAAGATGACCACCCTGCACTTAGTCTTGGCTTTGGTTGCACAATATGATTTGGACTTGTACCAAATGGATGTCAAGACGGCTTTCTTATATGGGGACTTTCATGATGATATTTACATGGAGCAGGCAGCCTAAGGTCTTTGCAGAGCCTGGTAGGGAGCACCTAGTGTGCAAGTTGAAGAAAAGTCTTTATGGCTTAAAGCAAACACCTAGGAAATGGTACCATAAGTTTGATGCTTTTATGCAATCACAGGGCTATAGTCGTAGTGATATGGATCCATGCTTGTACACAAAGAAAGCCCGTGATGGATCTTTGCTTATTTTGGTACTTTGTGGATGACATGCTATTAGTAGGGAAAGCTCATGATGAGCTAGATGCTCTTAAGGCTCAGCTCAAGAAAATTTTTGAGATGAAGGATCTAGGATAGGCCTCTCACATACTTGGTACACACATTAAATGCGACAGGCATCAAGAACTCCTCTACTTGTCATCACAGAGGGAGTACATTCATAAAGTCCTTGAGTGTTTCCTCATGCAGGACATGAAGCCTATTGGCTGTCCAATTGCCTTCTTATATGAAGGTATCCCAAGCCAATTGTCCGATGAGCAGAGGATTGAGATTCCCTATGCATCTCAGTCTTATGTATACCATGATAGCTACTCATGAAGGGTATCATGAGGTACCTGAAGGGCACTGCAAATATATGCATATGCTATGGCAGCCAGGATACAAGAGTCATGGGGTACACTGACTCTGATTATGCAGGACATGCAAATAGTAGGAAGATATTGCCTTTGCAGTTGGTGTTGTGGTACGCTATATGGCTACAGCAGGAAAGAAGCATTGGGATGCCATGAAGGGTATCATGAGATACCTGAAGGGCACTGTAGATATATGCATATGCTATGGCAGCCAAGATACAAGTGTCATGGGATACACTAACTCTGATTATGCAGGACATGTAGACAGTAGGAAGATATTTCCTTTGCAGTTGGTGTTGTGGCACGCTATATGGATACACCTGGCAAGAAGCATTGGGATGCCATGAAGGGTATCATGAGGTACCTGAAGGGCACTGTAGATATATGCATATGCTATAGTGGCCAAGATACAAGAGTCATGGGGTACACTAACACTGATTATGCAGGACATGTAGACAATAGGAAGTCCACTTCTCGCTATGTGTTCACCTATGCTAAAGGTGCTGTCTCTTGGATGTCCAGGGTGTAGAAGTGTATAGCTCTTTCCACCATTGAGGCTGAGTATGTTGTAGCCATTAAGGCTTGCAACGAGGCCATATGGTTAGGCCGTTTGGTTCATAACCTTGGTATTGATCCCTACATTGCATTGAATTCTATGAATGCTATTCAGTTAGCCAAGAATCACCAAGAATCTGGTCTTCCATGGAAAGACGAAACACATTGAGGTGAGGTATCACTTCATACGTGGGGTTGTTGAGAACAATTATGTTGACCTTGTCAAGATCTCAACTACCCAGAATCCTGCAAATCTACTCACCAAAAGCCTCTCTATGGAGCGCTTTGCCTTCCTCAAGAGATTGATGGGCATGGATGAGATGACTTTTTTTTCATCCTGTTGTACATGTGCACATGTTATACTGTCTTTTCTTTTTCTTTTTCACTCCTCACTAGGGTATCTTTGCCTTTAAGTGGGAGATTGTTGGGGGTAAAGGTGCCTCCACCTAGCCACCCATGTATTACTACACTGACATTACCCGCACCTACATACTACAGTCGACGGGCAGCCGTCACCGTCACTTTATTCTTTATTTTTTTTAGTGACATCATATGAATAAACGGAAGGCCGGTCACACCTTGTGACTATTGGAGCTCCCACATGGTGAGTCTCTCTCTCTCTCTCACTCTTACTCTCTTGCCATAGTTCTCCTGTGTAAGCTTCGATCCTTCTCACCTTTCAGTTAGTTTGTATTTGTGTTAGTTAGTAAGTTAGTTAGTTAAATACTTATAGAGAGACATCTATATAATATTAGTTGGTTATTTAGCTATTAGTAGGTTCTCTCTTCTTCTTCTTCTTCTTCTTCTTCTTCTTCTCTCTCTCTCTCTCTCTCTCTCTCTCTCATTCTTTTTGTGTTAATAATGAGAGAGAGAGAGAGAGTAGGTTAGTTATATCGATTACATTAGTTGGTTAGTTAGATAGAAAGAGAGAGAGTAAATTGGTTATATTGGTTACGTTGTTAGTTAGTATGCTGCTTGGTTGGTTAGGTATAGAGAGAGATGGGGAGAGAGAGAGAGGGTTAGTTAAACTTTGATGGTATTAGATCTAGGAGTTTTCACTATTTCTAAATTTTGACAATATTTTATATATCCCTCAAGGTTAATGCATGCTTTTTATCCAGTGTGGAGGCTTCTACAGCAAACAACAATATGTCTATAGAAGATATTATACAGTGCACTCCTAATGTGGAAATGAAAGTACGTAAAATGAAGGAGGTCAAAAGGAAGAAGGCAATTCATTGTGCACTCAAGCATATTGGAGGACATGCTAGTTCCGTTGGTTTCTTGAGGTTCATTCGTCTCTTGGATGGGATTGATAGACAAGTGAATACATTGTTTCAGTGTCAAAAAGCTTCGACTTCTCTTTGTGAGAACATTGGTGACCATCTACAAAGGATTAAGAGAATGTTGGAAGAGAAATATGAAGGGCACCTTGCCGATGGAGTAATGATACATGGCGAGTTAGAAGAGATCTGGGGTTACATAGGTGACATTTATGACATATTCAGGAAAATTAGTGGCCGCATGCTAGATCTTTGGATGATCAAGAAGAGAAGTTGAAATAAGTTCTTAATAGTGTGGGACATATAGAGGATAAAGTATGTGAGTTAATTGCTCACAAGAACGAGAGCTTGGTTGCATCGGATAACATTGCTCTTGATGTGCAACTTACTTCTTTGAAAGTTTATCTTTATAAATTTTCAGCAATGTTAACGCAAATGAATCGCCATGCAGGCTCATCTTCTTACATTGGAGAATATTGCCCTTGATATGCAACTTGCTTTTTTGAAGGTTTATCATAATAGGTTTTTGGCAATGTTAACCCATGCTTCTTTGCCATGGTTTGTGGTTGGTATATGTAATCCCTACAAGACTTCTTAAATGAGTTGTTTGATGAAAATCTCCATTTTGAAACACATTGTCTATCTCTTGAAAATTATAAAACTATTTTAATTCTCTCTCTCTCTCTCTCTCTCTCTCTCTCTCTCTCTCTCTCTCTCTCTCTCTCTCTATTGATTACTATACAATTTTACTAAAGTGTTTTCATAACTTAGATTAGATTAGATACATAGAATGGTTGAAGCTTAGACATGTTGGGACACTTTGTATAGTTTGGTTTTGCCATTAGGGTACATATGCCTCTCTCTCTCTCTCTCTCTCTCTCTCTCTCTCTCTCTCTCTCTCTCTCTCTCTCTCTCTCTCTCTCTCTCTCTCTCTCTCTCTCTCTCTCTCTCTCTCTCTCTCTCATGTGGGTGGCTTATGTGTGGCTCCCTTGCTATATGTGACTCTCTCTCTCTCATTCTTCTTCTCTCCCACATGTACGCACACACTCTCTCTCCTCATTATTCTTCGTGTTTTTCTTCTTCTTCTTCTTCTTCTTCTTCTCTCTCTCTCTCTCTCTCTCTCTCTCATGTGGGTGGCTTATGTATGGCTCCCTTGCTGTATCTGACTCTCTCTCTCATTCTTCTTCTCTCCCACACATACACACTCTCTCTCTCCTCTCATTATTCTTCGTGTTTTTCTTCTTCCTCTCATTCTTCTTCTTCTTCTTCTTCTTCTTCTTCTCTCTCTCTCTCTCTCTCTCTCTCTCTCTCTCTCTCTCTCTCTCTCTCTCTCTCTCTCTCTCTCTCTCTCTCTCTCTCTCTCTCTCTCTCTCTCTCTCTCTCTCTCTCTCTCTCTCTCTCTCTCTCTATTGGTTGATTAGTTAGTGGGTTGGTTAATTGGGTGGTTCTTTTCTCTCAAGAATGTGTAGATGCATATTAATGAACCTCCATTGGTAGGGATTTTAGGTAATGTTTGGATAGCCTTTAGTGATTGCAATGTGTGCATGGCACTTGGACATAGCCATACCTGCATTCCTTCATGCATTTAGGATTTGCAATTGTGAATGTGTCTATCGCTTATGTCTTGAATAGCTTCGAGATTTATTTGTTGTGTGACTCTTATATTTCCTTTAAATTTTGGTTTTGACATCGGACAAAGTGAAGCCATGGGAGATATTCTCAATGTAGTGCTTTCAACTCTATTGAATGCAGTGGATCAGTAGAATTAAACAAAACGGCAACGACATCATCTCTTCAATGCTTACCAGCTTGGAGCCGTTCGCATGGGTATGAAAGATAGTTGCTTTAATTATGTTTGCATCAAAGTGCTTTATATATACAAGAACTGCAAAGATTTAGAGAAATGCAAGGACTACTTCAAGTTATTCATACTTTAAAAATCTTGAGGCCAAGATGAATGAGTTGATGGAAATGCAGATGGGTTTATGCGCGCATGTTGATCATGCACTTGCCCTATACTCAATGGAGTTACACGAACTGGCTAAAGGTTTGTATGGTGTTGTATGTGAGACAAAGTACACATAGAGCATTCTTCAGCAAGTGTCGACTAATCTGGATGGTGAAGTAAGGGCACTTTCAGCAATTATTTCTAATACAAGCAGGTTAATGAATCTATTGGTTAATGATATGTGTGCATTGTTTTGGGGGCTTGGAGATGACCACGAGTCTGTGATTTGCCAGAAGGGTTGTCAATTGCTGTTCTTGAAATTTCAAATGAATGTTAGTAGGTTTAATGTGTTGCTGCAACAATTTAATCATTAGATGAATGGTCGTCGCAACTGAGAAGAAAGAAATTCTTGGGTGGAACTTATAAGTCTGGATTGTCTCACATATTTTAAAGTGCTTGGGCTAGCACTTTTTTGTGATAATATATGTTTCTTTTTTGTGAAGCCTACATGGAATGTGCTAAGATGTGCAATGCTTTTGATATGACAATGCATATTTGGATAAAATGTATTGAGTACATACAATGTGATGTCTCTTTCTCAAGGTTTACATGGAGAAGTTTTTGATAATCCAGTGATGGTTGGTATATTTACATTTGAGGTTTTGTATTTGATATTTGAATATATCCAATACATTTAAATTTGAAATCAAACCATGCCTTTGACAAAATGTGTTGATAACCGTTTCTGTGGTTGCATTTTTACTTTTTTTTTTTTGTTTGTTGGAACAGATACATTGATTCAAATACATTGACTTGGTACTGTGTGTCTTGATATTTAACGTGCATATACATATATGCTGAGTCATGCCTTTGATGAAATGTGTTGATATCAAATTCTATGGCCATCCAATCAATATGGGATGTTCGCATCAAGCTACTAGCAGAGACTATGTGTTGCGTATTCATAGGGGTGTGCTTACCTCCACAAGGTATGACTGGAGGCATATTGCTAGGTTCATGGCTCGAAAGGGGGATTTTAGATCATGGCAGACCCATTCATAGGGATGTTGAGAGCCCGCCTTTTCATCAAGAGATTCCAAGTGGTCATCATGATCTAGACCAATGACAATTTGGTATAGACCTGGCTAATGCTTTGCCATCACCAGTTCATTGAGGTGCTTGACATCACATGGATGTAGAGAATCATGTGATTGGTGAGTCACATGTTAATAATGTTTTGACATTTAATTCCCAGAGAATCATGCATAATGTTCGGAGTATGCCTTTTCACGCTGAGATTGCAAGCGATGATAGTGAACTAGCATGACAACGGTTTGGTGTAGATTTGACAAATGCTTTGCCATCGATGAGTGGTTGCAATGGCCTTGATCATGTGATCATCAAGTCACATGTTAATAACGTTTCTATGTCAAACTACCAAAATGAGACAAATCAAAATGGAGTGATTTATGAGAGTGTGTCTCGCCATGTTGAAATTGTAAATGGGGATAATGAGCTAGTTGAACATCAAGTTGATATAGATTTGGCTACGATGCATGTTGATCGTGTTGTGTCTAATATTTTAACATCAAAAAATGGTTGTGATGTTGGGAATCACCACAATGTGGAAAATTCCTTAGTTAATGAGCCACATGTTGATAATATTGCTATTTTTTATCCCCAAAATGGTGGATTCTGCTCCATTTTACATACTTTGCCTACAACAGATGTTCATCTAGCAACAATGGCATTGCTATTTCAAGAGCTGGATGTGCAATTCCATGGGGAGTCTTTCTAAAATATGTGAGATGTATTTAGCTAAGTTGTGGAGATGTGAGACTCTGGTCCAAGGGTCAATTTTGTTTGGAAAGCACTATTGTCAAAATGGATTAGTAATGTTGCCACCATTGCAATGTCCACCACAGCCATTGCATGATTTGTTGCATGATATGTACCCTTAGAGTAGGATATTTAAAAATAACATACGAGCATACAATAGTTCTCTTGCATTTGTATCACTCAGAGCTAATGTTGACAAGCTGCATGTTGTCGAGAATGGTTACACCTTTAGAGTGCATGGCTCTGTTTATCACCGTATAGGTCCTCTACTTCCTTATGTGCAACTTCAAGAAAGGCCAAGATTTACATAAATCTATGTTTATGATACCAAGCATGAGTTGTTTAATCGGCTCAGGGTTATGCATGATTTATTGCTAAATTTGCTAGGGGAGCTTCAATGTATGATGCATCGACACAACATGTGTGCACATGCTTTTAGGTCTGTGGGTATGCAATTGCAAAATAATCTTGTGCAAGAACTAAGAATGAGTATTTTTTGTATTCAAAGAACCAACAAATAGTACTCTGCTCTTGCAGCTACTGAGGTTGCAGCTATCATACCGAGGTAGGGTGACGAGAATACTCTTGATCGGGATATTCATGTTTACACTTGGGGTGGTCGATGTGTTGCTATTTTAAACTTACATAGAGCATATATGCTAGTGCTCTATGTCCTCCTTTTTCCTATGGGAGATAATGGTTGGCATATAAAGGTTCCCTATAATAATGTCAGTGTTCTTATTAACATATATGAATTGTCCAATAAAACTTGTGTTACCCAAATGCAATTTTATGCATTCCGTCTTTAGGTGTGCAAAGATATTGAGGTGTACACATTGCACAGTGGTCAACTATTGTAGCAGTTTATTGTTGATGCTTATTATAGTATAGAGCAATGCATGCTAACTTGGTGTTTCCAGAATCAGTTAATGTTGCGATTGGAGGCCTACAAAGGCTTGGCAGACATGGTAGGGGAAACGATAATGGGCCAATGCAGATTGTTGGTGCCTTTGTTGGCAAGAGGATAGTTTTACCATCACCATTCACAAATGGACCAAAGCGGCACATGTATAAATTATATCGGGATGACATGGCTATAATGCGATGCAAGGGGAAACCTAACCTTTTTATAATAATGACATACAATCTAAAGTGGTTGGAGACAACTAATGCTTTGTTGCCTGGACATAGTGCTTATGATCATCCAGATTTGACTACTCATGTGTTTTAGAAAAAAACATGTTGATTTAAGGTACGCATTGTTGCGGAAGGGCCTCTTTGGAAAGGTTACATGCTATGTTACTGTGATTGAATTCCAAAAGAGAGAGCTACCACATTCTCATAATTCGCTAATTTTAGAGCTGTGAGGTGCCTCCTCCAACAAACCCGGAGGAGTCCTCTAGTAGTCGACTGAAATTCATGTCCATGTACATCACCATCCCATCTCCCCATGGGAAACCTTGGACTTAGTTGAAAATGGGAATCTTAGTTCTACTTCACAAGGGAAACATGGACAAGTCACCCCTAATAGCAATCTAACGCCCACCTAAGAAAGACCACTTTGTAATCAATCAAAGGTAGGAGTGAAGTTAACACCGCACTTGGTTCAAAGAGAGTGAGAGATGGGGGAGAGTGTAACTTGATCCCCCTATCCATAAGGCAAAATCTCAGCTGCAACCCCCTAAAATGGTATCAACCTGGTAACTAATTCTATCGGTATTGGGAGGATCGCGATTTAATCAGCTCTATTTAGTGTTGGAAAGTTACCCGACTTATCGGGCCCACCCAGCCATAGGCGTCCAATCGTCAGGATCGAAGCCTCCCACTTTCCTCGATGGGTTTACTTAGTTTTCTAATTAGCAAAGCATACTACCATACTGTTTAGACATATAAAATTAGCTTCCTTTCATTACTTCGTTAAACTGGGTTCGTTAAACTCGATCTTTAGCACATAACAAACAATTCAGAAATCAGATACTTTATTTCACCATCACTCCTTAGAGTGATACAAAACCGTCTTTTCTCAGAAAGACACTGTCCAGCCTAGGATAGGACCTTCCAATCTCTCAAGATTGGGTTGTATGTGATCGCACTCCATCTGCAGTCAACAAGGAATTTGCTAGCTTAGAGCTCCTCTAAGCTTCCTGAGCCTCCAAAGCCATCCTACATAACAGGGGCAATTACCACTCGTCCCTTTGCCCTCTCAGGTGCTCGAGTGATCAAAAACCAAAAACATCTACCTCCCTCTCGAGAGTGTAGGACCTCCACCCTGCATGTGAGTTTTTTCACACTCCGCAAAGTGTAAGGGAGTATTGGATTGGGGACCGTAATGTCCCAGACCACCACATTCCACAACTCGTCTAGCTGTGCAAGCTCAGAATCATAAGAGCCATAACTCATCATTCACAAATCCAAAAGTAGTTGTAACCACAAGACATTTTAATACAGTTGTCAATGCGATGCATAGAATCTATCCCCTTCATCAATTTACGTGTTTCTTCCTAAAAAGTATTTGATAATACTAACGTGCTTTTACAAGTTTTAGTAAGTTCTAACTAATCGTGATCCTTTTCTTAGGCACTAACCTAATTATTTTTGTTTGGCCATCCATCATGAGTACGGTTTATAGTCGCAACCTCAATTTGTTGTGAGATGGCTGGTTCTTTGGTTTGAATGGATTTGAGGTTAACTTTTGCTTGTGCTTTAGCATTGTGTTGAGTTCCCTTAGCAACAGTGGCAACCACTTCCTCGTGTTGGGGAGCTCTTTGAATGTGACCTCGCTCAGCATCTGGATGTCTCTTAGGAGCCATGGAAGAAGCTTGATGGGTTCGAACAGTGCTACCATGTAGGGTTGGAGAGAGAAAGAGAGACTCATCTGATTGCAACAGAGCTTCATCGCATCAATAGCAACAAAGAGACATCTACATGGGTTGTTGTGTATCTGTGTGTGTTTATGACGTGGCGCTCTATCCCTGTTTATATAGTAATTGGAGGGGAGGGTAAAAAGAGGATGATGACATCATCATCAATGACAAAGAGAGAACACTTTCTTTTAGCACTTAGCTTTAAAGCTTATGCTTTCTTTTTCACTATTATCGTTTTTTTTTTCCTGCAACTTGTTTGGATCATAACTTTGTCATATGAGCTTCAAATATAATTGTTCGGGTACTCAAAACGATCGGAACACATTTGATCGATAAGCCATCGCGAGAAAAATTGCAAAAATCTATTAAAAATAGGAAAAATTGATGATTTTTATAAATTGCGTTATTTTTATCCATCTTTTATCTTGGACGACTTATTCTCTTCAAAATAAGTCACACTATATTTTTGGATCCATCTAAAGTGGGAATTAAGTCATCTAAATATGCTACTAGAGATTTCAAACTATTCTAGTAAACCAGTCATGCTTCCTATAAATCTTGTAGAGATTCCGCAGTTTTTTTTTCCATGTGTAGATGTGCAACATAAATCAATTTTCTTTAGAATGCATACGCACATTATTTATTAAAATAAACTAAGTAATGGAGACATTACAAGAGCGATCTTTTAAGCCTTCTGAAGCATGTCACTACGATAGATTGGTTTATACTGAGTTGCCAGATAGAGTTAAGTTTTTAGCCTTATTTGTGACAATTTCAAAGTGCAACATTCATGGCCCTTGCAAAGGATTGAATCCCAAGAGTCCCTGCATGGAAAAAGGTAGATGTACTAAAGCATATCTACATAAATTAGTGGGCATGACAACGGTTGATAGTTCTGGTATTCCATCTATCAAATATGAGACAATGGAAACTCTGTGATCATAGATGGTAATGTTATTAATAAATGGGTTGTTCCATATAATCCTTACTTGAGTAAGAAATACAATGCACACATAAATGTGGAGGTGTGCTCGATAGTAGCATTTGTTAAGTATTTGTATAAGTATATATAGAGAAGGGGCATGACTGTGGTACAACTGTCAAATTTTCTATTGGGATTGATATGGCACGAAATGGTAGCAATGTTCACGAGGTGGACGAGATTCAAAGTTATTTGAATGCATGATATGTTTCTGCCTCTAACGCATGTTGGTGGATCTATGATTACGCATTGCACGATGAAAAGCCTGATATACAGCATTTGCAGGTGCACTTGTTTGGTGAGAATTATGTGGTGTTTCGAGGTACAGATAGTATACTAGATGTTGTGTAGAATGAAGACCTCTAGATAACTACTCTTACTAAATGGTCTGTGTGCAATCACATTCATCTAGAGGTTAGGACTATTTGCTATCAGGACTTTCTAGTGTACTGGGTGTGGAATGCATGACACAAGATGTGGACTAAGAGGAAGCATGGAAATACATGTGGTTGGATGTATTTTGTGGTACCTACCTATGGCGTGCTCTACTATTTGTGAATGATTTTAACAAAGTATTAGGGATGTACTTCTTTTGCAGATCTGCATACTATTAATAATGTGATTTATGAAACTTTTAGGGATGCTTGCATTGCAAGGGGTATGTTGGAGAGTGATGATGAGTATATTGTGTGCTTGGAAGAAGCTGCCTCTATGTAAATTGGTGCTCAACCCCGTGCTTTGTTTGTTGTAAATTAGGTCTTTTGTGAGCCAACTTGGCCTGGCCATCTATGGGAAAGATTTTTGGTGCCAATGGTAGAGGATATCATGCATAGATTGCAGCTATAGCATGTTATGCCTTTCTTGATGTTCTATAGCATGAGACATCTAATATGACTTTGTTGCATATGTAAGACCTTTTACACCATATAGGGTGAATACTCTCTGATTTTGATGGTTTGCCTAAACCTCATCAACCAAACTCTAAACTCCATGCTAACCCCATTTTGCAAGATAAGTATGCATACAACACATTGGAACAATGTAGGGTTTCTAAATCCATGAAGGGAATGTTGAACGAGGGATAAAGAATTACTTTTAGTGCAGTTATGGATGCTGTTGATACAAATATTGGGGATTTATTTCTTTTGGATGGTCGTGGTGGATCTAGGAAGACTTTTATGTATAAATGCTTACTTTGTGAAGGTGCGCGCAATGGTGGCCATATATAGCACTGGCAATAGCATCATGTGGCATTGCTACCCTACTTCTACTAGGTGGTTATACATCTCACGGTTTAAAATCCTAGTAGAATTAAATAATCGATCCACCTATAACATTCTCGTTCAAAGTGATATTGCTCAGTTATTGAGACAATTGAGCCTTTATTTTTTGGGATGAGGCTCTTATGACCCATCAATATGCCTTTGAAGCGGTTGACAAAACTTTGAGAGACGTTGTGAGTTGTGATAAGCCATTTGGTGGAAAGATTATTTTATTCGAGAGAGATTTTAGGTATGTCTTGCTAGTTATGGTAAAGGAGACACATGAGGATATTGTTAATGTTGCATTGTGTTACTTTGATTTGTGGCATCACATAAGGGTACTAAGGCTATCTGGGAATATGTGAGTGTCAACAGCTAGTAGTGTAGTGGACAATCGGTTCATTTGTTGGATTTAAGAAATAGGGGATGGAGTGGATATTACTAAAAACTATGATAAGTTGTGTGTTCCGCTTGGCATGGTGTTGAAAGGGTAGTCTATTGAAACCTTGATTGGTAGTGTCTACAATGATGTGTCCAATGTGGGTGACTACACAATATATTTTAGTAAGTCAACTATACTTGCCTTGCATAATACAGAGGTGGCTATGATCATGCATTAGAACTGATACAAGGGGAGGTTAGATACTATTACAATGTAGATTCGATTGTAGAGACGGATGACTCATTTTTGTACTCTATTGAGTATTTAAATACATTGAACCTTGAAGGTGGATTTCCTCCTCATTTATTATTGCTAAAGATAAATGCATCTATTATTCTTCTTAGAAACCTGAACTTAGGAAGGGGTATGTGTAATGGTACACAGTTGATATGTAGGAATTTCAATAGGAAAGTAATAGATGCTGAGATAATAACATGGACAAATGTGGACGAACGAGTTTTTATTCTCCAGATTACTTTTATTTTCAATGCTACACAATTGCCATTTACTATAAAATGGAGGCAATTTTTCATTCGGTTGGCATTTGCTATGACAATCAACAAGTCACAGTGATAGACTCTGTCCATTGTTGGGCTTTATCTAAAGGCGCTATTATTTACACATTGTTAGTTGTATGTTGCATTTTTAAGGATAAAATCTTCACGTGGTGTGAAAGTCCTATTGGGTGAAAAGGATGGGGATATGACCGCAAACATTGTATACAAGGATGTGCTTTGAAAGGTGCAGTAATATGCATTGCTTTCTTTGTGGAGGTGTAGTTATTGACGATTGTGTAGGGACACACTAATTTGACATATGTGTGAATTGCTCTTGGTGCCATATTTGGTTAGCACATACTCTTTTGGAGGTGAAGTATTTTTTCGTATTTCACTATTTATTTGACTTCTGCATATACCTACCCTAGAGTGGCACTATTACCTAACTTTTGACTATTAAAAGGAGCTACAATGCACATTGCGTATAGTAAGAGTGATAATATCATAAGGAGGATGATTGCAATAGTCGTTGAGCATTTATATGATGATGTCAATATTAATACCAAGCTCCTAGTTTTTATTGAAGTTGTACACACACAATACTTTCAGGTGCATATGTAGTACAAGGTTGACCATAAGAAGAGGTTTCAACGCTCTCATACTAGTAAGATACCAAGGCATTGGTTTAAGTATGGGTTCAAGGATTTTGGTTGTTTTGTGATGCTACATCAACGTTTGTTAGTATCTAATGAATGGTTCTCAAAAGTTCAACCAGGTGTTATTATTGTTGGAATGAAATGGTCTTTGTTAGTTGTTTCATGTAATTATATTATGATTTTTGTTCCAATGCAGGTGCTAAAGAGAGAGATAAGACTATAATATCGCCCATGCGATTACCAACAGAAACTATGGGATCATTCCCTACTTCGCCTTTGTATGTTTTGCTCGAGAATGAAGATTTTGCTAATGATTCCTTGAAGAAGAGAAAGCTTTATTTCTATTAAGTATATTGGGGACATTGTCTTTTTTGGTTGGCATCAACCATTTATCTATGGTGCTTGGAAATAGTTTTGTGTCTTATACTTGGCCTTCATGGCTTGCTAATGGAAGGTAGGATGTTTTATACATTCCCATCATGTCATGATAAGTGGAAAGAGGCCAAAGATATTAGAGCCTGGCTCTACTTTGCCTAATGAATATCTTGCTTGAAGATAAGAATGATTCTTCAAAAAAGGAGAGAGCTTCATTTTGACCAGGTCTCTTAGAGAAATTCTTTTTGTGGTGCTTGGTCTTTGTTTCAATTATGACCCATTTTAGTATAACATTGTTGTTTTTAAATATCATGTAAAGCAAGCATATGATTTTTTACATTCATGTAGAGAAAGAAAGGTTTGTAAGTATGCTGTATAGAAGAAATTGTTTCTATGTTCGGCACTTTGTATTACAAATTTTATAAACTACTTTTAGTTATAAGTTTGATGAGAGAAAGTGAGGGGGGGAGGGAGAGAAAGCAAGCATGGGTCTTCTTAGACCCGGTTCAGACAATGGCGGATGGATGCACGCTTTCTTTGCATTGTGTGTGAATATATCTAATGGCTGGCCATACAAATCACAAGTTCTTGCTTGGATTGTTGGTTTACGTGGCAATGTAAAGCCCACACGATCTAGGCAGGGGTTCAAATCTCGCGGCTCGTTTTTATTCCAAAAAGGTAATGGGCCTTGTCCGGTACATTAAGGTCGGCGGACATGTATATCTTCGACGGAAATAATCTTGACAAATCCCCTTTTAACACGTCAGCATCACGAGCCTGTACGTATGTGGCCGACAATGGCGGACGGATGCACGTTTCCTTTGCACTGTGTGTGAATATATCTAACGGCCGACCATAAAAATCACAAGTTTTTGCTTGGATTGTTGGTTTACGTGGCTATGTAAAGCCCACATGATCTAGGCCAAGGTTCAAATCTCAGGGCTCGTTTTTATTTTAAAAAGGTAATGGGCCTTGTCCAGTACATTAAGGTTGGACATGCATATCTTCGCGCGAAAATCATCTTGACAAAACCCCTTTTAACACGTTGGCATCATGAGCCTGTACATATGTGGCCTTCCGCACAGTCTGAACCGGGCCTTATGATCATGTATAAGTGAGATTGTATATATATCTAATATTTTATATTTTATAATTATTATATGTGAGAGAAAGAAAGAGAAAGAGGAAATGAGATGAGAGGAAATAAAATAAAACAAAAGGCAGAGATGGAGGATTTACAAAGAGAATTGGAGGAAGAGAGAGAGAGAGGTAGAGAAATGAAGCATCTTAGAAATAAAGACCAGAGATGGACATCGCGGCCTAGCGGTCCGCGCATCCTTCGCGCTAGTTTTTTAAATTGAGGGACTTCTCTGACGTGAATTTTGATGGATATTTACGAATGGAGCTTCTGGTTCTGTCAGGTGTGGCGATGATCAGAGGCACCACTCACAGCAAAAGCGAAGCACTGAGTTTGATGGCCGAGGGATGGATCCTGTCCTGTACTTTCACGTGTCAGACGGCATTCAATCATGAATCATCAATTGAGCAAGCGGAATTCATGCTCCCAATAGGGTGATGTGAGTGATCTACAGAGCTCGTGGATTGATGCGGAAGTATGGGGCTCTACAATAATGCAGGCGAACCTGGCTCCTGCGAAAAAGGAACAGAAACTGATCAGCACCCTCCAGAAATGCAGAAGGGGGTTCTACAGTAATGCAGGCGAAGCTGCCTGCTGCAAAAAACGAACACAAATTGATCAGCAGCCTCCAGAAATGCAGATACAGGAAGGACCGTCATCGTTCCAAGGGCCTGTATGCCTACATGTGTTATCATCACCTGGAGTTGCATCCTCTCTTTGGTAACTACCTCATCCCCATGCTCGTTGAATGCGGGAGCTTGTCGGATGCCCGGCATGTCTTTGACAGACTGCCTCTTCAGAATGAGCACTCCTGGACTTCCCTCATTTCAGGGTATGTGGATTCTGGAGAGCCCCTGCATGCTCTCCACCTCTATCAGACGATGCGAGACCAAGACAATGTCAGGCCTAACCTTTTCACATATCTGGCTGTGCTCAATGCCTGTGCTCGTCTTCGAGATGAAGCAATGGGTCATCTGATACATGCTGAGATTACCAAAGAAGGTTTGGGAAGTTATATTTTTGATGGCAGTGCAGTAGTAGGCAACACCCTTGTCGACATGTATGGTAAATGTGGCTTGCATGCGGAAGCATGTCAAGTCTTTGATGAGCTTCCTGTCAGAAACGAGATTTCATGGAATGCACTAATTGCAGGTTATGCAGAGCACAGGCTTGCATTAGAAGCAGCTAATTGTTTCCAACAGATGCAGCTAGAACTGATAGCTCCTGATTCTGTTACATTTCTTAGCTGCTTGAGAGCTTGTGGTAACGAACAAAATATAGTAATAGGTAGAGGATTCCATGGTGAAATATTGAAAAGGGGCTTGGAAAGAGGGGTTTCTGTGGGTAATACGCTGGTTGATATGTACACAAAATGCAGCTCACTTGTTGAAGCATGCCAAGTGTTTCGTGGTTTATCTGCTCAAGATATCGTCTCATGGAATGCCCTGATTTCAGGCTATGCCGAACATGGGCTTGATGATGATGCAATCCATTCTCTCCAAGAAATGCAAACACAAGGTGTGCTTGCAGATGCTGTCACGTATGTTTGCATTTTGAAAAAATCTAGTGGTTCAAGTACTTCTTTAGAAAGAGGGCGAGAACTACATATGGAGATAACCAGAAGGGGATTGGAAAAAGAGGTGTATGTTGGTACTGTTCTGGTCGACATGTACACAAAGTGCAGTGCACTTGCAGAAGCACACCAAGTGTTTGATCAGCTACCAGCCAAAAATGTTATTTCATGGAACGCACTTATTTCAGGGTATAGTGAACACAATCTTAGTGAACAAGTCCTGAATTGTTTTGAACAGATGCAGCTTGGAGGTGTGTCACCAGATTCAGTCACGTTTGTTCTCTGCCTAAAAGCATGTGGGACATTAGGAGCCTTAGAAATAGGTCGAGATATACATGCTCTGATCCGAAAGTCTCGACTAGGAACAGATCTTTCAGTAGGCAGCATGCTGGTTGACATGTATGGCAAATGTGGGGCAGTTGCCGAAGGGCGGGAAGTGTTTGACAGTCTTCCGCTTCAAGATGTAGTTACATGGACTGCCATGATAAAGGCATATGGTGAGAATCATGAGAGTAACAATGCTGTAAGGTGTTTTGAGAAAATGCAGGAGCATGGGGTGAAGCCGGATTCTATAACATTCGCTTGTATTCTGGCTGCATGCAGCCATGCCAGTCTGCTTCTTGAAGGCCAGGAATATTTTAAAGTAATGAAAGAAAAGCATGGAATCAAGCCAATGTCAGATCACTATGCTTGCATGATTGATCTTTTTGGAAGATCAGGACATGTTCAAGAGGCAGAGAGAGTTATTGCAGCCATGCAATCCTCTCCATCCAGTGAAAGCCTGTTGGCTCTGCTTACTGCATCAAAAATTTATGGAAAATTGGAACTGGGACATAAGTGCTTCCAACTACTCGTGGAGGCAAATCAAGAGGATGCTGCTGCATACTTGCTGTTGCAAGATTTGTATGCAAATGCTGGAAAGTGGGATGATGCAGATAAGGTAGACTGTTTTAGGAAACATGCAACACTGAACAAAATGCCTGGTAGTACAGTGATTGAGGTGAACAAAAAGCTGCATGAGTTTATGGTTGATGTTAACCAGGTTGATGTAAATCAAAGGCAGGGCATCCCCAAGATGTTCTACATCTTAAGGTTGCATATGAACGAAGAGGGTTATATTCCAAATGTGAATTCAATATCATGGCATTCACATAGTGAAAATAATGGAGCCCTTTGAACACACATAAAGTTGCACATCAATCAGTTCACTGGTTTTGGATTATCATTCCAAGCTGGCATATGGCATATCTATGCCTAGCAATGGTAAACCACCCGCTGCACTAGAGCCACAACAAATGGGGCACATTCAATTCAAACAAAGAGAATGATGCAATATGTCATTCAGCCATTGCAGGTAGCAGCTAGTTATAAATCCTGCCAGTGTGGAATAGAGTTAAAAACAGGGTCAACAAGGACCATAAACTAGTTTCAAGGTCCCTTTTGCTCATCACAGATCAATGCGTGCATATCATGATAGGAAAAATCTTGACTAATTAAAGAAGAAAAATCTTGACTTATTGAAGAATGCTGTGTCCTGTTTCCTCTTCTGCAAATATTGGTAAAACAAATATTGTTAATTACATTAATGCTGAGTCAGATATTGTCAGGGGATTTACAGTAACACCAATGATTAGAATGCAACTGGTTGGATGTTGTGTCAAAGTGAGCACCTGCCATTGCCAATATTTAAAGTTTTCTTGCTTATTCCAACATGAAAGTGTGGGTGCAGTAGTTGATGAAGCATTCTTGTGGATGCTTGCATCAAAGGGTTGGTTCCTTGACCTTTTAAATGCACTTGTCAGAACTCCAAAACAGGTTTGGGATGGGAGCTCAGCACTCCATTTCCGTTGAACAATGCAGGAAATTGAGAAGGCCCCAACCATCCATGATCCTGCTATTAAGGCCCCCTATCTAAAGAAATGCTTGGAGAGAGATAGAGAAACTCAAGATTGTACAATAAACATAGAGTGAACAATAGAACTCCAGATGAACATAATTTCAAAGATGATAAATGAATGAATCAAACCGTGCTATGATGCCTGCAAACCTGTGTCTCGAGGACTGAGGATGAGGTGAGCTGAGGAAGGAGCCGGAGACACCGATGTCAGCTCTGAGACTGAGTGTCATACTTGACTGGATCCTGAAACATAGCAGCAACAGTCCAATGATGTCTGACGATGTATGATGTACGTGGCGGCAGTGTAGGCAGCCCTGAATGCTGGAAAGGCAGACTTGGCAGACAGTGTGATGATGTCAGGAGTGGAACACTGGGCGGCCAGCAGGGCAGAAAACACAGGTGTAACAACTGAGGAAGGCTGGTTGACAGTTAAATATAGATGTTATGGTAATGAAGACAGTTCTCTGATGACATCTGAATGCTGGGTGGCCTGTATAAACACCAAATCGCAGGGCAGATCTGCTGGAGATGAACATGATCAGCTGGGCAATCTGAATGCTGAGAAAATGCAGGTGTAGATGGTGCAGAAACAGGTCACCAGAACAGATGGGTTGTGGGCAGCGGGGTGAGATGTGGAAGATGATGACAATCCTGAAGAAGAGCATTTGATCAGGTCACCTGCTGTGGTAGACCATGTGGGCAGCAGGGTAGGGCAACACTGACAAATCTTCACCGGCTGGTGATGTCCTCTGGAAGGGGTGTGGACAGCAAGTGAGGAAGAGGGCTGATGGTTAGCTGTTGTAATGAGGAATAAGGATGCACTAAACACAAGATCATATTTATAAGGGATTGGGGTTGCATCTGTCCTACTGACAAAAACAAGCCATTTAGTTTTGGTAATTTAGCATTAATCGCCTTTGTGCATCTGTCCTGACAAAAACAAGCCATTGAGTTTTGGTAATTTAGCATTAATCGCCTTGTGGGGACTGTTCTAGGAAGACTTAATTAGGGGTTAATGTACAATAACTAGGATCAAGTGCAAACCCTCAAATTAATTATTATGGACCAAAGGTGCCTTGATGGGCTAACCAAGGGCCTAACCATGATTGCAGAGGCAATGGATATCTTCTTTCAAGTAGCCCTATCAAAAGGGTCTTGCATTTTTTTAAAAATGGCTTTTAGTGACAGTAAGGGGGGAGATTTAGCATTCCCTATAAACAGAATCCATGCAAGGCAAGGTAGAATGAAGAGGTACAAACGAGGGATGCTGAGGTGTGTGCTACATAATGCCATAATAGATTGCCATCATGATATGCCATGAATATGGTAGATCCAAGTTGATCACTTTGTGAAGAAGTAAAAGGGGAATTATGACAACATAGTGCAAGTTCTCATTCTTGGATGGGTGCTTGCATACACAGGTTTTTCGTATCCAAAGCACCCCATTTTGACATAAATAAAATGCTAATGCATGAGTTATGCAAGGAAAAATGCAAGGTGTCATGCTCAAACATAATGTTATAGAAAGTGTAGTAATGCTGCTTGGACAATACCCTCATGGGGGAACTATTCACCTGCCTAAGTATACTTTTTACAAGCATCATGCAGAAATAGGTTATCAGGACATAGAAGGTTGTGGGCAGTAGGGCCAAGTGTGGAAGATTTTTGATGACACTGAAGAAAAGCTTTTGATCCGGCTGCGTATTGAGGTAGACCATGTGGATAGCAGGGTGAGTCTAACGTATCTTCATCGGCTGGCAATGTCCTGCAAAAGGGATGTGGGCAGCAAGGGAGGAAGAATATTGATGGTTGGCTAGTGTAATGAGGATTCAAGAATAAGGATTTACTATACACACTTATATTTATAGAGGATTTGGGAGTGCTATGTATTGATTGTAGCAAGATGGATGCAAGTCAAGCAAATGTGCAATGTGTCGGAATTAATTTGGGAAGGATTATATTTTCAGATTTGCGTTGTGTAAAAAATTACATGGCACAACGAAGGGAATCCGAGCAAGGAGTAGAGAATACACAACAATATGTGAAGAATAGAAACTTTTTTAATTCCAAATAAATTGATACAAAAATGGATCTTTTCAGTTGTGCGCTTCCACTATCAAGCTCAGACGGTGATCCAAATAAATGACAGGTGAAGGGTTTAGGGCTAGTTGGAAGAACTCTAACTAGGTGAAAGATAGATAAATAATAGCTTTGGAGGGGTTTTTTTCTTATAGCCTAAGAAGCTAATTTGGTTGGATGCTGGCCTCTGCCAATTATCTGATGTTCGCATATGATTTGCCATCATTGAATCCCGCTCTCTTGCCCATTACGTTGTTGTGTCCCCGCCCGCCTATTCACCGTGCCCCTACCCGCCTGTTCGTTGTGCCCCGGCCCGCCCCGTCCCGTCATTTCGTCGTGCCCCACCGGTACGGCGCCTTCGCCAGCGACTCCCTCCCTTGCCATCGACAGGAACCACCTACGCCCATCCTTCTGGCCTTCGCCAAGGCCCTTCGCTAGCTCCTTGCATGCCGCCTGCGTCCGCCCTAGTTGCTCCCCCCCCCTTCCCCCTCTAGTTGCTCCCTCCCCCTGTAGCAACTCCCCATCCAGTAGCACAACAACGCGATAGGTAGGTTTTCCCAGAAGGGATGCGCAATGGAAACCTATGGTCAGACGCCAGCGCACTCACCGAGTACCCCCTAGTCGAACACCTTGCGCGTAGTCCTCTCTAAGGAGCAGCTCTTAGCCGTCCGAGCTAAAGAGTTGGAGCTAATGGAAACAACGATTTATGGTCAAGTAGTAGGACATTCCCCAGCCAGGGCCCAGCTTTGGGACTGGCTTCACTCCACGTTGCGCATCGGCACAGCGCAGATCATGGAGGCGGTCCTATTGGGCCAAGGGATCTTCTGTTAGCAGTCATGTTTGTCATGCCTTGTCATCTCCTGCCTGTGAGCCTCAGTCTAAGTCAGACGAGGACATTAGGAGCTCTGCCATGTCTGTCATGTGTTATGATGGGGGAGGCTAGTCACTCTCGACTGGCTGTCTTAGGTTGTGTATTTCTTTTTGGCCTCTTTTAGTGGGCAGCCACTGGCTGCCCGGCCACTTTTTGGTCACTGTTGTGGGGCGCCCATTTTAGGGCACTTTTAGGGTTTGCGCCCATTTTAGGGTTAGGGTTAGGGTTTGTCCGTTGCCTATTTATTGGCAGCCCCCTTCCCCACTTGATCACTTGTCTTCTTGCAGATTCCGACACTCCTCCCCCGTGGTGGTGCTGCCATCATCATCAGCCTGATCTGGTGCCCTCACTGACGCTGTGGGCTGCGTGCAGGGACTGATCAGTCCATTTCAGTGTATTCAGCATTCATTTCAGTCAGTGCAGATTTCTCTTCCTTATTTTCTGCTTTCTCTCTCTCTCTCCCTCCGTGTTCGTATTTCCTCTTCCGCAGCGCACTCTCACATGGTATCATCGCCAAATTGAGAGCACGGAGGTCTTCATCGACTGGAGACACACCACACCTATCATCTATTGCTGCCCCCCTTCTCTACAGCAGCCAGGCGGCCTCTCCAGGTGGTCTATACATTTGCGTTTGCTGTCTCAGCCCCTTCCAGAGGCTGCCACGTCATCAACCAGCCCTTGTCTACTTGCGTTTTCAGCTGGGCGGCCTTCTCTTCAGCTGGGCGACTCCACTACAGGCTGCGTTTTGCATCCAAGGTGGTCGTTTTCCCTCTTGGCGGCTTTTCTCCAGCTGGCGCTTCTCTTCTTGGCTGCGTTTTGGTGCCTGGCAACTTTCTCTCCGGATTTTGTGCCCTACACAGCTGCGTTTTCACCTCCTGGTGATAGGCGACCTGATTTCCTGGAGTTTGGTAGTTCTTTTGGTGGTTGGTGACCCTTCTGGTGGTCATTCTTCGGCATCGGCACAGTTTTCTTTGGTGTTTGGTGTTTTGCTGATTTCAAAGATGTCTTATCATCAGTTTACAGGTTCTGATGACTCAGATGACGAGCTTTTGTCTCGACACTCATCTGAACGGAGGCGTGATTTCTATCACGAGGACCGTCGTCCGGAGTCTATTCCTCTTTCCTGTCCCCCTTCTATTCATGTATCTCGGCGAGCCCCTTTCAGTGGGCCGAAGATGCAGCCTTTGGTACCCCCTGTACAGGTACCCGTACTTCCTCAACTGCCCAAAGAGGACCGGTTGGATGGCTCCAACTTTTCTCTATGGTCCTGCAAGGTGGAGTGTATCTTGGACTCCTTCGATCTTTGGGAGCTTGTTTCTGTTCCTATTCCCCGGCCTAAGATGGATCCCGCAGATGGGACATTTATGGATCGTGCAGCCTTATGGGATCGGCTTAATTCTAGAGCCAGATCTTTCCTCTTTCTTGAGTTTGCAGGATTCTGTCCTTGTTCATGTTCACAGGTTGAAGACTGCAGCAGATGTGTGGAGAAAGCTCGCGTCTCTCTATCAACAGAAGACGTTTGCCCACCGGATATCTCTTGAAAAGAAGTTGCGGATGCTCGCTATTGATGATAGTCCTTCCATGAAGGACCACATCAACAGATTACAGGATATGAGGGATGAGCTTGCATCCCTCGGTCGGACGATATCTTCTGAAGACATGGCTATGATTCTTTTGACTCAACTGCCATCGCCTCGGTTTGATGTCTTCTACACCAGCCTTCTTACATCGAGGACCCGTGAGAAGCTTCTATGGGAGGAGCTATCCCCGCTTGTCTTGGAGCATGACGAGCGACTCGGAGAGGTCAGTGCTAGTGGATCCGACTCCACTAGAGCCTTTGTTGCAGGCTCAGGAGGACAGAAGAAGAAGAAGAAGAAGTCAAAGGCTACAAAGAAGGACAGTTCTTCAGGCTCTGACTCAGATTCAAAGAGACCGAAGTGCCTACACTGTGGGAAAGGGACACATCCCGAGGAGAAATGTTGGAAGAAGTACCCTCACCTTCGTCCGGGAGCGAAGGATGGATCTACATCGGAGCCTTCTTCTACCTCTACACCAGCTGTTACCCATGAGTCAGTGTTCCTTCATATCCATGCTTTGGAGGAGGATCCTTCTTCTGTGGCTGCAGTGTCTTCTCTGCAGCCTTGGTTAGTGGACAATGCTGCTTCGAGTCATATGACTCCCCGAGGTGATTTGTTACAAGGTCTCCGTCCATCAGAGGGTTCAATCACTGTTGGTGACATTTTATCGGTGCCTATTAGTGGTGTTGGCACATTGCCTTTGTTTACCGACCGACCTTCGAGCTCCTTTTCACAGGCCCTACATGTTCCGGATTTGGGCCTTCCCCTCCTCTCAGTTTATGGCCTTACGAGGCTTGGCACACGAGTGATCTTCACCGAGCATGCCGTTGTTATTGAGGATTCTTTTACAGGAGCTGTCTTATCTATAGGTTGGCAGGAGAGCGGGCTTTACAGGCTCCATTCCCCTTCTTTGATGCAGGGTCCTCCGAGGCAGTCTATTGCTACACCCGTTCCCGCTTGTGCACCTTCTATTCCACAGATTTCTTCCCATCCCCCACTTTCTCCTCCGGTGGTTCCCTCGTACCCCCCATCCCTTTCAGAGGGGAACGATCTCGGTGATGCGGCTGTGGATTCCCTGGCCCCTAGTGTTTTAGAGGGGGATTCCCAGGATCGTGAGGAGCTCCTTCAGCAGCAGTCTACATCGACGGACTTCATCGACCTTGGCATTCCTCTTGCCACCTCAGGATCCGTTTCTCTCTTGGCCTTCAGCCACATCCAGGATCTTAGAGGGGGTGTTAGCAGTCATGTTTGTCATGCCTTGTCATCTCCTGCCTGTGCGCCTCAGTCTGAGTCAGACGAGGACATTAGGAGCTCTGACATGTCTGTCATGTGTTATGATGGGGGAGGCTAGTCACTCTCGACTGGCTGTCTTAGGTTGTGTATTTCTTTTTGGCCTCTTTTAGTGGGCAGCCACTGGCTGCCCGGCCACTTTTTGGTCACTGTTGTGGAGCACCCATTTTAGGGCACTTTTAGGGTTTGCGCCCATTTTAGGGTTAGGGTTAGGGTTTGTCTGTTGCCTATTTATTGGCAGCCCCCTTCCCCACTTGATCACTTGTCTTCTTGCAGATTCCGACACTCCTCCCCCGTGGTGGTGCTGCCATCATCATCAGCCTGATCTGGTGCCCTCACTGACGCTGTGGGCTGCGTGCAGGGACTGATCAGTCCATTTAAGTGTATTCAGCATTCATTTCAGTCAGTGCAGATTTCTCTTCCTTATTTTCTGCTTTCTCTCTCTCTCCCTCCGTGTTCGTATTTCCTCTTCCGCAGCGCACTCTCACATGGTATCATCGCCAAACTGAGAGCACGGAGGTCTTCATCGACTGGAGACACACCACACCTATCATCTGTTGCTGCCCCCCTTCTCTACAGCAGCCAGGCGGCCCCTCCAAGTGGTCTATACATTTGCGTTTGCTGTCTCAGCCCCTTCCAGAGGCTGCCACGTCATCAACCAGCCCTTGTCTACTTGCGTTTTCAGCTGGGCGGCCTTCTCTTCAGCTGGGCGACTCCACTACAGGCTGCGTTTTGCATCCAAGGTGGTCGTTTTCCCTCTTGGCGGCTTTTCTCCAGCTGGCGCTTCTCTTCTTGGCTGCGTTTTGGTGCCTGGCAACTTTCTCTCCGGATTTTGTGCCCAACACAGCTGCGTTTTCACCTCTTGGTGATAGGCGACCTGATTTCCTAGAGTTTGGTGGTTCTTTTGGTGGTTGGTGACCCTTCTGGTGGTCATTCTTCGGCATCGGCACAGTTTTCTTTGGTGTTTGGTGTTTTGCAGATTTCGAAGATGTCTTATCATCAGTTTACATGTTCTGATGACTCAGATGACGAGCTTTTGTCTCGACACTCATCTGAACGAAGGCGTGATTTCTATCACGAGGACCGTCGTCCGGAGTCTATTCCTCTTTCCTGTCCCCCTTCTATTCATGTATCTTGGCGAGCCCCTTTCAGTGGGCCGAAGATGCAGCCTTTGGTACCCCCTGTACAGATACCCGTACTTCCTCAACTGCCCAAAGAGGACCGGTTGGATGGCTCCAACTTTTCTCTATGGTCCTGCAAGGTGGAGTGTATCTTGGACTCCTTCGATCTTTGGGAGCTTGTTTCTGTTCCTATTCCCCGGCCTAAGGTGGATCCCGCAGATGGGACATCTATGGATCGTGCAACCTTATGGGATCGGCTTAATTCTAGAGCCAGATCTTTCCTCTTTCTTGAGTTTGCAGGATTCTGTCCTTGTTCATGTTCACAGGTTGAAGACTGCAGCAGATGTGTGGAGAAAGCTCGCGTCTCTCTATCAACAGAAGACGTTTGCCCACCGGATATCTCTTGAAAAGAAGTTGCGGATGCTCACTATTGATGATAGTCCTTCCATGAAGGACCACATCAACAGATTATAGGATATGAGGGATGAGCTTGCATCCCTCGGTCGGACGATATCTTCTGAAGACATGGCTATGATTCTTTTGACTCAACTGCCATCGCCTCAGTTTGATGTCTTCTACACTAGCCTTCTTACATCAAGGACCCGTGAGAAGCTTCTATGGGAGGAGCTATCCCCGCTTGTCTTGGAGCATGACGAGCGACTCAGAGAGGTCAGTGCTAGTGGATCCGACTCCACTAGAGCCTTTGTTGCAGGTTCGGGAGGACAGAAGAAGAAGTCAAAGGCTACGAAGGACAGTTCTTCAGACTCTGACTCAGATTCAAACAGACCGAAGTGCCTACACTGTGGGAAAGGGACACATCCCGAGGAGAAATGTTGGAAGAAGTACCCTCACCTTCGTCCGGGAGCGAAGGATGGATCTACATCGGAGCCTTCTTCTACCTCTACACCAGCTGTTACCCATGAGTCAGTGTTCCTTCATATCCATGCTTTGGAGGAGGATCTTCTGTGGCTACAGTGTCTTCTCTGCAGCCTTGGTTAGTGGACAGTGCTGCTTCGAGTCATATGACTCCCCGAGGTGATTTGTTACAGGGTCTCCGTCCATCAGAGGGTTCAGTCACTGTTGGTGACATTTTATCGGTGCCTATTAGTGGTGTTGGCACATTGCCTTTGTTTACCGACCGACCTTCGAGCTCCTTTTCACAGGCCCTACATGTTCCGGATTTGGGCCTTCCCCTCCTCTCAGTTTATGGCCTTACGAGGCTTGGCACACGAGTGATCTTCACCGAGCATGCCGTTGTTATTGAGGATTCTTTTACAGGAGCTGTCTTATCTATAGGTTGGCAGGAGAGCGGGCTTTACAGGCTCCATTCCCCTTCTTTGATGCAGGGTCCTCCGAGGCAGTCTATTGCTACACCCGTTCCCGCTTGTGCACCTTCTATTCCACAGATTTCTTCCCATCCCCCACTTTCTCCTCCGGTGGTTCCCTCGTACCCCCCATCCCTTTCAGAGGGGGACGATCTCGGTGATGCGGCTGTGGATTCCCTGGCCCCTAGTGTTTTAGAGGGGGATTCCCAGGATCGTGAGGAGCTCCTTCAGCAGCAGTCTACATCGACGGACTTCATCGACCTTGGCATTCCTCTTGCCACCTCAGGATCCGTTTCTCTCTTGGCCTTCAGCCACATCCAGGATCTGAGAGGGGGTGTTAGCAGTCATGTTTGTCATGCCTTGTCATCTCCTGCCTGTGAGCCTCAGTCTGAGTCAGACGAGGACATTAGGAGCTCTGACATGTTTGTCATGTGTTATGATGGGGGAGGCTAGTCACTCTCGACTGGCTGTCTTAGGTTGTGTATTTCTTTTTGGCCTCTTTTAGTGGGCAGCCACTGGCTGCCCGGCCACTTTTTGGTCACTGTTGTGGGGCACCCATTTTAGGGCCATTTTAGGGTTTGCGCCCATTTTAGGATTTGCGCCCATTTTAGGGTTAGGGTTAGGGTTTGTCCGTTGCCTATTTATTGGCAGCCCCCCTCCCCACTTGATCACTTGTCTTCTTGCAGATTCCGACACTCCTCCCTCGTGGTGGTGCTGCCATCATCATCAGCCTGATCTGGTGCCCTCACTGACGCTGTGGGCTGCGTGCAGGGACTGATCAGTCCATTTAAGTGTATTCAGCATTCATTTCAGTCAGTGCAGATTTCTCTTCCTTATTTTTTGGTTTCTCTCTCTCTCTCTCTCCGTGTTCGTATTTCCTCTTCCGCAGCGCACTCTCACATCTTCATGGTCCACCTCAACTCCGCGGATGCAGCTCGCGAGCTACTCGCTAGTTCACCATATGCATCCACGAAGGGGGTCATATACTTGGTCCCTTGGTACAGTGGCTTTACTGTGGAGGCGTTTGCACTCCACAATAGGTTTCTTTGGCACCCGGTCACCCTTCTTTTCCCCGGCCTGACGATTGAGTATCACCAGTTGGTGGAAGACTTTGGGCGGCTCTTCGGCATTGTCCTTCTCGCGTCCTTCGTGGATGCAGTGACAGCTGCAGGGGTCCCAAAGGTACGGGTGGCAGTGAAAGAGGTCAAGAATATCCCACAGTTCTTAGAGATTGAGACAGGCGGGCACTCCTTTAGGCAGCAGATCATTGTGATTGGGCAACCAAGGCAGTGCCTGTGCTGCCACGACTTTGGGCATCAGGCACCAGTTTGTACGCGTTTCGGAGCCAAGGCGGCTCCGCCCATAGGTCCACAGGTGGACACTGACGATTTCACACGGGTCTAGAGACGACAGAGAGGGAGATGGCAACAAGGGGAGGCGCAACCAGCTCCTCAGACCCAGCCTCGTCAGCAGGGTGTTGGCAGGCAAGCGGTCCCCCTCTCGACAGAGCACTCCACGGCCCCCCCTGTCCGCTCCACCCGACAGGACCGCAACCCCCCACATTCTCCACATGCGCCACAGACTGCCTCACCTAAGTTCCCACAGGTCCCCCCCCCCCCCCCCCCCACCCCACCCCCCCTCCACACTCACCATGCATCTCCAGCCATCCCACCATATCTCGATCCTCTTCACCCCCATCACCCCCCCTACCGAGCACCCCCCCTGATCCGCACCCAGGTCAGGTGAGCCCCCCTAGACCCACCTCCCCTTCTCCCACAGGAGGTAATGAGCCACACACACCTACCTCCTCTGCACACCAGTAGTCCCCCCCCCGCCCACACAGCCACCAGCTCATCCGCCCCTGCTACCCGCCATACTTTCCCGAGAGGCACAGCTGCTGCCACAAGAGTTTTTCCGCAATGGCCCATGGTTCTACCTGCGAGTTGCGGAGCGCGGAGAGTTCCCACTACCTCTAGAGGTGGGGATCTTCGTGGTTTGTAAGTCAAGGAGGGGCAAGGTCCGCCTACTAGCACCATATCGGATGGACCAAACTACACCTTTTTTCTTCAGTCATCTTACTCAAAGGAGTGGACGACTACACAGATTGAGGAGTTGAAGAGTCAGGTGGTGGACCACATCTCCCAGTGGATGGGAGATGAAGGATTAGCATTGTTTGCACAATAGTGGCAAGATGGACATTAACTGGTGGGCTGGGGCCGACGTCCCGCACTTGAGCATTATCTTTCGAGCCCCCTGACAATGGAGAGCGCCGAGGGACGTGATCGAGTGGCCCCCGGCATAGGCGGCCCGCTTTTACCAGTGTACAGAGTCGCGTTTTTCAGCATGGCTGATAGATGCATTGATGGTACCACCTGGAGCATCTATCACCTCTATGGTACGGCCGAGGGCCACCATGGGGGATTGGAGTTCACCATCCAGACCGGCGGCAAAGCGCACTTGCATGCCTCACAGTCTCTCTTTCTCATCTGCAGCATCCACACCGAACAGATGCTTGTTTGGTCAGTCACAGGTTTCCCCATGAGCTTACATCTTGCATCTTGGAATGTGAAGTCTCCACTACAGTGGGACACGTGGCTCGATGAAGCTGGTTCTTTGGCAGGAGTTGCAGCCTGCCCTTGCCGGATGGATAGACATCTTGCTTCTGCAGGAGCACAAGCTCACCCTCGCCTACGCTCACCTGGTTGGGAAGGTACAGAATTCCGGGCAGCTCGCATACTTACTGGGAGCACGCCATAGGTGCCCACGGCAGGAGCGGAGGCGTATACACCTCTATTGGCCCGAGTCTCACCACTTGTGTACGAGACCACGGGACGATAGTGGCAAGAAGGGTTCTATGGATCAGATTGGATATTGGGGACTCGTGTATTGGAGTCCTCAATGTCTATGCCCCTACGGAGGTTAGGGCACGCAACAGGTTCTGGGTGGAGATTGCAGCTGGACTCCCAGAGGTAGACTCCTGGATTGTTGGAGGAGATTTCAACAACCTAGAGGCTTTGGAGGACCAGCAGGGTAGAGGAAGAAACTACTAGGGCATGGCTGGGAGGAGCAGGAGGCATGGGAGGTCTTTTTGCTTGCAGGGGATACAGGCGGCTAGGTCGAGCCCTGCTGGAGCAGTTGGACAGATTTTATGTGGGAGAGTGGGGAGGCTCTCGTGGAGGCCAGATTGAACAGTTGGCAGGCACCACGTTATCCGATCACTGCCCGGTTCTCCTGACACTTGATCCCCCAGCATCCGCCCTAGATACACGATCCTGTCGGATCCCTGACTTGATCTATAGGAGGGAGGAGGTGTCGAGACAGATAGAGCAGATTTGGACCAGAGAGTGGGTCAGGAGGGACAGGATAGCAGAGGAGGTTGCAGAGGTCCTAGCCGAGTCAAGTAGAATCTGCCAAGAGGCAGCCGTACAGGCCAGGCAGCAATGCAGGGAAGAGGAGAGAGCACTCCGGCGGGACCTTGCAGCCACGCAGAGATTATTGTAGGAGGCACCAAGGGACCCCACCCTCCATGCACAGGAGGTGCGCGCGCGTGCAGCCATTGTTGGCCTAGAGGACAGGCGCTCGGAGTTCTCTTTCCGCACTTCAGCAGTCTTTTGGGCACGGAAGGGGGACATGATGTGCAGGGAGTTCTTCTAGGTGCACCAGCCCCGCACCGCAGGAGAGTAGATACGCAGCCTTAGGGATCAGTATGGGAGGACCCGTTCTAGCCTTGATGAGGTGATGGAGATTGCCACCGACTATTACACGCGCCTCTTCCAGCAGGAGACAGCTTCAGCTAGAGGACAGAGATGCAGACAGCAAGTATGGGATCACACCCCGTCCCTCGTCACAGAGGAGATAGGACACGCCCTCCTAGCCCCCTTCACAGAGAAGGAACTAGAGGAGGCTTTCCATACACAGGATGGGCAGAAATGCCAGGGGGAGGATGGCCTCTCTAAGGCTTTCTTCACTACCTACTGGGATGTGGTGAAGGACCCCCTATTGAGGGCTTTCCAAGAGATCTTCACCTCAGGACAAATACCAGGGAGTCTCTCGGCATGTCTTATCAGTCTTCTCCCCAAAGGGGGAGACCGGTTGGAGCTCTCCCAGTGGAGACCGATCACCTTATTTTAAGTGGCCTATAAGGCACTGGCAAAGATGATTGGTAGGCGATTACGCCATGTGCTTCCAAATATCATTCATGACACACAGACAGGCTTTGTCCAGGATAGGAGCATCCTAGACAATGTATTTACATTCTTTGAGGCGACAGAGTGAGCTCAGCACAATGGGCAAAGACTGGCAGTACTACTCTTGGATTTCGAGAATTCTTATGACAGGGTGGACTGGGATTTCCTAGAGGGTACCATGGTGAAGTTGGGATTCCCCCACGCTTGGATTCGCGAGGTCTCCGGCTGTACAGATCAGCCACCAACAAGGTTCTCATAGGTGGAAGGCGAGGGGAGGAGTTTTGGCCGGAGAGATTGGTCCAACAGGGCTGTCCCTTGGCCCCATACCTGTTCCTACTCTTCGCAGAGGCAATGTCTCACTTCCTCAAGTCACGGGTGAGCGGACTACATGGCCTCCGACTTCCAATGAGAGAGGAGACTGAGTTGTTAGACTCAGAGTACGCAGACGACACATGCCTCTACATAGAGGACAATGAGGTGATGCTGGAGAGAATGAGGCTGGCTCTTGGTGTGTTCTGCGTTGAAGCAGGTGTGAAAATCAACTGGCGAAAGTCGATTGGTTTCCTCACAGACTCGAACTCCGGCACGGAGTGGGGCGTCCACCTGGGATTTAGATGGGTGAGCAGAGGGCAGACCGTTCGATACCTAGGGTTCTAGGTGGGACTCGACATCACTCCTGCCCAGCAGTTTCTTTCTGTCCTAGATTCTATTCGGAGGAAACTAACCTACTGGAGCACGGTTCACCTCTCACTAGCCAGTCGAGCCCTGGTGGTTAACCAGGTCCTCCTAGCGACGGCCTGGTACATCGCCTCGTGTTGGTGCTTCTCCTCATCGTGCATAGGGCAGCTTCGCCGCCTAGTGGGGAATTTCCTTTGGTCTGGGTCTGATGGCTCCAGGGTCTCCAGGGCCAAGGTGGCGTGGGTGACCATCATACGACATTGATCAGAGGGAGGGCTTGGAATCATAGACCCAGAATATCAAAGTATGGCCCTCTTGGGCAAGCTAGTTGTCCGCGGTCTCACACCAGGTAGGTAGACCTGGAAGGTCTTACTGTAGGAGGGCCTCAGGACTGTAAACCGAGGCTTGGCGGTGAGTGGAGGCCGTCCCTGAGATGGATCTTCACTTCAGCCCAGATCACCCCCCCTAGATCACCTTTCTTGCGGAGCCTACTCCGCGTGTGGGAGGGCCTCTGTAAGGCCCTAATCCAAAGCCCCCCAGGTTGCCAGGAGGAAATAGACCGTCAGCCGATGATCTGGAACCTCTAGGTCAAAGATAGGGAAGAGGCACAAATAGGTGAGCGTCCCCACATCCAGTGGGCTGGGTGGGAGGCCAACCCGGCTCGTTCCATCAGGACATGGCGGGAGGTATACAGGATAGCGGACGAGGAGGTGCTGCAGCGCGTATCAGGTTGCACGAGAGGAGTGGAGTTGAGGAGAAGAGAGATAGACGCAGCAATACCTCCGGAGTGGCTTGCCCCCCCGATACGAGAGCTGATAGAGACCGGGGAGGTATGGGCAGCTACGTTCTCTCTAGCAGGCATCCCTCTTCAGGTGGCAAGTAGAGTGGGTGGCGCCCCCCAGGGGACCTTTGCTGTTCAAGGGGGGGGACGTCTGGCCCTTGACAGAGGGCACCAGGATGAGGGGATTGCCACCCTTTCGTGGAGGAGGATTCGTGTGGTGGGTCTTCAGGGGAATACTTGGCGTCTGGACCCCTATGTTTTCTGGAAGGAGCTCAAGGAGTAGTGCCTTTGGATCTGGGAGGGTAGACCACTTGATGAGCTGGAGTGGGATCCAAGAGAGTGGCTATGGCCGGCCTCTGCGGTCGCCAAAAAGCCACCCAGGTTTCTAGAGTATACTGCTAGGATTGGCAGACATGTACTGATGCAGGAGGATATGGACTGGGCGCCGTCACGCAGCAGGCATTGGGTGGAGCACAGCATCACGGAGCCCTTCTGACGGACCTTCTGGCGCCGCCTATGGGATAGTTGGAGGCTAAGGAGGGTGTCGTATTTTTTATGGCTAGTGGGACATGGAGGCTTGGCAGTGGGAAGCTGGCTTGCCCAGATGCAGGAGGGAGGTTGTAAGCGCTGCACACAGCAGCCTCTGGAAACCCCAAAGCACTGCCTTTGGTCTTGTGAGGAGGCGCAGCTCATGTGAAGAGGAGCATGCCGTATCCTTCGACGTATAGCGCCCAGCATTGGGTGTATTTCATGGGGAGCTTTCTGTTGGTAGGCAGTCAGCCAGGGCCGTCACCTTTTGTATGAGGCCGGGATGTAGGACACGATATTCATGATCGAGGCAAGGTCATGAGCAGTGGTCGGTCTGGAGGCTTTACCCATCCGCCAGCAGGTACTGGAGTCCACAGCAGACCGCTCGGAGATATGGGAGATCATAGGGTCTTACTGGATGGCATATTTGGAAGGCGCGATGCCAGGTGGCTTTCGGCGGGTCAAATTCCTAAGAAAACAATTGCTATGCAGTCCACGAGCTTTTCCTTTGATACTATGAACTATGCATAGTGCATAATGTGAATAGTTTAGTGCACAAACAGAAGAAAATCAGCATTGTGCACTGTGCAAAACCAATCTTTTCATGATTTCCGTGCTAACGCTTATGTACTACAAAGAGAAAAGACACAGAGCCTTACGCTCATGCTGCCTTTCCCTTTTATTTTAAAACAACGTCCTATAGGCATGATGCAACACATAAACTCATAACATGGAGTCCAAGATTGATATATTAACTAACATTGTCACTTCATTCAATGACCAATCTACTCATGTATCTATCTTTTATGTTTCAAATCCCACTCTCAATGAGCTTTCTATTCATGGTTTTGAAGATCACTATTCTGGACAACAATCACATATCTTATGGACACTCTTTTGGACAATTATCTTGTGTACCTTCATGATATAGATAGCATCATGATGAGTACCTATATGATGATCATGGTTTTGGAAAATGTGTATGTTATGAACCTTGTTTTGATGGTGGTCAATGCTCAGATGTATTTCGCTAGTAGCATATTTACCATGGGCATCATGTTAATGATTATGCTTATGAGGACTTATTTACTCACAAGGACGTCCTATGGACAACATTCTCATGGTAATGTGTATGCGGATTCATTTCATTGGCCAATGTCAAGTTGAAAACCATGATTGTTTTTATGAGCAATCCTATTCGAATGGAGATCATGCGACTGGGAGGATCATAAGGAAAGGGGGAGAACGAGATGTTGAGAGATAGTGACCCATCCTCTCGCATTTGGGGATCATGGAGGAGTTTCATTTCTCCATAGAGAGAGTTCCATAATTGAGCCAAATCTTGTGCCATCTTTGACTGGGGCACTTTAATCTTTAGATTCCCACCTAATATATCATGCTAGGATGCTTCAAGCGATTCTTTACTAGCAAGTTTGGCTACTCTAAGCCATTCTCTCAGAAGACTTACCCAAGGTTGAGCAATGTCGATTCTTTTGAGGGTCCAGAGTGCCAGTCGTTGAGCCTTAGGATACAATGATTCCAGACCATAGCCTCCATCTGATTTGTTACTAGTAAGAGTGGACCACGGTATCTAAGCCTAGCCTTTGGAGCCATCTTTCTTCCATAGGAAGTCTCTAATCATCTAGTCTAGTTGCTCCCAGGAGGACTGATGAAATGGAATCAAGGAAGCCATAAAGACCATGAAAGATGTCAAGATCACCTTGGCCATCACTAACTTCACACTTAGTGACAATTGAAATTTTTGCCATTTCTAAAACTTACTCTGAATTTTCCCCTTAAGCCATTGAAAGCGCTTCTTAGTGGAGAGACCTACACCAATAGGGCACCCTAGATATCTTATAATTTCTCCACATTTGATCAATCTGAACCCGTATTGTAATAGCTAGGGATGGGGCTCATTGTCCATTAGGGGGAGAAGCTCCGTCTTGACATTATTAATCTTGGAAGCCGATAGGCTAGTAAATTCTTGGTAAAGTTCCATTAAATTATCTATTGACGTCTTCTTAGCTTGGACTATATTGACGTTGTTGTTAGTGAAAAATTGGGCCACCATGTGAGAACCACAAGGGGTAGTCCTTTAATAGTGCCTGCTGCCACCTGTTTGTCAATGTGTCTCCAAAGGGGGTTGGTAATTAAAGCAAAGAGGAGGGGTGCCAGTGGACACCCCAGTCTGATGAATTTGTATAGAGGGAAGGGCCTGGAGAGCTTATCATTGACCATTACGCATGCCAAAGCATTACTAATTAGTGCACCAACCATGCCAAGTTAGGTTGGGCCAAAGCCAGGGCCAAAGCCAAGGGCTTGTAGTGTGGACATGATAAAGTTCTAGCACCCGATTCTATCATAGGCTTTGTCAAGGTCCATGTTGACCAAGACAAAGTTAGTGTCAAGCCTCATAGTATGATCAATGGAGAATATGAGATTGAGCACAGTATCTTGTATTTTCCTCCTGAACACAAATCCATACTGTCGGGGGTGTATAACTTTTCCCAGCAAGAATTTGATTCTGCTTGAGAGAAGCTTGGCAATGATTTTGTAGGTGAAGGGGAGCATTGTCAGTGGCCTCTAGTTGTAGGGTTTGGACCTATCCAAAGCTTTAGGCACCAACTTTATGAGGCCAACATTGCATTCTTTTGGCATCACACCCGTTTTTCTGATCCAATTGAGGAGGCGGACTAACTATTCCGAACAGGAATCCCATAACGCTTGGAAGAACTTGGGTAGGAGCACATCTGACCCTGGAGTCTTTCCACACTTCATTAGATCAAGTATGTACTTGACCTCCTTTGTAAATGGTCTTCTAAGAAGGGCTTCATCATGTCGGATAGGGTCCACCACAACATTGAGGAAGTTGTGCATCCTTGTTTGATAGTTCTTTGGCTCATCAGGCTCACTACCAACAATGGTCGATAGATGCACTTTAAATACTTGCAAAATAGACTAGTCATCAGTGTGTTTAGTTCCCTTAATGTCAACGATTTCTGTGATGAGTTCTTTCTTTTGCTTGTACTTGAGGGCACCAAAAAAGAGTGAAGAGGATGCATCTCCTAGCAAATCCCATGTTCCTTTGAGCTGCACCTTTGTAGCAGCAACTTTAAACTCCTCATCTTCTCTTAGAGCTTGTTCCACGGCAAGGAGAGTAGCTTGCATATGGGTATCATTCGGATTATGCTGTAGCGCACTCACCAGTGCTTCTCTTGCCTTGACTGCAAGCTGATCCGTTTTTCTCATTTGTTCATCTTTTTGCTTGCCATAGTGCTTAGCTGCACTTGTGACTGAGTGCAGACACTTAATCCACTTGTAATCAGGTGTGATGAGATCATCAACAACATGGGTCCAGGCTCGCTTCATTTGGTGAAGGAAGGTCTTGTTTCTAAGGAATGAGGTATTCAGCTTAAGAGGGGGGGGCGGGGGGGACCATTGGGGGTTCTTGCTGAGAGGACCATCTTGAAAGAAATTAAGATAGGTAAGTGATCAAAAGCTATCTCTTGAGTCAGGATTCTTACCTTTGTACAACAGTCGACGAGCCACTAGGTGTCGAGGTTTCCATAGACCCTGTCAAGCCTGCTGGCTCTCCATATGGGGCCCACATGTCTATTATGCCAGGTGAAGGGCATTAGATTCTCTTGTTGGAAGGCCAAGCTTAGATCCCTTAGATCCTGGGTGAGCTATAGGGTGTTCCCCACGCTGCTCTTTCTGTTGCCAGCATAAAACTAGTTCCATGTCATCGATCATATGAAGAGAGAGTCATGTTCCAATCCCCTGCAAGCAGGGTCGGCGGGGTTCGAGCTTTTCCTTCAAACACTCCCACAAATGTTGCCTTCTAGATGACATGTTGGGAGCATATATGGAAGCCAGGGTTAGCTATTCACCACTAAGGGTAACTTTAGCAGCCACAGAGGTGCCATCTCCTTTTTTCCATGCAAGTTGAGGTGGGAGCTCATCTTTGATGGCTAGAATGGCCCCACTTCTGCCTCGTGCTAGAGTGTTAGCAAAAATTGCAAATCCTGGGATAGAGATCTTGCCAACATCCTCCTCGCTTAATTTAACCTCTTGAAGAGCTACAATCATAGGCTTGTGCAATCTGATGAGCCTCATGCATCGCTTCCATCTAGACTCACTAGCCAACCCCCTCACATTCCAGGAAAGTAGGGTCGCCTTGGCTGACTATTTATTTATATCAAGCCTATTCATGAAGTTCACTCTAGAGCCCTCAATGGTCGCATAAATGCTACGGTCAACCAGAGGTTTGCGAGCAAGCCTCTTGAGTGAGATTTTGGTCTGCTTCTTCTTGGTCTTAGCTGGAGTCCTGGACCTTAACTTCTTGCACCCGAGTTTGATTGCCATCCGCAAAGAATACTGCTCTGCTGTTGCATTCTTTTGGGGCAATCTCGGGTAAAATGGCCATTCTCATGATAGTTATAGCATCAGTCTGGGAAAGGACAAAATTTGAGCTCCACCACCACCTCAAAGCCCGATGGATCCTTGATCTCAAGGAAGTCAGGAGGCTCGTTCCTACGGTCCCGCAGTAAACAAGCCCGACATTCTGCTTTAAGCTTGCCAGAGAGGAGGGAACATAGAGGACTTTGCCCAATCCTTGAGCGAGCTTCTCGACCTCATCATCAAGCCAAACTAGAAGGTCCACTCTACAAAGGTAACCCATATTGGACATTCATGTTGAAGAACCCCTTCAGGAGAGAAGGATGCACTCCACAATATCGTGTGCACAAGGTTGCCCTTTGTGTCCCACAACAGAGCCAAGGACCCAGTCGTGTTCGGCTTTGGAACCTATGAGGAAAAAAAGAAGCCTTTCCCAATAAACTTGTACAGCTGTGGGGCGGCCTTACCACAATATGTGTTATCAAATGCGAGAAGGGTTTGATAACACACCCCATGAAGTAAAGAAACATGCCTTTCCTCCTACCTTTTCCGCGTCTGACCTCACACCCCATGAAGTAAAGAAACATGCCAACAGAAAGCATATCAGTGTACCTTTGCTTAACCTTGTCAAAGAAGAGGGACACAATAGCCTTGTGACCTTTCTTGCTTGTCTGGGTGATGACAGATTTGCGGGTTTCATTGTACTTGGATTGATCATTTCGCAGCTGTCTCTCGACTGCCGCCATGTCAATGTCTGCATGTTTGAGAGCCTCCTTGTAGTCCATGTGCTGGACCTACTCTGTGCTCAGAGCTTCGTCCACATTCTTCACCCTCTGTCTCTTGCCTGAGATGGACCCTCCTGCATTCATGCAAGTAGGGTAGCAGATCACACGTGCTGATATGCCCCTCACACGCAGGATGGGAAGGTTGTTCTAGAGGCTTTCACTCCTGGTTTGCCAGTCCCACTCAAACCACCAGCTGTGTGTCCTTTTCATTTGGAAAAAAAGGGTGGTTTCCTTTTGCACCCACCACAACTTCTATCGGCCTCACATGCCCAGAAGAAAAAATTGGCTGATGGAAGATGTTTTGATTTACATGTGGTAAAATTTGATTCAACAAAAATGAGTGTAAACTTTTGTGATTGGTTGCTTTTAAATAATAAAAACTATATTTCAATGCACTTCTGCTGCTAGTGTGAACACCCATGGCTAAGTGTGAACCCAACCTAAATCAGATGAATTGCTTGAGGCGAACTCGAACAGTGTACAGGCTCGAGTCACTTTGTCAAAAAGCACTCGAGCGCAAGAAACAGAAGAAGAAGTTGAGCGCTAAAGGCCCTCAAGTGTACTCAAGGCTTTTGTTGTGCTCGAGGACCTTCAAGGTAGAGAAGAGGTAGGGTTGCCTGTCGTCACTCGGACTTGATCACTCGGCAACAGGCACATGGATGCCACAGATCATACAACTCGATTTGATCGAACACGATATTGAGCAGCGCTCAAAGCTTGTTTTTGCTCGCCACTCGAGTCGTCCTCGACTTGCTTGCTACTCCTGGAATCGTCGATCGAGCCGTGTTGACTCTCCGCTTGCGTGACCTTGACTAATGGAGGGCCAATTAAATCGAGTTAAGTATATAAGCCACACAAGCAATTTCATAAACCCAGTTGACTCACGCAAGTTAGTTGAGCTGTGTGTCCTGGCTCTAAGTTTTGACTCACGACATGTTGGTCACAAGTATCCATGATAGCCAATGCAACACTACATCGCCATCTCGAACTTTCTAGCCCAACAAGAGGTCCCTCGCTCCACATAAGCTCTACGGCTATCATAATAATGGCATAATTAATCATTGATTCGAACCTGTCCATGAGCACTTTCAAATTTGGACCCACCCTCAATAGAAAATGAGATCCATTGTGATGTCCCATACATGCATCGACTCTGTGACCCATTAGTTAGATGCCCTTAGGTCATGACACTATAGATGTGTAACTATAGGTGATTCAATCTTGAATCACCTTTTGCATTGTGGATTCATATGCATCTTGATCTTGATCTACTAGGATGTGAACATCTAAGTTGAAGTCGCTTTGGCTTCTTGATTCTTGCTACCTTGGGTTTTGGCCATAAGTCTTTCTTTCGCATATAGTCAAGCTCCAACCATTCATCCACATGAATGATTAACAGTTGGCCACAAGAGGTAGGACCCTTACTCATAATGACAACCCTAATTCATGTGCACACACACGAGACCCCTCACACCACTAGATACACACATCACTGCTGAAGCTATCATGTCACCCATGCAAGCTAGCACACTCAAAGGTGGGACACCTACTCATAATGACAATCCTAATTCATGTGCACGCATACAAGATCCCTCATACCACTAGATATACACATAATTACTGAAGATACCATGTCACCCATGCAAGCTAACACACTCACCAAAGTTAAGAGTGCCTTTGACGTAGATCATGTAGTTAGGACCTCACATAACAACAATGTTATCTTGTGCTAGGGTTTAACTAACCTCTAACCCATTTCTAGCCATATATGACCTTCATCTTAGACTTTAAAACCCATCCACATAGGTAATAGGAGTTTTTTAGGTGTAGCAACCATTTGTCTAGGCTTGACACCACTCTTACAAAAACCAACACCACCCCTTTTGTAGCTTGGGACCCAACCCCTTGACAATACGTACCCCCACATCCTTAAGATTCACAATTAGGAGTACACTCAAAATTTCATATAGCTATACAAGTGTTGTAGGTCATCTTGTAGGCATTAGGGGTCCCTTGCCCCACATCAGCACTACGGCTATCATAACAATGGAATAACTAATCATTGATTCAACCTTATCCATAAGCACCTTCAACTTGGACACACCGTTGATAGAAAATGAGGTCCATTGTGATGCCCCATATAGGCATTGACTATGTGTCCTTTTAGTTAGAGGTCCCTCTATGTGTGTCCTAGCTCTAAGTGTCGATTGATGCCATGTTGATCACAAGTATCCATGTCAACATGCTCAACACTATCACCTTTTCAAACTTTCTAGCCTAATAAGAGGTCCCTTGCTCCACATTAGCACTACAGCCTATCACAATAATGGCATAATTAATCATTGATTTGACCTTGTCCATAAGCACCTTTAATCTTGGAACCACCCTCGATAGAGAACTAGGTCCATTGTGATGCCCCATACAGGCATTGACTGTGTGTCCCTTTAGCTAGATGCCCATAGCTCATGACACTATAGGTGCATGACTATAGGGTCTTAAATCACCTTTTGCATTATAGATCCATATGCATCTTGATCTCCATCTACTTAGGTTGTGAACATCCTAAAGTCACATTGGCTTCTTGATTTCTGCTACCTCGGGTTTTGGCCATAAGTCTTCTGCCCATATATAGTCAAGCTCCAACCATTCATGCGCATGAATGAATACCAATCGGCCATAAGAGGTAGGACACTTATAATGACAACCCTAATTCATGTGCACACACACAAGATCCCTCATACCACTGGATACACACATCACTGCTGAAGCTGCCACGTCACCCATGCAAGCTAGCACACTTAGAGGTGGGACACTTACTCATAATGACAATCCTAATTCATCAACTCCTCAAAATCAGGAAATCTTTCACGGACGGAAATGGATGTTCGGAACTCTGCATAATCCATTCCTAGACCATTCAAGGCCACAGAAACTAAATCATCATCTTCCACTGGCGACCTAATGGAAGCAAGTGCATCTGCAATCTTCTTCACCTTCATGTGGTAGTCATTGATGCTCATACTTTCTCTTTGCACATTGTGCAACTCTTGCTTGAGCTGCATTTTCCTGGCTTGCGTATTTGTGCTATACATTTTTGACAAAGTATCCCATGCCTCCTTTGGCGTACTTGCATCCTGAATATGCACAATCATAGAGTCTGATAGACAGCCATTACATAACTTTTCTGGCTCTCTCATGCCATCCTTTAAATGCCTACATTTGCTGTTGATTGGGAACATTAGGAAGAACTGGTTCTTCTTCATTTCTTGCAACAAATTCCCAATATCCTTTTCCCATAAGGAAATTCGTCATTCTAAAGTTCCATGCTTGGAAGTTGTTTCTTGTCAAGCTTTTCAGTGACAATCTGTGAATGAGAATTAGACGCCATTATAGAACATTGCAAAGAATTTTGTCACTGCAAAAAACACAGCTTCAGCCTCACAAGGGCAAATCTGCAAAACTGATGAAAGTGGTATTTGACCACACAGTCACTTCCTAGTGACGATTTTGCATCAACAGGCAACAAGGATGATTTTGTAACTCCCAATGTCTCTGCGCATAGGCATACGATGCAATTTCTATAGTAACTTTTCACCGACCTGTAGAACAGTGGTCGCATAGCCAAAAACAAGGCCTTTTCCTGAGTGCGTGCAGAAAACTTCCGCCTCCAAAACAGGCCCCGAAATGGCCTCAAAAAAAAAAGAGAGGGTAACCAAGGGCTAAAGCCTACTCCTGCAGCATATACTGCCCTCTTGCTACACCAGGAAGGGTCTCTCAATCTGAGACAATGCGCTCTTGCACTTTCCGGCTGTGCTACCTGGCAGAGACTTGCTCCCAAACTCGAAAAATGAAAGCAACACTGGTCGATACCATGTCACCCATGCAAGCTAACACACTCACCAAAGTTAGGAGTGCCTTTGACATAGATCATGTAGTTAGGACCTCACATAACAAAAAAGTTATATTGTGCTATGCCCATAGCTTGTGACGCTATATGTGCATGACTATAGGGTCTTAAATCACCTTTTGTGCTAGATTCATGTGCATCTTGATCTCGATCTACTAGGCTGTGAATATCTTAGTAGCTGAAGTTGGATTTGGCTTCTTGATATCTGCTACCTTGGGTTTTGACCATAAGACTTTTGGCCATATATAGTCAAGCTCCAACCATTCATGCACATGAATGAATACCAATCTGCCATAAGAGGTGGGACACTTACTCATTATGACAACCCTAATTCATGTGCACAAACACAAGATCCCTCATACCACTAAATATACACATCACTACTGAAGCTCTCATGTTACCCATGCAAGCTAGCACACTCAGAGGTGGGACACTTACTCATAATGACAATCCTAATTCATCTGCACACATATGAGATCCCTCATGCCACTAGATATACACATCATTGCTGAAGATACCATGTCGCCCATGCAAGCTAGCACACTCACCAAAGTTAGGAGTGCCTTTGACATAGATCATGGAGCTAGGACCTCACATAACAACAATGTTATCTTGTGCTAGGGCTTACCCTAACCTCTAACCCATTTCTACCCATGTATGACTTTAACATCTTACACTTTTAATCCCATCCACATAGTTAATAGGAGTTTTTAAGGTGTAGCAACCATTTGTCTAGGCTTGAAACCACTCTTAGGAAAGCCAAAAACCCCCTCTCCCCCTTACCACTGGGGACCCAACCCCTTGACCATACGTACCCTCACATCCTTAGGATTCACAATTAGGAGTACACTCAAATATCATATAGCTATACAAGTATTGCAGGTCATCTTGTAGGCATTAGGGATAGACAAACAATCTACCCTTTGTAATAACTACATCAACCATAAGTCACACCTCCTTGAGCCATTTTTTGTAGGCATAAGGGTTTGGAACACATTTCCCTTGGGGGTGCACAGATGCTCTTGCACTTAAGATGTATGACACTTCAATATTACTTTTTCAAGTGAATCAAGTATGCACCATTTTTAGATGTACTTTCTTCACTAGAATAAGTTTCATTTTTTATGGAGGGCCAATTAAATCAAGTTAAGTATATAAGCCACACAAGAAATTTCATAACCCTAGTTGACTCACGCAAGTTAGTTGAGCTACGTGTGTCTTGGCTCTAAGTGTCGACTCACGACATGTTGGTCACAAGTATCCATGATAGCCAATGCAACACTACATCGCCATCTCGAACTTTCTAGTCCAACAAGAGGTCCCTCACTCCACATTAGCACTACGGTTATCATAATAATGGCATAATTAATCATTGATTTAACCTTACCCATAATCACCTTCAAACTTGGACCCACCCTCAATAGAAAACGAGGTCCATTGTGATGCCCCTCTACTGCCGTCAAGCTCCATCCACTATAGCCGCATGCGCGAGACAGGAGAAGAGAAGAGAAGAGAAGAAGAGAGGAGAAAATGGAGAGCTTCTCCACCATAGTCCCTCACCATCACACTCTCACTTCCTCACACTCTCATACTCCCTCTCTCATGACAAGCACAAGCACAAGCACAAGCAAGAGAAGAAGAAGAGAGCCACTTTTGCCACACACCAAGAATGAGCTTCTCATTCAATTTTGGAGTTTATATACAAGCCCTAAATCCTTTGGGCACCCAACCCCTTTTTTACATGATCGGGCGTCTTGCCAAGGTCTTCTTTTCCTATTCCCTTCCCTTTACCTTATCCCTTCACTTATGCCGCATGTATAGATTATACAGTTTGCATAGGAGGAAGTCTAGTGCTCTTTTACAAAATTTTAGGGGTGTCTTTCATTTAAACTTGTGCCTTCTATCTTTTGTATTTTTCTGAGATTGCTTTTGCGCCTTTTGCCTTTTCTTCTTCTTGTTGACTTCATTGCGTCCGCATTTCAAAAATTTCTTGGATTTATTTTTACTTTTTTTTCTTATCCTGTATTGGGGTTAATATTAGCCCCCTCCTAGTCGAGTGCCAATCCCATGGCACTTGTGGTTCTTTTGTTGATGAGGGCCTGATGAGTTCAAGGGTTGTTGCTTGGGTTGATGATGGGACCTTGTGGGGATGGGCCATGGAAGAGAAGCTTATAGAATGATTGAGGTGGTGGAGGCCGAGGGTATGCCATGGATGACGGGGCCTCCGAGGTTGGTGGTTGGTTGCCTTCGTTTGTACCTAAAAAGAAATCCACAGGTCAGCTTAAAGGGAGTCTACCCCATAGCCGTTTTATAGGCTATTCGATAGGCCCATAAAGCTGCCATAAGCTTGTTGTCCTAGTCACTGCGAGAAGCAGAGACTGCCTTGGTTAGGACATTCACTAAGATCTTATTTGTGGACTCAACATAGCCGTTAGCTTAAGGGTAGTAGGGGGTGAAGATTTCCTATGGATGATTAGGAAGGTAGAGAAGAGATGGGCAATCACTTCGTTGATGAAGTACGTGCCTTGGTCACTGACTAGTTCAATAGGGTAGCCAAATCACGAGATTACTTGCTCCCATAGGAACTTGGCCGTGGTTTGAGCATCATTTTTCCTCGTGGCTCATGCTTCTGCCCACTTTGGAGGTAGTATATGGCGACTATGATGTGCTTTGCCTCCTGCGAGTATTGTGTTGCAAGACTAATCGGCCCAATCAAGTCAATCTCCCATTTTTTGAATGACTGTCTTGTGTTGATTGGGGTGAGCTCCATCTTGTCCTTGCAAACTGGGACTTTGGTTCATTGGCACTCATCACAGTGCTTCACAAATCGTGCTGCATCATAGAAAAGCATGGGCCACCACAAGTGGGAATGCAACACCTTGTGTGATGTCGTACCTCCGCTGTTGTGTCCTCCCGTGATTCTACCATGTGCCTTCGTGAGTATGTCATGCATCTCATGTTCGCACACATATCATCGTAGTAAGTCATTTTATCCTAGAGTTGACCAGCTATGTATCTTGAGGATAAAATTCCTAAGCTAGGCCTTCTCGATAGGTCTATCCGGTACTCCATACTCTAGTACTTAGACTATGTCATCTGCCCAATATGGCGTCAAGTCGGCTCTAAACACATCCTTTTCACTAGACAGGTTGAAGAGATACATATTTGGCAAGTTGTCTACTATGCCTTGTCTAGCAACTTCTCCCATGGGTATGCAAGACATGTGATCATCAACCATGTAGTGTTGCTTTCCTTTTGTATACCACCACGGAGAAGTAGAATTCTAAAGTAGAAGAAACCATCGAGAAATGCATCCTGTAAGGCAAGGTTTATTTACAAGATAAAGCAAGGATTGATGGTCAATAGAAGATAATGTTAGAATTTCTTTACGACAAAGACCATGGCTAAACCCTCTCTCTTAGTTGTGGAATAGTTCATCTCAGTATCTGTGAGCTATCTGCTAGCAAAACTCATGGGATAGTCTAAGTTGTGTTCTCCAGGCTAACACAAAACAAATCCCACAGTAAACTTTGAGGCACAATGTGTACGTGGAAGGTGATGGTCTTGTCTAGGGCTCATAGAATGGGTACACTTGTCAGAGCCTTTTTCAACTCTTAGTATGCATGTTGCCATTCCTCAATCCATTCAAATATTATCAGTAGTTTATGGAGTGGTCTAACGATTAATGCATAGTTCAACACGAATCGCCAATAGTATCCCGTATGTCCTAGGAAGCATTGAATTCCCTTGTAGTTCGTTGGTAGTGGGAGATAAAAAATAACCTTGACTTTCAAGAAGTCAATGGCAATGGTATTCTTGGACACCATGTGCCCTAGGATGCATCCATGTTTCACCCAGAATTGGCACTTGATACAATTTGCATTGTTCAAAGACTGCGTGGAGTTTGTCTAGGTGTTCCTTCTAACTCGAATGAACACATAGATCATCAATGAACACTTCTAATTATCTCCTAAGCATGTCCTTGAAGATGGTACACATGAGCCGTTGGAACGTGGCTAGTGCGTTTGTTAGTCCAAAAGGCATGACTATATAGACAAAGACACCCCAGTTGGTAGCGAATGCCTATCATTGGGGTGGACTTGTACTTGATTGTAAACTAAGAATCCGTCCATGAAAATGTAGGCTTCTTTGCTAGCCACTCTCTCGAGCATATACTCAGTGTATGGAAGCAGATAGTTGTCTCTTTTCGTAGTAGCATTGACTTTCTTATAATTAACATACACTTTGATTTTCCCATTCTTCTTTAAGATGATTACAATGGGAAAAATCCAGTCCATGTGCTCAATTTCATAAATGAATCTCACTCTTAATAGCTTGTCTATCTTCTCCTTGACTGAATGATCATGCTTGGGACTCATAGGGTATGGCTGCTATGCCTAATTAGCGTTGCGCCTGATGTCATGGGGATGTTATGAGTCACTACACTCATATCCACTCCTTTTAGCTCGTTGAGGGACCAAGCGAATATGTCTATGTGCCCTCATAGCAACATTATGAGATCTGCTTGTTCCTACTTGGTCAGGTCATCAACTATGAAGACCAATCGGGACTTCTTTCCTTCTTTAGCCAGATTGACCTCCTTGACCTTGGCAGGCCCTTCTATAGGTTTGTTTGCTTGTCCTTGCCTCTTGGCACCTAGCAAGATCACTACTCTATCACCTTTCTTAAATTTTGTGAATCGCTATGGTAGATCTTGCAAATTTTTTTGCTCCTTAGTGTTAGGCTCCCTAGGTTTCCTCTTTCTTTCCTCCTTCACTCATCTGCACCTTAGGTGGGCTGGTAGGTTCCCCTTGGTGCATTTGGTCTTAGTAGGTAGTTGGGTTATCTTTGGGTCACTATCTAAGCTTACTTCCAACTCAGAGTCAAACTCTCCATCTTTGCTAGAAGAGGGAGTCTCTCTTTGTGGTCATAGCTCTGAAGGTGATTCCGTCCTAAGTAGCATTGTGGCACTTGGTTGGGCGAGCCCCACTCATTTGTAGTCATATGTGCTCCAATCATGTGTGATTGCACTCCTTTCGCATGATTCCTCTCTTGATTTTAAAGGTGCTCTCTTTTTGCGGCTTGGAGTCTACTCGTATTTGCCCAATCTCATGTCCATCAGTGTCATACTCTATTGTGTCAATCTCTTCCTTTCTCTCTTCATTGGGGGAACAATATTCCTTGTTCTCATCATTCGAACTATCCCCATCTGACAGCTCATAATCTCCTAGGTTTCTACACTCTTCTTTCCTCTCATCCGTGACCAAGGCCTGATTGTGCATCAGGTTTAGATCATGTACCTTGGTCCATGTCTAGTTGGGTTTGTCCATGAGATCCTTGAGGGGTTTTAGATTAGTGGTTGGGTTGCCACACCTAGCTTGTGTGTCAAGTACTCTAAGATCTCATGGAGCTCTCACGTGTCATTGGAACATGGAATGTGACATGGTTGGGTTGGCTACAAAAGCCTTTAGCCATCATGCATAAAGGTATTGAGGGCTCATTTGTGTGCTCATAAGCTACCTTAGTAGCATGTTCATATTCCTCCTCATTGTCTAAGAATGGCAGAATGATTGTGGCTAGCACGTGCATCCAATCCTACTCATCCTCACAGGGCAAGGGATATATTTCGTCATCGGCCTGTAAGATTTCCTAACTTGAGTGTCACCCTTTAGCATGGTGGAGATGGTATGTAGGTCGACTGGCATGGTCTTCTAGGTATCCATCTCTACCCTTATTGCCTTTGTTCGATTGCCCAAGAAGATCAAACTGTCGTCCAAATCTTCCTTGACTCATGCATTCTGCATCTAGGGTTAGCCTAGCAGGATGTTGTACATGTGTAATAACAAGATTCCCACGGGTAATATTCCCACGGGTAATCTTCCATGAGGAATCACCAAAAGAGATAAAATAACTTGCATCATCCAAGGTGCTAGCAGAGATAAGCTCTTTGCAAGAGTTGATGCATGCCGTATTAGACATCACCAATACCAACTATTTCCAAGGCAAAGTCATTACTCAAACGCACAGATCCAACCATACTATGATAGAAGTGAAACTACTCTCTATGAGGGGTCACATGAAAAAAAACCCCTGAATCTATCAACCAACACTAAGTATATCCATACAAATCATCAATCAACTATGAAGCATCCGAGGAAGAGGCTACCAATATGAGATCATCAGAATCATCAAGCTGTTGCACCACATTAATTGTAACGTGTCTGATCGACCACTTGTGGGACACATCTTAGCAACCCATCAGGAAGAGGGTCTAGAAAGCTCTACCTGGCACTCGCTAGGAATGTCACAGAGTTTGCGATCTAGGTCTCCCCGAGTCTGCCCCGAGCAGAAGTGTCCGGCCGTTCCCACTTAGGATCGACGTGAAGTCAAGGTTCCTTTCCTCTCAGCAAGGTCTTTGGGAAGTAGCTAGCGTTGAGCTCGAGATGAACCACTTTGCGTAGGAACAACAGAGTCGAAGCGGATTCATGCTGCACTTGGTTCATGGAGAATGGAAAACGAGAGGGATGCGAAGCTCAACCTCCCTGCCATAAGGCATAGTCCCATTCCTTTCCCCTAAAACAACATAAATCGGGATTCTAACCCTACTGACGCCAGGTCTTCATAGTCTCGTTATCTCGTCTTTTGAGAAAAGTTTCCAACTAACCGGGACCACCCTTCCGTAGGACGGACCTAAGTCATGTCCACCGCACTTTTCTCAGTTTGCTTTAGTTATCTAATTACCTACCACATTACGTTTGACATGCAAAAGGAGCTTCCTTAATTAATCAAGGTTCCTTCACATAACTTAGGCACTGACACAAAAATAATATCAAGAAAATTCATTTTCTCAAGTATCTGTTCTTTATTTATCATAATTCTGGAGTACATCCAATATCATGCCCGAAGGCTATTCCAGCAATCTATAGGATTGCTGCTCCAAGTTCCGCCTGTAGACTAGTACACGGGCCTCAAGATCCCATCTCGAGTCATGTCGGCCTCTTGTGCCAGATCCGGAGGCAAAGGATTTATAGCCAAAGTCTACCCTTGCACCCAAACGTCCTCCCGCTCCAAGCAGCACCCACGGAGAGACCTCTCACGGCGGGCTAGGTCCATATAGCCGACACGACTAACAACCCCCTTGGATAGGGCCAAGCAGGCAGTCGAAGGTGACTGTTCCTGCCTCTCCCTCTTGGCTTTTAACCTGAAGCATTAAGTGTTTTCCCTTGAATTAGTTCCTTGAGCAAAGGAGATCAAAGAATGTACCTAAGTGTACAATCACAAACATTTTGGAGGCCGTTTGTACGACCAACTGCTAAGGTGTGATTCTTTTTTCCCGGATGCTCCTAGCATCTGATCCTGGACCTTTTTTCTGGATGCTCCCAGCATCCGATCCTGGATCATTCACGACTTGGCGAGATCCCAAATCTCAAAGAAGATCATGCAAGCAAATGTTCTTGATAAGTTAACTTATTTTGACTTGCTCTTTCCCTTGGGTTTTACCTTATCGTATCTTAACCCTAACCCAAAGCATTATTTGGTCAACCACGGCAACGCATATGCCTTTATTTGCAATCCAACCAAAGGTCTTTTATTCTTCCACTTCTAACCAAGTTCAGTTAATATACTTGGCAACACAATATTCCTCATCTAGGCCTTCAGGATTCAGTCTAGATACATGCATCCGTTCCATCTCCCTTAGTGTGGTACTATGCAGAGTTTTCCAATCATCCTTACCCATCTTGCACACGATGCATTTAGTATATTTGTACATCCTAAACGACCTTTAACTCTCTTCATACCTGGCAACGAATACTTATTCCTAATGTACCGGATCACATGTGACTTGCATATATGAAAGTCTAGGTTTCTATCCAACGGTGCAAATGCATCTTACGAATGAAAACTAACATTTCATGCGTTTCTTATAATCATGATTGCAAAGCATGAATTCCAAATGACTATTCATGCACTAAACTGGTTTAAAAGCTATTACTTTATGTGAAATAATGCAAAAATCTTATCATTCTATGTGTGTAAAAGCTATCATTTCATGCATATAAACTTATGTGAACTCCATACTCTACCATTTCATGCATATAAACTAATGCGATCTCCATACTCTACCATTTCATGCATGCAACCTAGCGCTTAGAGTAAACAAAAATCCTAAGACTCGTTCTTGTTCCATGCATGTAGCTAACCCCTTCATTTCTTCCATGAGACATAATATAGAAATAATTATAAAGCTTAGGATATCTAAAGAACCTGGGTTTGATTCATGATCGTAGGGGCATTTGTTGTGTTGGTTGCTCCGCTCGCCTCTCCCACATTACCGGTACCAATGGTAGCTTTGGCACCTATGCTTCTAGTGACTTTCTTTTTGGGAGCCATTTGCTATGCGGAGTTTGGATAGTTCAGACCTTAATGGCCTTCAAGACAATAGGCTCGGGTAGGAAGGGTCATGAGAAGGGGTCCTTCGCCGAGGAGATGGCTTAAAAAAGATGGCTTCACGAACACGGCTCCTCAGCACGGCCCTCGATACCTTCTCTACTCACCAACCCTCACTCCCTCTCTTTCTCTCTCTCTCTCTCTCTCTCTCTCTCTCTCTCTCCTTCTTCTTCTTTTTCTTTTTCTCTTCTTCTCTCTCTCTCTCCTCTTCCTCTTCTACTTCTTTCTCTCTTCTTCCCCTTCTTCTCTTCTTCTTCTCCTTCTCTCTTCTCTCTCTTCTTCTCTTTTTCTTCTTTTTCTCTTCTTCTCCTTCTTCTCTCTTCTTCTCCCTCTCTCTTCTCTCTCTCCTTCTCTTCTTCTCTCCCTCTCCTCTTCCTCTTCTACCTCTTCTTCCTCTTCTACTTCTTCTCTTCTTCTCTCCCTCTCCTCTTCCTCTTCTACCTCTTCTTCTTCTCCTTCTCCTTCTCTCTTCTCTCTCTCCTTCTCTTCTTCTCTCTCTCTCTCTCTCTTCTTCTTCTTCTCTCTTCTCACCTTCACCTTCTCTCTTCTCTCTCTCCTTCTCTTCTTCTCTCTCTGTCTCTCTCTTCTTCTTCTTCTCTCCCTCTCCTCTTCCTCTTCTACTTTTTTTTCTCTTCTTCTCCTTCTTCTCTTCTTCTTCTCCCTCTCTCTTCTCTCTCTCCTTATCTTCTTCTCTCCCTCTCCTCTTCCTCTTCTACTTCTTTTCTTCTCTCCCTCTCCTCTTCCTCTTCTACTTCTTCTCTTCTTCTCTCCCTCTCCTTTTCCTCTTCTCTCTCTCCTTCTCTTCTTCTCTCCCTCTCCTCTTCCTCTTCTCTGTCTCCTTCTCTTCTTCTCTCCTTCTCCTCTTTTCTGCTCACGGGGGCCCGCAGACTGGTGATCGAGAAGGGGGGGTGGCTTCAGTCAAAAGCCTTGGGGGGGCGATGTTGCTACCGAACGGAGGGGGGGAGTTACTGTCCGAAGCCCTAGGGGCTACTACTGTTGCACAGAGGGGGGGGAAGGAGATGAAGCAGGGAGGGGGCGCCTTGTTCAACGTAGGGAGGGGGGGAGCCTCCCCTTTTATAGGAGGGAGAGGAGGTGGGTGGCATGGCCACCACCCCTCCCACCTGGAGGCTGCATGCCCCCTTAACATCCACATCACTCCCTCTCTCTCTCTCTCCCCGACGCGTTGTCGGTGGGGAGAGAGAGGGGGGATAAAAAAATTTGCCTTAAAGTTAATAATTTTTTTCATTAAAAGGGGGGGAGAGTTCCTATGGGGGGGAGGGGGAAATCACGGGGATATTACATCCTCTCCCCCTTAGAGGAATCGAGATGTCCTCATCTCGAGAGGACCTAGGGGTATTGTTGGTTGAGAGTATCTTCATCTACCCAGGTGGCATCCTCCTCGAGATAATCTTTCCATTGGATGAGGTATTCTCTCAAGGTCCTTGACCTCAAATGCCTCTCCCTGACATCTAGGACTCTATCAGGCCATAGCTCAAGGACTCCTTGGCTAGGCATTACAATTTGCTGGTCATCAAGTACATGATTTGGATTAGGTAGATACTTTTTCAATAGGCTAATATGGAATACATTATGAATCTTTAGGGTTGCGGGTAGCTGTAGTCTGTAAGCATTAGGCCCTAGGCACTTAATGATCTTATAAGGTCCACAATACCTCGGACTTAGCTTCTTATACTCTCCCAAGGACAGTGAACTCTTTTTAGGGCGTACGCGGATGAAGACCATATCACCTTCAACGAAGGATCTGTCTTGCCGTTTTAAGTCAGCGTAAGCCTTCTATCTATCCTTGGCAGCTTGAATGCCTTGTCTTATTGACTTGATTTGATCATCCATGTCTTCCATCATCTGCCTTGAAGCTTCTACTCTCAAAGTTGGATCCGAGAAGCTCAAAGGGGTACGACAATCATGCCCATACAATGCTTGAAAAGGGGTCATCTGAATACTCTATTGGTAAGAAGCATTGTAGGCAAACTCAACCAGTGGCAATTATTGAATCCACTTTTTGGGTTCGCGATAGCAGTATGCTCTAAGCATATCTTCAATGACTTGATTGACTCGTTCTGTTTGACCATCAGTTTGGGGATGGTAAGCTATACTGAAATAGAGTTGAGTCCCAATAGCCTCAAAGATAGCCCTCCAGAAGTGTGATGTGAAGAGAGAGTCACGATCACTAATGATTCTTCTGGGTAACCCATGTAGTTTGAATATTTCCTTGATGAATAATCTCGCGATGTCTGAAGCTTTATAGTTTGTCTTGACAGGGATGAGATGTGCGACCTTGCTGAGCATATCTACTACAACCATAATAGAGTTGTATCCTCCCTGAACTTGGGGTAAACCCACAATGAAGTCCATACTAATGAATTCCCATTTCATTTGGGGAATGTCAAGGGGTTGCAATTTACCAGGCATTGTGACATGTTCTGCCTTAATGCGTTGACAAGACAAACCTTCCGTGACATATTTGAGAATGTCACCCTTGAGCCTATCCCAATAATAGCTCTTTCTGACCGCATTAAGAGTCTTGGCATAGCCAGGATGTATTGAGAAAGGGGAGTCATGGGCTTCCCAAAGTATCTTCTGCTTGAGAGTTTGGCTTGCAGGGATACATAATCTTGTCCTAAAGTAGACAAGTCCACTGATGTGACAGAGAATTCTTGATACTTCATCTTTAGCTTCGGGTCTTGATCCTTGATGGGGATCTCCCTTAGCATTTTTTGATAGATTGGGTCATGATATGCCTCTTCTTTAGCTAGCTCAAGAATCGGGTTAATTGGCATTGATACCTTTGTGGCTAGCGACCTTCCTGTTGATGTATCTTGCAAAATAAGAGAGTTTAGAAATGCCTTGCGACTGAGTGCCTATATTTGATTCAACATTACCTCATATTGAGGTCATTCTGGGTGAAGATCCATTCAAGACTCTTGTGGTCTGTCACTAAGGAAAATTTGTTACCTAGCAAGTAATGCCTCCAAAGTTTGAGGGCATGGATGACAACCAACAGCTCCAGATCATGGGTAGCATAATTCCTTTCATGGCTCTTCAATTTCCTTGAAGAATATGCTACGAGATAACCTTCTTGCATAAGCAGACATCCTAAAGCAAGTGCGCTAGCATCAGTTACCACTTCAAACTCCTTATTAAGATCAAGAAGTTTTAGGATAGGTGCTGATACTAAGCTTTGCTTTAGTTTGTCAAAGCTAGTCTGTTCGGCAAGGTGACCACACAATTGCTGCTTGCTTCTTTAGTAGATCAGTCAGAGGTGCTACAATCAAAGCATAATCTTTGATGAAAATCCTGTACCATCCTGTCAACCCAAGAAAACTACATATTTCTTTGATAGAAGTTGGTGTTGGCCATTCCAGAACGTCTTTGTCCTTAGTTGGATCTACTGAAATTCCTTCTGCTGATACACTGAATCCCAGATATTCAATCTGTCGTTTGAAAAATGCACACTTCTTCTTCTTGGCATAAAGCTTGTGTGCTCTTATTGTTTCAAGAACAATGCAAAGCTGGGGTTCATGATCTTTTTCCTGTTTAGAGTAGACTAGGGTATCGTCAAAGAAGACGAGTACGAAGTCATCAAGATAGGGCCTAAAGATATCCTGCATTAACTTGTTGAAGGTAGCAGGAGCATTCGTCAACCCGAATGACATCGCTAGGAATTCGAAGTGTCCATACCTTGTACTGAATGAAGTTTTCAGGATATCTTCTTCCTTGATCATTATCTGATAATATCCAGATCTGAGATCTATCTTAGAGAAGATATTTGCTCCTTGAAGTCGATCGAGTAATTCATCTATTCTTGGAATGGGGTATTTATTTTTGATGGTTGATTGATTCAACCCTCTGTAGTCAATACATAGACAAAGCGTTCCATCTTTCTTCTTTTGGAACATCACTGGAGCTCCCCATGGTGAACTGCTAGGACGGATGTAGCCTTGGTCTAACAGTTGCTTGAGTTGCTTTTTCAGTTCGATAGCTTTTGGAATGGACATCTTATATGGCCTCTTTGCGACTGGTGCAGCTCCTGGCACTAGTTTGATTTTGTGGTCGACTTCCCTTTGAGGAGGAAGTTCTGTCAGCTCTTCAGGAAATACGTCTGTGTATTCCATTAACCATGAAGGTTCTTCCTCAGATTCCTGATTCTGATCTAGCTTATTTAGTTTAATCAGATAGACAGACATGCCCTTTCTAACTCCTTTTATTATCTGTGTTGCTTTTGCCAACTATATTTTTGGCTTACCAGACTCTCCTTGAGTCGTGACTAGTTCCCCTTCAGAATTTCAGAAGGAGACTTGACCCTTCCAATGGATGTGGGCATCATTGGGTATTAGCCAATCCATTCCGAGTAAACATTCGTGGACATCTAGGTTCATTACCTTGAATCTCACCGAAGTTGGCTTCCCACCTAGTAGGAATTTCACCTTAGCAGTTTGCCTAGTACAAGTGACCTTACGACCATTTGCTAATTCCACAAGCAAAGTAGGTGCATCTATTGTGGCTATCCCTAATCTTTTTGCACAAATCAGTGAAATGAAGGAATGTGTAATGTCACAGTCAATCAGGGTTTTGAAGCTTTTACCTTCATAATCTGATGGAGTTTGAATCACCGAGAATTGGCAATTCGGACCCTTCTTTTGAAGAGCGGCGTGAACCGTTGCCCTCTCAATGTCAGCATCCATGGATGGATCTTCTTCATCATCTAGCTCTTTGTTGGAAACGCTGGAGGTTCTTCCTCTGGCCATGACGGTGGTTCCTTGGCCATGAGCGGCTCTATTTTAACCTTGGAATTTCCCTTGGCGATGTCCTCTGCTAAGCTTGGGACACCACCTCTTGAAGTGTCCAGGCTCGTTGCAATGAAAGCAACATGGGTTGCGGTCATTATTTTGTGTAGGAACAAAGTTGTTGACAGCGTTGGCCCTAGTTTTCTTTCTTTGGCCCTGACTTTGACCTTGTGCTCTCTTAGTCTGAGCCCTAGACATACCCTTATTCTGATCTCTGTAAGACCAAGTCCTGTTGTTCCTTGGTTTGGTCTACACTTCCTGTACTATTGGAGTAGCTCGAATGAGTGCATCTTGTAGGTCCGTTGGGCGCATTGATTCCAATCAGGTGTTTATGGGTGGATTCAACCCAGCATAGAATTTTGACACTTATTGTGTCATATCCATTGGAGGCGCGTACTTTAGGAGTGAAACGAACTTTGAATAATATGCATCAAGGGATAATCCTAGCTGCTTCAAGTCATAGAATCCATTCATCTTTTATGTGCGGTAGGCAGGTGGCAGATACCTCCCTCGCACAGCTTCCTTAAGCTTCTCCCAAGTGACTGTCCCCTTCAATATCGCTTGGTCTTTGCACCACTGTTTCCAACAAAGTCTCGCTTTGCCTGTAAGCTTAAGTTTGGCAAGCATGGCTTGGTTAGCAAGTGCAGTTCCTCCTGCCTCAAAATAGTCCTCCATGGACTCAATCTAGATCTCGGCATCGGCTTGAACAGTCCTTCCCTTGCCATCAAACTCGAGTGGCTTAATTTGTTTGAGAAGGAACTTCTTTTCTTGAACCACAGTTGTACTTAGTGCGGGAGTCGGACTTAGAACCTGCGCTTGGGGTTGCATCTAGACAATAAGATTATTTATGTTAACATCTTATCAAACGTTCCCCATATTACATTAATACGACTAGTACAGCTTTTAGCCAAGTGATTTAATCACTTAACATCTTAGCTAACATTTAAAATCAAGATAGACAATAGTAAAAAGTCTTATTCGTTCATGAGGGCATAACCCTTTGAGTACAATTATTTTGGGTAAGTAGGATAAGCTGATTGATACATCAGTTTGGGAAAAATAGGATTGTGTTACAATCGGCTACAGGGACGGAGTAATAATATGGAGTGCCACTGGTCATGGATTTTCAGGAAATGATAAGCCATAGGAAGCTTGGGGTATCCCTTCCTTTGATACCCATTCTTCTCATAGCGCCCTAACACTTTGATCCTGTTGACAGAGATCACCCGGATCACTTCTTCATAGACATACTTGTTCTGCTTGACTTGCCGACCGCTAATATGCAAAGTTGCATTTGTGTGAGCTTCGACAAAGATGAATAGCTTCACAATCTTTAAATCCTCCATCCACTTGATTCTCTTCAAGTTGGTCTGAAGGTACGCGAGTCGGTGGACTGCTATGTAGAATATTCCTGAATCTCCCGTCTATCTCCACTTTGCATACATGGGTGAGGGATTATAGATGCGGTCCAGAATATTCATCATGCCTAGCCTCTGATTGTAGTCATGAACATGACTTGGAACACCAAGAACTTGCTCCATGCTTCGTGACTTTGCAACCCAACATCCATAAGTGAGTAAAGAAATGTTTTCAACAGAAATCACTGCTCTATTCCACTCACCTTCCCCTGATTGTCCCCTTATTCCCTTTATTTTCCTCCATTAAGTTCCCTTGTAATATTAGATCTCGTTGGTTTGCTCTGATACCAACTATGACGTGTCCGCTCGACCGCTTGTGGGACACGTCTTAGCAGTCCATCGTGAAGAGGGTCTAGACCGAGTCTGCCGCGAGCAAAAGTGTCCGGCCGTTCCCACTTAGGATCGACCTGAAGTCAGGGTTCCTTTCCTCTCAGAAAGGTCTCTGGGAAGTAGCTAGCGTCGAGCTCCAGATGAACCACTTTGCATAGGAACAGTAGAGTCGAAGTGGATTCATGCTGCATGGGATATGGGTGATCGGCAAGGGTGATTTTTTCTTTCGATAGTGAGGCTTCTGTCATGACTCTTTGTGAGGCTGGTGGTCTTGCCGTGACTTGGGCCCTAAACACTTTCGTATCAAGACTTGTGTCGTCCTGCATCCACTTGACGCTTCGTGAGATATATGCAAATCGATGCATCAATTATGATGAACAAATGCAATGCAAAAAGATATTTCTTCATCTAAATCCTATGGTGTTGATTGCGATACATCTCATCAGTGCTTGTTAAAGACGTGATATGTATTAGTAGTCGGTAAGGGAGGTTTGTACAGTTGGGGAGCCTGCCCCTTTAACCACTTAAGGACAAAAAGTTATGACAAAATGAAATTTGGCAAGCAGCTCATACAACATAGGGCCTATTCTATTTGTATGAGGCGGGGTGAATTTGGGTGGTCGGGTGACTGGGGCTGTGTCGGTGCGGGATTCCCATCAGGCTGGGCAAGGAAGATATCGGCTGGGACCCGTATGGTGTAGTCCCTAGCCGCAACTGCTTCAAGAATGCTTTTAAACAATTCATCAAATTCTTTCTTGTTTCTATCTGCCTTCTCCTCTTTCGAGCACCTGGTGCCCGAGCATCTAGTGAGGGCTTGCATGGTCAGGGTTGCCACCCCCCAGGCATTCCCTTGAGCCTTTGTTTTCCAGGCCTAGGAGGTTTTTGGCCTGCATCCGGGGCGATGTCTCTTAGGGCCTCTTTTTGGTGCATACCTCTTAAGGGCGTTCTGGTGGAGGAGCTTGGGCCGCATGCTCCCTCCAATGGCAAATAGCGTCCTTACAGGCCATCTACACTGGGTGCTCCATGACGGCTACTGTGAGAAAACCTGCAAAAAGTGAACCAAGGTTTAGGCCCTAAGGCATGAAGGAATTATTTGCATGATAGGGATTAACCAGTAGATCATCAAGCGCATAGCAGTCATTGTAGAGAGACAAACACCGTGATAATATTTGTCCTACTTTGACCATGGGGCATATTCCAGCCAGTAGTAGATCTTTGCTCACCCCAAATCATATGGACTGGTTGTGATGGACTAGGGCGGAGCTTGTCTCCGGAAGAGGAGATCATAAACAGAGGGAGAGTGTATAGAAAGGGATGGTGCTTTGTGTACACCCTCAAGGTGTTGATAAGGGATTCCCATGGCAGTCATGAGAACTATATTCCCTCTACCGAGAGAGGCGAGAATGGCTGCACTACTTCTAGACATGTGGTCAGAGGAGGACCCGAGGAGTTCATTCTGTCGGATCCCAACTTTTCATCCCGTGCTTGAGTATCATTGCTTGTGTGTGTTGGTATTATCTATACACGGTCACAAAAATCCTTATTTTATTTAAGTACAAATTTATGAACCCATGTCACTTCTCAAGGATAAGAATCAATTGTAGAACTCGGGATTGTGTTTGCAACATCGAGTATCATGGTACCTTGTCCGAGTCTACTTGCAACATGTAGCTCCTCCTTAGTGAGAACCTTATTAGCTAGAGAGTTCTCTTGGATAGTTTCGGCTAAATCCATACCCCGAATGGCAATCAATACTTGAAAGGAAGTTGGCACCACATAAATTGGGACTCTTTGAGTTTGCCATTTGGCCAATCGCTCCTTTGAGACCATCATAATTTGGGCTCCTAGTTTGGCCATTGTAACACAGTTTTCAAACCAACATCTTTCAAATTGACTTTGACCCTTTGGTTGTTGCTTTAGTTGCTCTATCTCCAAGAGATTTGGTTAGCAGAGCACATCATTGAATGTCACAGTTAAGCATAGTTCATCAGCTTGCTTGTTAGAGATGAGTTGCATGCATTTATGCAGGAGCTTGTCATAGTGCTCGTCAAGATGTTCTTGCTCTTCCTAGCACAGGGGAAATGGCAAGTATTCTTCCAGCTGTTCCCTAGGGAATGCACCCATGTCTGCAAGGACATAGACATGTGCGAATACTTTGAGTTTAGTGTCCATCTCAGTCAAACACTCTGCGACACTTCTATATTCAATGAGGGCTTGCTCGATTCTATCTCATGCAAGGTTCTAGGAGTTTTCCTAGGCTTTAGCATGGCTAGGGGCTCAGGCCTAGATGAGCAAGATTGGTCACTGATAGGATTGCTTCTATCCTTGAGGTTTTTATGCTATTCCTGAGGCTTTGTTGCTATTGCATTATGGTTATCCTCATATATGATTGGTATAGTTTTGTCACCTTGTTGTGATAGTGTTGTATTTTCTCTTGATTGATCAATGTGGGTTCTGTTATCAGTGGATTTGGTGTTGCAAGCAACTGCTGATGATGATGGTTGCTTTGACTTATCAGAACACAAGGATATGTCTGAGGTTTCACTGTTGTTAGGGGAGATGGCACTGGGTTCCTTACTGGGTGGACTTGATGCTTCATTCCCAAGTTCTTCCATGCTCTTGGTCTCAATGTTCTTGGTGTCCACAACCACTTGTAGCTATTGTTGTGTTCGTTGTGTTCTCCTCTTGTTTGTGGGCAATGAAGGTGTCTTTCTCAAAGACTCATGACCTTGAACTAGGTCAGTCGTTGATGTGCTTGGTTGTGTAAAATATTACACGGTGCAGCGAACAGAATCTGAGAAAGAGATAGAGAGTACACAACAGATAAGAGGAGAATCAGTAAATTCTTTAACTCCAAACAACTGATACAAAGATGGCTCTGTCCACCTGTGAGCTTCTACTATGTGAAGCTTAGATGGTGATCTAGACAGAAGATAGGTGAAGAGCTTAAGGCTAGCTGGAATAACAACTCTGACTGGGTGAAAGATGAGTGTAAGATGGCTGCGAAGGGGTTTAGCTTTTATAGCCCGCGAAGGTCGTTAGGTCGGCCTGCTGACCGACCTACCATATGAGCCTCCACTAGTCGGCCAGGGAATATTCCAGGGAATATTCCCTTTACCATCGGGCCGGGGGCGCTGCCCCCGGACCCCCGCCAGGGGGGCCGCTGGCCCCCCTGGGACCCCCCCAGCCAGGGGCCGCTTCCGCGGCCCCCGGACCCCACAATAAGGGCCCCTTTTAACTCCCTTACACCGCAACTCGATGCAATGCGCCTCGAGTTGCTACCAGCTTAACCACTCCGTCTAACCCAAAGATTAGACCCACAATGGTCACCTTTTTGCCATCCGGTCACATAGACCTCATCTAATATACAAGTCAGGACTCCACCAATGTCTGGGCTCACACTTGGCTTCTCCTCATAATGGGGGCCTTACAACTTTGAGCACCATGGATCATTGGTAGCACCTAATGAGGGTGGGGCATTGATCATATCTAACAGGTTGGGCCTTAGCATTCTCTTTCTCTAGTGTGTCCTCATGGGACATAGCTGCGGCTTGCTGAATAGCCTTGCTAGGTTGTGAGGGTACAACTGCCTCTCTTTTTGGAGAGTCTAGCTCTTCAGCTAATTCCCTTCTATTTAACTCCTCAAGCCTAGGCCTTAGGTGCTTTGGAAGTGCTGGAGTTTTCAAGGATGTTGGTTGTGACGGGGCATTGTCATGGCCAAGGGATGTGACTGCTGTGATCCCTGATTGGAAGTAGTAGCAGCTAGTTTAGCGGACTGGCCAGTATTGGTAGGATGCAGTGTCAAGTACTTTAGTAGATCAAAAGTGGCCGTGTTTTTTGTTGCCCTTTTCACATTTACCCGTGCAAATTGGGCATTAGTTGAGCTAGTTACGATGGATTGCACAGGCATACCCTTAGGCTAAGAGCTTAGGGTGGTGTCATGTCCCACATTTTGGACATTTGGCAGCTTAGATGGAGATAGAGATTGGGATTGAGCAGCTGCACTAGATGACTATTGTTGTGCTTCCTGTGTCCCTTTCGGGAAAGAGGGTGTAGGAGACTTGGGACTCCTAAGTGGCTTTGACACTAGCTGGAAGATTTGCTTGTGGCTATTAGATGATTTTGCCATTTGCTTTGTTGAGTATTTAACCTTGCAAAGAGCAATGTTGTGCCTATGATGCCTATTATCCTCTTGGGAAATCAAAGGCTCCTTTGGTACTAGTGGCTTTTTCTTACCCTCAACGATTACCTCTAATATCTGCTCGTTAAGCACGCGAGGCTGAGGATCTACCCTTCGAATAGTCCTGTTTGGTTTCTTGATTTCGATCGTGAGGGGCTCGGTCACTCCAATGTTTTTGACTCAAGACTTGGTTTTTCATTTAGATTTCCTCCTATGCTTCTTTGATCTTGATACGATCTGGCCTTCAGCTGGTAGAGGAGGTTTAGCAGGGGGTTTTGGTATCCAAATCCATTGGTTACTTGCGTAATACCTTGAGCACGTAGCAATGCTTTGGATATCCATCTCGGTGTTGTGCTGGCTCTCCATCGATGCCTTCGTCTATAGGGCTTGGGATTGTTTTGGGGTCTTCTACGATAATTGTAAGTCCAAAGCCCGTCCTTGGCATTGTCTCCTGACCTTCTTGTTTCAAGCATGGCCTCACTCATTGGTTCTCATTGTTCAACATGTGCTTGTATCAACTCTTTCAATAGGTCCTTGCTCTCATTAATAGGCTTGCCTGTTCTGTTGTCATATTGATCGTCGTCTCCTAGGGCTTGGTATATCTCTTGTCGTTGGTCAGGAACTAGGGCCCAGTTATACATGAGGTTTAAGTCATGCACTGTGGTCCATTGCCACTTGGATTTATCTAAGAGATCCTGGAGTGGTTTGAAGTTTGCAGCTGGATTGCCAGCTAGCTTGTCCGTTAAGTATTCCAGTATCTCCTGGAGTTCCCTTTTGTTTTTTGGGACTTGGAAGTTGACAGGCTTAGGCTTCCTACGAAGGGTTCCTGCCATCATGCAGACTAGTACGGAGGGTGTGTCGTTAGACTTGCCGATTGTTTTGATGGCTTGCTCATACGCCTTATGATCTAAGAACGGCAGGTCGATTGTAGCAAGGACGTGCATCCAATCTCGCTCGTCCTCTGGGCATGTGATATACTTGGTCAAGGGCCCATAGGACTTCTTGACTTGGGTGTTACCCTTGAGCATAGCAGAGATGGCATCTAAGTCGACTGTGAGGTTTTCCAAGTGTCCATCTCTATTCTCACGACATCCGTTCTATTGCCAAGGAAGATCAAGCCGTTACCCCAATCTTTGATGACTCTAGCATTGCACATCCGGGGTCAGCCTAATAGGATATCGTAGTCCACTTCCTTCATGACTATAAAGTCCACAGAGAATTAGACACCTGCGATCTTCACTGGCCAATTCTTAAGCACCCCGAATGGCTTGACTCTCATACCGTTTGCTATTGTGACATTAAACCTAGCAGTTTCGACAGGTGGGTTTCCCCAAGTCTGAAGCACCGCATGGCTAAGCACACTAACCCCAGCTCCTGTGTCCACGATTCCCTTTCTCATTGTATCGCCTAGGGCTAGAACCGGTAAGACCGCATGCATCTCGAAACCTTCCCAGAAGGCATTGACGTGTAAGGATTTAGGCATAGAGTGCAGCGTCAAAATCGGTATTTGCATCTCTACATCATAGTCATGAGGGTCTGCCGTGACCTGCTCTCGTGACCCTTCAACCCACTGCTTAAGATCTTGCCATAGGGTGGGATGCTGCCTAAGCAGATCTCCCAGGCTAAGTGTTACAAGGGTAGTCACCAATGTGGTCAGGAGATCGTTGGGTACTCGTCTTTCTCCTAACCTGGATTGTCCTGGCCAATGGCTGTGACTAATCTGCAGCCCTGTAGCATCAAGGCTTGGCCTTAGTGGCATTGCTTGTGGTGCAGTTGCTTCTCCCCGACTTTGGTTGAGGAGGTGAGATTGGCGTGCTTATGCTGGAGAGATCATCGATGTTGTCCTCTATGATGGGCTTAGCGTCTTTTAGATGCTCTTGAGCCTCCTTCACCCATTCCTTCACTTTTTCTATGGCCTCTAACTGTCGCTTCAGATGCGGGTATTCCCCTACCTTAGCACTTCCCTTTTCGTCCGTCTTAGGGGCTGAAGTCTCTGCCTCTACGTCAGAGACCTTCTTTCCAGCATGCAGAGTTGTAGCACTCTCCGTTTTTAGTGCGATTTTAGCTTCCGACCTCTTCTTCTTCTGCCTACGACTTTTCTTCCCTATCGAAGCTACGTCAAGGTTGCTAGGTCCTGGCAGTGATATGCCGACCTACTTTGTTTGGGCACGGGTCATGACCCGCAATGGGATAGCTGTAGCCTCCCCATCAAGGTTCTCGACACTAAACAACCCCAATGGGACAGATGGTACGTTGGCTGAACTAGAAGATGGCTTTTGCTTTGGGCAATCGATGAAGAGATGAGTGATTCCACACTCAGCACACCTTTGGTCAGCCTTGTCTCTGTTTTGCTGCTCTCTTTCAGGGCAGCATGACGAGACATGACCTGGGTGACCACAAGTCCAACAGGTGATTGGATCCTGTGTCTGCCCTCTTAGGCCTCTACCTCGTCCTCTTCCTAACGCCATCACCGGCAGGGGGCGATAATCCATAAGGACAGCGTTGCCCTCATCCTCATGCGAGACGTAAGAGCATATGTAAGTTTCTTCCTCATTTGGTTCTTCCACATAGTGGACTGGAGCATCGCTCAGTGGATGGGTCACGTAAGGACCAAGTGGTCTGGGTATGCCAGTAGGGTTTATGTCCATCTTAGGAATAGCTAGCTTAATGTTGCTAGGTGCAGGAAGGGCCAATGGTGCTCCCCTTCCGAAGAATGGCTGCGGCTTGTTCGCTAGGTAAGGCTGGCCGTAGGGTTGTGAGTACGGAAGTCTTCTTGGTAATCTACAATGTGCGACATCATGACCGAACCTACCACAGTTAGCACAAGGTCTTGACCTAGGGTCTTGACACTCGGCTGGCAAGTGGTTTCCGCCACAGTACACGCATTGGACGTACGGGCACGTTGGTCATCTTAACATGTCTTGCAACTTGGCTAACTCCATCTTTACATCAGCCAAGTCTTGGTTCGTCTTGGTGGCCTTTCCCTCATCTTGGGATGATGGGATTGATCGCTCACTAGAGGTTGACGCTCTCTCTGAGCTTCACGAGTTGGTCTCTTCTAGGTTCGAGCTCCTAGAGCTTTGCTCTTTCAGCTGATCATCGACTCTGATGGCTTCCTCAAACACTCTAGCTAGCGCGTCTCCCTGCAAGCTCGAATTGCTTGCCAAAGCCTTATATAACTCCTCATCTCGAATTCCGCTGATGAATACAGTCGAAACTGCTCTTTCAGTCGGTCGCTCGCCCATAGGGATTCTCTTGAAGAGACTCCTCACGTGGGTTACATAGTCGCGAATATCCTCCTTCTCTTTTTGCTTGACGTTCATCAAGCGTATTAGCAGATTATTGGAGTATCCAGGCTCGGCAAATCTCTTAATGAAGAGATCCTTGAGGTCACTGAAGTTGGCTCATTCTGCGGCATCTAGGCTTGTATACCAAGTCCTTCCCTTGTCACCTAAGCAGAGCCCGAATGCTTGAGAGCGTTGAGTCAGGTCGTTGGCTTTGCAGACTTGCTCGAACTACTCTACAAAGCTATATGGATCGTCGTGGGGTTGGTATTTGTCGAGTTGCTTGGCAACAATAGGGATTTTAGACTAGCTCTTTGAGCCTTGGTTCGCTCCTAATCCTGCGACGAGCAGTGATGTTGCTAGTGCCGCGGCACTTTGCTCTGCTCCCGTGTTATCTAGCAGTCACTTCATGAGAAGCTCACTCAACGTCAAGTCTCCTTCTAGGGCTCTCTCGTGATTTGTTCAGTTTCTACATGCTAAGTTCATCACTCACTGTACCTCATGTAACTCCGTGCTTTGCCTTTGGCTCCTAGCCTATTGGTCCCTATTGTATTTGACTATGCTTTGCAAAGCCTTGTGAGCTAGTTTTCTCTCTTCCTCTAGGTCTGTGATGATAGCGTCTGCCATCCTGCCGCGGTGCTCATACCGGGCATGTGCATCGTAGCTGCTGACCAGTTGTTGTTGCTGAATAGCCTCCGGGAAGACGTTCAAGTCGAGTTCCTCATTAGACCTATGGTCTGAGCCTCCTTCCACCATAGTTGTATTGTCGTGCTCCACCAAGCTGTCGATCAAGTTGAGTAGATTTGTCAAATCCACGTCATTGATGCCACCTGCTTAGTCCTACTTCGCGCATTGATGGTTTGTCTACGTCTTGGGTCCTCTCCTACTGATGGGTTCCTTGAGTGGTTTATCTGAGTGAGTTCCTTCAGTTATTGAATACAATCCTCAATTTATGGTCACTCAGTGTGTGTATCGCTTCTCGTGCACTTGTGCTCAATCAGGCTTTCAATTTCCTTAAGTGCATTCAAGTGCAGAAATTCAAGGTGAGTGTAGCAAACAATCTCGAAGCGTCTTACGCACTCTCGCTTTGTTTCGGGCCTGATAGGCTTGTTGGTCAATTTTCTGGCCGCCTTGATAGGGTTTAGGGTTTTTCTAATATGTTGCCTCATTTGTTTTTGGCCAATCAGGTTTTAACTGCTCAGCACTTTGCATCTAGGTCTCTGGGTCTCGCTGCTGCCTACTTCAAGCTGTTAAGCAGCTGCTCCCTATGATTTCATCTATTCCGTGTGCCAAAATCATTCTGAGCATCAGAAGGACTTTCGGTAGTTTTGCGCCGCTGAACTCTAGCCGGGTCAAGTCAAATTTCTTAGAATTTGATAAAAATTTACACTCGGCCCAGCTAGTCCGAATTGCAGGGTTCGAGTGGGTCACTCAGATGGGCCAAGGTACATGGGCCGAGGGCCGAATTCTTGACTCGGACAGGGTAGACTCGGACGGCCCGAGTGGTCAATTCGGACGAGGTCACTCACACAGGTCGAGGCACTTGGGCCGAGGGCCGAATATGACAAGTGGCGGAGGGCCAAATTCTATGGCTCGGATGGGCCAAGGGCCAAGGGCTGAATTAGTCGATGGTCCGAATGGTCGACTCGGACGGGCCGAGTAGGTCTGCGCCGAGGGCTGATTAGGGTTTCGGGCCAAGTGGGCCAAACGAAAGAGGGCCGAGGGCCGATTCTGGGACTTGGCCCAGAAGAAGCGACCGCTCAGACGGGCCGAACACGGCGCGATGACGATAGCGAGAGGTCGATTTTGCTCGATTCTTGCGATTTAATCAATCATAGCAAGCATAAACCTCCATATCTATCTAGGGGGATAGGGAAAGGGATTCATATACCTGAATAGAGTGGTAGGCTCGTCGATGGTGCAATCGGATCGAATCGTGCGATGGCTCTCTCTCTCTCTCTCTCTCACTCACACACACTGAAATGGTCACAAATGAGCTCTCCCTTGGCCTCTTGGCTCTTATACCCCTTCCTAGGCATGGTGTTGATGCCCCCAATCACTCACTTGCCGATCTTAGGCATCACAAGCGAGCTTTTTACCGTTTTTTGCACGATTTTTGCCATGTTTTGCCCTTTTTGCAACAAGAATTGAAAGCAAAAAACTGAAATAATTTCTCCATGTTTCCCAATCATCAAACAAACAAAATATCCCAAAATATTTACTTGTTTTGAAGATAAAAAACACCCAAACTTCCTACCTATGTCAAGCTCTATTTCAGGGATGAATCCCTTACTTCGGTGCTCAATATGAGGCGCACAAGTGCTCAAGCTTGAATTCATTGGTCGCGGCAACGGAACCAAAATGTAGCGGGAGCTCACGCTCAACTGCCAAGACCCATGGACCACTTATTGTTTCAAGCGTTTCAAGTGAGCTCTAATGGCTATCTCTCACCTAGCCGATGCGCCGTCGATCCTATGAGTGTAGTGAGCTTACCTTGATGCCGATACGAGTTGCCTTCTCTCTCGCACACCCCGATAGCTCCACGATCCTAGATGTGAGCTCAAGCATCCTCAAGCCTCCTCCATCTCCAAGCTCCATCCTCCATAGCCGCGCGCACGAGAAGAGAGAAGAGAAGAGAAGAAGAGAAGAGGAGATGGTGAAGAGCTTCACCCTCTTGATCTCTCACTCTCACACACTCACTCCCTCACGCTCTCACACTCCCTCTCTCAAGAGCACACACAAGCAAGAAGATGAGGAGAAGAGAAGAAGAAGAGAGCTCTTGTTAGCCACACACCAAAGAATGAGCTCTCATTCACTTTTTGAACTTTATATACAAAACCCTAAATTCCCATGGGCGCCCATCCCTTTTTACATGACCGGCCATTGTGGCAAGGTTCTTTTTCCATTTCCCTCTTCTAGCCTTATGCCTCTAGCCTACACTATCTAATATTTTACAATTGGCACAGGAGGGAGCCTGGCGCTCTTTTACAAGAGTTTTCCAAGTTTTTTGAGGTGCCTTTCATTTAAAATTGGACTTTTTGCCCCGGCTTAGCTTTGGAGGTCGCCTGCGTGTCTGTGCTCTTTTTCCATGTTTTTTTCTGCTTTTTCCTTCCTTTTTTCACCATCTCGACTTGGGGTTAACAGCTCCTATCTGCTCTATCACTTGTCCCTTAGTATCATATTCTATCATGTCAATTTTCCCTTCACTCTCGTCATTGAAGGAACATCACTTCTCATATTCATAGTTAGAGCTATCTTCATTTGACTACTTGAGACCGGAGTTTTGAGCACGGGATGTGCCTAAAATTTGCCAAAAAATCCAAAATTTAGGGATAAAATATTTAACATCGAAGGCGGCGGCTGCAGCTAGGACAATTTTAAGCACCAAGTGAAAGACGGCTTTTAAAAGATGCCCGAGCGACACTTGTGGATTTTTGATAATTTTTTAGATTGCCATGCGGAATGTCAGGAGCTGCCAGTCAGTGCAAGATGCCAAGACGGACGCGCAAGATTTTTCAAAGGCTGAAACAGAGCCCGGACGCGGAAGAGGCAAAAAATGGGCAAGATTTGAAAAGGTGGAACAAATTGAGGACCAAAGGGGGGGTGCCCTTTGGAATTTTAACCCCCCCCCTCCCCCCCCAAATTTTATGTAAGAAGCGTGGATATGGCGATGTGAACAGGCAGCCAAAAAATGCGCCATCATCCTTCCCCATCATGATTGGAGGTTGCAAATACCTCATGCAACAGACATTGGGCCTCAAATTCTCCCTCTTTGCTGATGATATCGCCGGTGTTCGCACGAGATATGCTGTCTAGATGAAGAGATCAGAATCTAGTATTTCTCTCTCCTCCCTCTCTCTCTTCTCTATGGGCTGTTCATGTGTACCATCTTGAAGGAGGAACCGGGGAGGGAGAATGAAGGAAATGGTGATGGAGATTGATGGAGATGTTGAAGATTGAAGTGCATCATTGGATTGAGAGCAATGGAGGCTCTGCCTGCTGGTTATGCAGTCATTCAAGGCACCTCGGGCTTCGTAAAAACACGGTATGATCATTTTTATGAAGAAAATGAAGGATTTTTTATAGTTTATGATGATAATTATGTTCTTATTGGATGAAAATTTGTTTGTGTGTTGGTTGCATCATGATTAATTGCTGTGTATCAGAAAATTTTGATTTTGCAATGATTTACATGCTGTATTTAATTCCCGTAAACCCAAAATGCGGTCTTTAAGCGGTAAAATGATAGTTTTTCCGTTTCGCGTGGGTGAAAGGTGTTCCCATGGGGGCGAATATGGAAGATAAATTGAATGTTAGTATGCTGAAGTGATTGGAACAAGAAAAATAAAAAAATAGCATATTTTATTGACAAATAAATCAAGAAAATGGGAAAAATAGAAATACGTTGAAAAAATAAGGAAAAATATAATGATTGTTTGTGGATATATAGTAGTGACAAAGCATGAGGTTTAGCCTTAGTTTGCCCTATCTCTTTGTCAAAGTTCGTGATTTATTGCTTTTTATACATCAAAACATGACAAAATGAATCTCTACACCTGTGCAACGAAAGCAATACCTAAACGTAGGGGGTTGGGAGGTTTGAATGGTGTGATTTGCGTGCTGGTTATTGCTGATTTTCTGATGCATATCATGACATAGGAGTTTGGTATTTTAATTAAGAGGATAGTAGCACGAGTGTTGTCTTGGTGCTATCCTTTCATCGCGGCAATGGGTTAGTGAATAAGCAATTGAAAGCCTGGTTGTGCACACCACGTGTCTGATTTTGAAAATTATGTTTGAGCACTTTAGGATCATTCACTTTGCATGTGCATGTAAACCATGGTATCGGAATAAAAGTACTGGATGCATAGCACCTATTTTGAATGACAATGACCCACGCTTGAGTGAGGAAAGGCATCCTAAGCCATAGGATAGACGCTCGTTTCTTGGGGGATTATTTGGTAAGGACACATGGTATCTCCTGGAGTACTTTTAAAGTGAAAGAGTGGATTTTGTTTGTTTGTTTTATATGTTGAGTAGCATATCAAGGGGCTAATCCCTGCGATGTAAGAGAGTTGCAGTGGGGCCACGGTGATTTTCACCGAGAGGTTGCCTCCCATGTATGTGATTATCGTGGTATTTATTGCCAATGTGTATGGATATTTATTGCCAATGTGTATGGGGAAACGCTGGACTACAAAACTATAAAACTATAAACGCATAGATTAGGCTTTAGGGCAGTTCATCCTTTAGAAGTAGATAGACGCTCCTGGTCCGTGAGGCCGTGAGGGTGTGTTTGTCTGTCATGAGCATGAGGTCCGGCTAGTGCCATAGCTAGTGTCGGCCCATTTTAGGTCTCATCACTACTTGTCATCTCCTAAGTCTTGATATGTTTTGTCCTTCTTGTTGATGACTAAGGCCCAATTGTACATCAAGTTTAAGTTGTGAACTTTGGTCCATCACCACTTAGGTTAGTTCAAGATATCTTTGAGTGGTTTAAGGTTTGCTGATGGATTACCAGCTCTCGTTAGTCATGTGCCCTAAGATCTCATGGAGCTCTCATCTACTATTTGGCACTTAGAATGTGATCGGGTTGGGTCCTCTTTGTGCGCTCCTAGCCATCATGCAGATTGCCACTGAGGGCTCTTCTCAGGTCTTGCCAATTTCTTTAACACCTTTCTCATATTCCTCATTGTCCAAGAATGGTAGGTCAATTGTAGGAAGGACATGCATCCAGTCTTGCTCGTCCCTAGGGCAAGGGATATACTTAGTGGCCTGTAAGATTTTCTATTTTGGCTATCACCCTTCAGCATAGTGGAGATGGCATCTAGGTCGATTGTCGTGGTCTTGTTGGTGTCCATCTCTACTTGTACGACTTTTGTTCAATTGCCTAGGAAGATTAGACCATTTCCCTAGTCTTCTATGACTCTCGCATTGCACATCCAAGGTCGGCCTATTGGGATATCATAGTCCACTCCCTTCACAACTATAAAATCAACTGAGAATTTGACTCTTAAGATTTTTATTGGCTAATTCTTTAACACATCAAATGGCTTGAATTTCGTTCCATTAGCCAGAGTGACGTTAAACCTGGCCATCTCGATTGATGGGTTACCCTAGATCTGGAGCACTGCATGGCTTAGCACGCTGACTCCCATTCCCATGTCTACAATTACTTTCCTTGTGGTATCGCCTAGGGTTAAGACTGGCAAGACAACATGCGTTTTAATGCCCTCCAAGAAAGCATTGATGTGTAACGATTTTGGCATTGAGTGTGTAGTCAGACTCAGTATTTGCATTTTTGCATCAGGTTTGTGCAAGTCAGTGACACCTTACTCCATTGATCCTTCAAGCCATTGTTTCAGCTCTTGCCACAATGGTAGATGCTACCTAAGTGAATCTCCTAGGCTTAGTGTCATGGGGGTGGTCACCAATGTGGTGAGGAGGTTGCTAGCTTCTTATCGCTCTCCTATCTCTGCGTTTCCTAGCCAATGGCCTTGATTGATTCATCGATGTATAGTGTTTAGGCTTTGCCTAAGTGACACTACTTATGGTGCAGTCGCATCTCTCGATTTTGGTCATGGAGGCAACACTAGTATGCCTATGATTAAGAGGTCATTGATTTTATCTTCCAGTATGGGCTCAATGTTTTTTAAGTGTTCCTAGGCTTCTTTCACCCACTCTACTTTTTTGATGGCTTCGAGTTGGCGCTTTGGGTTAGGGTACTCCCTGACCTTTGCACTTCCCTTCTAAGTCATCCTTGGGGCTGATGTTTGTGCTTTTGCATCTATCACTTTCTTTCTAGCAAGCAACATTGTAGCACTCTCTGTTTTCAGCGTGACTTTGCATTTGGTTTCTTCCTCCTTCTCCTATGGCTCCTCTTTCCAATTGAGCTTGCATCTAAGTTATTGGACAATGGCAATGATATGCTAGCGTGCTTTGTGTGTGTGCAGGTCATGACATGCAATGGGATAGGGTGGCATCCCGATTGAGTGTCTCAATACCGAACATCCCCAATGGGATTGATGACTCGTTTGCTGAGTTGGAAGATGACTTTCGTCTACAGAAATCAACAAAGAGATGTGTGATTCCACATTTAGTGCTTCTTAGGCCAACCTTGTCTTGATTTGCTTGTTCCCTTTCAGGGTAGCACAAAGAGGTATGTATTGGGTGACCACAAGTCCAACTTGGGTTGCCCTCCTAAGCCTCTACCTCATGTAAGGCTCTTAGTTGTTTGGCTCCTCCATGCAGTGGAATGGAGCATCACTTGGTGGATGGGTCACATGGGGTCTAGGTGGTCTAGGTATGCCCGTAGGGTTTATCTCCATCCTAGGAATGATTGGCTTGGCATCATTGGGTGCTATCGAGAGAGCCAGTGAGGCTCCCATTTTGAAGAAGTTTGGCAGCCTATTCGCTAGGTATGGTTGATTACATGGTTGTGAGTATGTGAGTCTCCTCGGGCAGTTTGCAATGCATGGCATTGTGGCTGAACCTACCACAATTGGCATAAGGTTGGGATCGAGGGTCCTGATACTCAGCTGTTGATAGGTGGTTTTTTGGCCACAATACATGCATTGGATGTGAGGGCATGTTGATCATCTCATCATTTCTTACAATCTGGCTACCTCCATCTTCATCTCTGCTAGCTCCTAGCTTGCATCAGGGCCTTGCCCTTATCTTGAGTACTTGGTCCTGATCTTTCACTTGTCATCAAAGCTCTCTCGAAATTCCTTGAGGTAGTCTTCGCTCGATTCGAGCTCCTGAAGTTTCTCTCCTTGAGCTAGACATCCACTCTAATGGCCTCTTCAAAGACACTAGCTAGTGCATCTCCTTGCACTCTTGAGTTGCCTGCCAAGGCCTTGTAGAGCTCTTCGATTCATATGCCATTGATGAAGACTATGGAGACCACCCTTTTAGTGGGTCGCTCACTAGTTAGGATCCTCTTGAAGAGACTCCACACGTGGGTGACATAGTCTCTTATGTCCTCCTTGTCTTTCTACTTGACATTCATAAGCCACACTAGAAGGTTATCGGAGTACTAAGGCTCAGAGAATCTCTTAATGAAGAGACTCTTGAGGTTGTTAAAGTCAGTTCACTCGGCATCATCTAGACTCATGTACCAAGTCCTACCCTTATCTCCTGAGCATAGACTGAAAGCGTGTGAGTGCAAAGTAAGATCCGTGAGGCCGTTGGCCTAGCAGAATTTCTCAAAATTCTCTACAAAGCTATATGGGTCATTGTTTGGTTGGTACTTGTCTAGCTACTTCGCGACTATCGAGATTTTAGACTAGCTCTTGACCTGAGTAACCCCTAATCCTACAAGCAACGAGGTTGCCATTGCATTGGAACTTCGCTTGATGGAAGAATTTTCTAGTAGTTTCTTCATGAGAAGCTCACTCAGCATAAGATCTCCTTCTAGTGCCCTTTCCCTCTCTGCCTCAAGGCCAGTCCTATTTCTACTTGCTATAGCTAGCACTCGTTGGATCTCTCACATTTCCATGTTTTGGTGTAATCTCCTAGTCTGCTAATCTTGGTTACAAGCTAGTATGCCTTGTAAAGCCTTGCGTGCTAGCTTTCATTCCTCTTTGAGATTTGCTATGACAGCCTCCATGGGTCTGCCATGGTGGTCTAGATGAGTTTGAGCAGCATATTCATTCTGTTAGAAATCAAGCTCACCATCAGTGTGTCTTTATCTATGACCGACATCTATGACAGCTAGTGTGTACAGCTGTCTACATGTGACTACATTAAATAAGTCGGGTTAGTAGTCAGTCAGTGACCTGACTAGAGTTAATCAGTCTAGTCTACATTTACACTAGGTCACTTTATCTTGTAGTGATGTGTGCTTTTTAGTTGAGTGTGTGGAAATGAAGGAATGAGCTTGAGAGCCTGAAGGCTCATGGATATGGAGTCTTTCCCTTTCTCTCTCTCTACTCTTTGAACATTGTATCAGAGCTTCATCCATGATGCTGTGGGAGAATGGGCATGACAACTTGCAGTGCAAAGGAGATGGAAGTAAGGAATGAGGAAGAAGCTGGACACTTGCAAATGAAGCCATAGTAAAAGGAAGGAATCAGCGTGGACTGCCTTCTGAAAATCGTGGATTGCCTCCTGAAAATCAGCAACCTGTATCTGAAAATCTGTGCCTGCTGATCTGAATGGACAGCAACCTGTATCTGAAAATCTGCGCCTGCTGATCTGAGTGGACAGCAACCTGTGCCTGAAAATCTGCGCCCCTTGGTCTGAAAATCTGTGCCTGCTGATTTGAGTAGACAACAACCTATCAATCTTCAGTGGGGCACCTGGACAAGGTTCATAGAGCATGTATGCTCACTATTGAAGATATTTGAAGTGTGCAAGAAGTAAATGCTTGTGTGGGAGCTCTGTTATGAGCTGGAGTGACAGACACAGACCTGTAATCATTTCTGAGCTGTTGTAAACATGAATGGACAGCATGCATTCAGTCATTACTGACACACAGGAGCCTTGTACTACACTCAGAAGGCATCTTTGGAGCACAAGAATGTGTCAAAGCATGTATACATTGGATCAAATGTCTTGGAGCTGAGATCTTTTGCTCAGAATACTCAGATCTGAAAATCAATGACAGGCTGAAAACTGTCATACACAGTCAATGACAGAATACTCAGATCTGAAAATCAATGACAGGCTGAAAACTGTCATATTCAGTCAATGACATAATACTCAGATATGAAAATCAATGACAGGCTAAAAACTGTCATACACAGTCAATGACAAGTACTGTGCATTACTGAAGCAATACAGGTCATCTTGGGGGTTCCATCATCTATATGAACTGACCTATACATGCTGAATGCATGGAGAATTGAAGCAAGCAATGAGCATAATTGAAAACTGAATTTTGAAGCTGAAATAAATGCAGTTACACTGTCCTGGTTAATTACAAACAGCTCATGAGGTTTATGCCATTGGTCAATGAAGACAGGTTGTCTATGCCTACTCAGATGCTCATGTATTGAACTTGCCACTACAAAGTAAATGTATGACATGGTCAAAAGACATTTTGGAGCTACTTGGAGCTTGGTATGCTGAATTCTGGTTGACTGCAACCTGAAACTGAATTTGTTGACACACTCAGTTTTGGACTTGAAATTGCTGCTGGTTACTCATAGTTTACAGTTTTCAGACTGCATGTATGTACCCTGGCAGTGAGGTTACATAAGCTTAAGCTGAAGCAAACACATAGCTTATGTATTGACATTTATATCTACAGTTGAGACCACTTGTTTATGGGTTGTTTTGGGGTGTCAGTGGGCTGAAATACCCTGGTTTTTTCTGCAATTTAGTGCAGAAAACTGTCATGAACTGTTACGGACTGAACTTAGTCAGTCATACTTATTGGACTGCAGGGAGTCAGGCACTTGATAGACAGTCTATTGCATCATGGCTAATGCACATGGGACTGACAATATCACTCAAATAGTTGGAGAGAAGTTGGATAATAAGAACTTTACATTATGGAAATTTAGAATGAAAAATTTTCTGGTTGGCAGAGGTTATTGGGATTTATGTACAGGAGATGAAGTTGCTCCTGAGTTGCCTGCACACAATCCAACAAATGAACAGAAAAGAGCCTACAGGCTATGGAATGAAAGAGCATGCAAGGTGCTGCATTGGTTTTCCTTATGTATATCTGATGCTATGGTAATTCAAATCACTGGATGTGAGACTCCGAAGGATGCTTGGGACATACTGATGAAAAATTATGGAACCATGACACATGCAAGAAAGATCCAGTTGAAACAGCAGTTCAACAACATGTCTAGGAATGGCAAGAGCATCCAGACGTATACCATGGAGATTAAGACCATAGCTGGTCAACTTGCTACTATTGGCTCAAGTGTATCAGAAGATGATATGATTGTTGTTGCTTTGAATGGCTTAGGCAAAGAGTACAAAGCTTTTGACACTTCCATTTCTGTCAGAGAAGAGCTCCCTAGCTGGGAAGAGCTAGTTGCTTTGTTGCTGCATGAGGAAGTCAAACTTGGTTTGAATATAGGTTCTAGTGCATCTTAGAGTAGAGACATTGTGTTGTACTCTAGCCAGCGTGGCAGAGGATCTAGAGGTTGTGGTTCATTTCGAGGTCGTGGTGACACTCGTAATACTTATGGACAGCAGCAGCAGCAGAGTAATTGGCATGGTGCAAATACACAAGGCCAACGTGGATCTGGTGGGTTTAGAGGCAGGGGGAGATCACCCCGAGGTAGAGGTGGTGGTTCTGGTTCATGGCAGTCGTCTGATCAGTCCAACAGGGACAAGGACTGCCATTATTGTGGCCGGTATGGGCATATTGCAAAGGATTGTTACAAGAAGCAAGGAGATATGAAGGCAAAGGGCAGACAGCATGGGCACTATGCATCTTCCAGTGGTGCTCATGATGAGTCAGTTGATAGACTCTTTGCCATGCAACATGTATCTAAAAATGCATCGAGACATGATAGAGATGACAGATGGTACATTGACTCTGGTGCGTCAAACCACATGACCCCGCATGGAGAGTGGTTTGATGAGATGGTTGCAGATACACATGGTCATGTATGTACTGGGGATGACACCCAACATGACATAAAACATAAAGGGATTGTTCCTCTTATGATGCCTGATGGCAAGAAGAAAGGCCTGCATGATGTATTACATGTCCCGACCATAACAAAGAATCTGTTGTCTGTGGGTCAAATGGCAGAACAGAATTTGCAAGTGAGGTTCAACAAAGATGGGTGCTTCATTGAGGAGTATGGAAATGGCTGCAAGTTAATCGCCAAGGGCAGAAGGGATGGCAGGATGTTTACATTGGATGCGACCATTCCGGGACTCAAGGCAGCCATGTTTGCACATGATGAGAGTGCCATTCGGGATGTAGAGATTTGGCACAAGCGGATTGGACATGTCAATGTACAAAAGCTGAAATCTATGCAGCAAAAAGAAGTAGTACTTGGATTACCTAAATTCAAGTATAATGATTTTGGTCATGTATGCCCTGCATGTCAGTTTGGGAAGTAGGCACGGTTTCCTTTCATGAGACATGTAAAAAACAGCACTAGGCCTTTACAGTTGGTACACTCTGATGTCTAGGGTCCTTCACATAATGCTTCCTTTGGCGGTGCACGATATTATGTCTCATTTATTGATGATTTCAGCAGGTACACTTGGCTTTATATCTTGAAACATAAGGATGATGTGTTTGATGCATTCAAAGACTTCAAGAAACATGCTGAAAATGAATTGGGCTGTTACATATCATGTTTGAGATCAGATGGAGGAGCTGAATATGTCTCAAACTACTTTGACAGGTATCTTGCTAAACATGGGATCAGAAGACAACTCACATGCAGTTATACACCGTAGCAAAACGGTGTTGCAGAGAGGAAAAATAGGGTTTTGATGGAGTCAGCTAGAGCTATGCTGAATGAAAAATGTCTGCCAAATGGTTATTGGGTTGAAGCAGTGGTGACTGCTGTATATGTGCTGAATCGAACCCCTACAGTAGGGATTCATGATGTCACTCTGTATGAACGGCTGTATGGTCATAAACCTGATATTTCACACTTGAAGGTATTTGGCAGCATTGCATATGTGCATATACCGGATGAGAAGAGGAAGAAATTGGATCCTAAGGCAGTGAAAAGTGTGTTTATTGGATATGCACAGGAACGGAAAGCTTATAAGTGTTATGTACCTTCTACGCATGAGACACTCATAAGCAGAGATGTGGTATTTGATGAGTTAGCATCTTGGTATGGGAATCCTGTTGCAGTGTCTACTGATGGCTCACCCAGTATGAGTCATGCTAAAAATACTCCTGCAGAGAGTACTTCCATGACTAGTCAGACAGGTGATGTATCATCTACAGTGAGTCCTTGGACAGGACGATTACGGAGTCGCACTACTGCATCCACTGGCACGGATATATCAGTGAGGGGGAGAACAGATAAGGGAAAAGAAAAGGTTTTTGAAGATGTAACAGGTCCACTCACTGCAGGTTATGATTCATCTAGCAGTGACAGCTTAGATAGTGAATTGGGGATTCCGTCTGTTATGACACTAGGTGCTAGACAGAGCCATTATGTGCCGCCTCATGAGAGGCAAGCTCACAGTGAGCCACAGCTCAGGAGATCAGAGAGGGTCAGATGACCTGTTGACAGGTATACTTATACTGGATATTCAGCCCGTCATTATGCTTATATGACGAAAGTAACAGGTTTTAGAGAACCAAGTAAGTTTGATGAGGCAGTTTCAGATGAGAATTGGCGTGTTGCTATGGATGAGGAATATTCAGCTTTGGCTGAAAATTGTACATGGGATTTGGTACAATTGCCTGAGGGCAAAACACCTATTGGATGCAAGTGGGTGTATAAGGTAAAATGTAAATCAGATGGATCATTGGAAAGATATAAGGCCAGGCTGGTTGCAAAAGGGTATGCGCAGCAGTATGGTCTTGATTATGAGGAGACTTTCGGCCCTGTAGCAAAGATGGCTACAGTTAGAACTGTGATTGCTTTGGCAGCATCTAGAGGCTGGAAACTATGGCAGATGGATGTAAAGAATGCATTTCTGAATGGAGAATTACAGGAAGAGGTTTACATGGAACAGCCTGAAGGCTATGTACATCCAGAATTTCCAGCACATGTATGTCGGCTGAAAAAGGCATTATATGGGTTGAAATAGGCACCCAGAGCATGGAATGCTCGCATCAGCAGTTATTTACAGCAACATGGTTTTCGATTGGGAGATGTTGATCATAGTCTGTTTGCGAAGAAGACAGATAGTGGCTATGTTTTTCTAGTTGTCTATGTTGATGACTTAATCATTACAGGAGATGATGAAAATGGGATTGCAGAAATAAAGACATGTTTACAGGCTGAGTTTAAGGTCAAGGATCTTGGAGAGCTGAAAATTTTTTTGGGGATTGAGGTTGTCTCTACACCTCGAGGCATATGGCTGCTACAGAAGCATACGCTCATGGGGTTGTTTTATGCATATGGGAAAACCCTTGACTTGATGGGGTACACTGATGCTGACTGGGCTGGTTGCACATATGACAGGAGGTCAACCAGTGGCTATGCATTTGGATTGGGTAGTAGCATGATCAGTTGGCAGAGTAAGAAACAGCCTACAGTTGCATTGTCCAGTACGGAAGCAGAGCATCGTGGTGCGGCCTTAGCGGCCTGTGAAGCTAAGTGGTTATAGAAGTTACTGAATGACTTGGGAGTACACTTGGACAGCAAAGTCAAGCTGTACTGTGACAATTTGAGCAGTGTTATGTTAGCAAGCAATCCTGTTTATCATGCAAGATCAAAACACATTGAGGTTCACTACCATTTCATCAGGGAAATGGTTTTAGCAGATCAGATTGACTTGGAGCATGTGAAGACTGAAGACCAGGTAGCAGACATCTTTACCAAATCACTTGGTAAAGATAAGTTCATTCACTTTAGATAGCTACTTGGAGTGATGCAGATGATTTGAGTTTTGTTTTTGAGCTTGAGGGGGAGTGTTAGAAATCAAGCTCACCATCAGTGTGTCTTCATCTATGACCGACATCTATGACAGCTAGTGTGTACAACTGTCTACATGTGACTACATTAAATAAGTCGGGTTAGTAGTCAGTCAGTGACCTGACTAGAGTTAGTCAGTCTAGTCTACATTTACACTAGGTCACTTTATCTTGTAGTGATGTGTGCTTTTCAGTTGAGTGTGTGGAAATGAAGGAATGAGCTTGAGAGCCTGAAGGCTCATGGATATGGAGTCTTTCCCTTTCTCTCTCTCTACTCTTTGAACACATTCACCATTGCTGGATCTTCTCTCAAAAACCTCCCAAATAAAGCTCCTCGTCGCATCCACCATCTAAGCTAGCCTTTGCCATATCTGCGGTCTCACACTCCACCAAGTCATTGATGAGATTGATAAGGTCAAGTAGACCCACTTCTTTGATGCTGTTTGTCCTTGCTGCGTCTTCAGCTGGGTCCTACGCTTGGGGTTTCAATCACCCAACTATGTCTTCGGGTCTTCTCCTACTGGTGGGTTCCTTTGGGTTATTACATCTAAGTGAGTTCCTTGTTATTTACAAATACTCCTAAACTTAAACTCACTCAGTGGATATGTGCATATACTCTCTTCCGTGCACTATGCAGAATCTAGCTCTTAGTTTTTCAGTGCACTTCAAGTGATAAAATTGATGTGGGGTGCGAATGCAAAAAGAAAAATGCAACTCATGCTATCCCCCTTTTTCTTTCGCAGCCTAATGTGGCTCTAGCTGCATTCCTTGGCTACTTTGAAGACTTTTCTAGGGTCTTTACTACTCCCCTATACTCAGTCAAGGCAATTTTATGGTCTATGAGTTAGTTTTGGCTCTAAGTGAGATTGGGCCCTCATTTAGGACACCATAGGCTACCTCTAGGCTGTAGGTCACGATTTCCCATGCTCTTGACTTGTGTTAGCCGAGTCATTTATCTCGGGGGGTTCCTAGGTTAGTTTTGGCTAGTTTTGGTTAGAGACTGGTAAATTTGCTCTATTTTTGTTCTGCCCTATTGGTCCAATTCCCAAATTCGGACGGTCCAAGTTCAGCTGGTTCGAGTTGGTTCACGACTACAGTTGTTATAGTTGGCCTGAGTTAGTTGGTCCCACTAGTCCGAGTCTGATTGCGTGTGTTAAATTGGGCACAAAGTGGTCCAAATGGCATGTCCATGTGGGGTTATATGACCGGACACGAGGTCGTCCGAATAGCACTGGTCTGATGGTATTTATTCGACTGACTCAGACGGTCCAATTTTACCAGTCAAACGGTCTGACAGTTTTGACTCTGGGAGTCAGATGTAGATTGTTGGTCCGACTGCAGCGGGTGCAACCCCGAATGCTGGCATGATCAATGCTGGAGATCCCCAAGGCTCACTACCTAACCTATAATCCTCCAAAACCAATGATTAGAACATGAGGAAGACTTGGAGGTACCTAGACTGCAAGATTAGGCCCTAAATTAGCACGCTCAATTAGTTTTGTACCTACAACTCTCTCCCTCTCTCTCAAGCTCTCTCTCTCACATTGGAGTGTAGAAATGAGCTCTTCCTTGGCCTTTTAGGTTATAATCCTTCCATGGCTAAGGATGGACCTCTCCAATCACTTTCCTAGTGGCGTAAATCCTTCTAGCACTCTTTTTCCATGATCTCTACCCTGTTTGGGCCTATTTCGCAGTAGTAAAACCCTACAGTTTCCCTACAAGTAATTGGTCCTAACCTACTGCAACAGAAATCTAAAACAGAAAACTGAAATGCTTCCTTCCACTTGCCTAATCATCAATAGCACAAAATACTTACTTTTTTCAAAGATTAAACTCCCAAATCTCCTACCTACAAAGAGCACTGATTTGGAGGTGAAGCCTACTTCGATGCTCGATTCGAAGTGCACAAGCGCTCAAGCTTGAATTTGTTGGTCTCACAAATGGAACCAAAATATAATGGGTACTCATAGTCAACCTCCAAGGCCCATGGATTTCTTATTCCTTTAAGTGTTTCAAGTGAGCACTGATGGCTACCTCTCACAAAGGTGATGCAGTATCCCTCTCTATGAGTGTAGTGAGCTTACCTTGATGCCTGATTGAGTGCCCTCCTCCTTCAAGCACACCGATAGCTCTACAATTCGTGATGTGAGCTCAAACAACCTCAAGCATCTACCTCCAAGCTCCATCCTCCATAACAATGCATGAGATGAGAGAAGGGAAGAGAAGAGAAGAAGAAGAGAGGAGATGATGGAGGGCTTCACCTCCAAGTTCCCTCACCCTCACACACTCACTCCCTTACTCACCCACAATCCCTCCCTGAAAGTATTCACGAGCAAGCAAGAGGAGAGAAGGAGAGAAGGAGAGAAGAAGAAGTGTCCACTTTTCCACACACCCAAGAATGAGCTTCTCATTGACTTTTTGAGTTTATATTGAAGCCCTTATCCCTTTGGGCACCCATCCCCTTTTTTACATGACCGCCCATTATGGCAAAGTCCTCTTTTCCCATTTCCTTCTAGTTTCCCTTTCTCATTACCTATGCCCTTCTACCCTTTACAATTTGCACAGGAGAAGCATGGAGCTCTTTTACAAAAGTTTTATGGGCACCTTGCATTTAAAAATGCAATTTTGCCTTTGGCTTAGCTTTTGAGGCTGCCCTTGCTCTTTGGGCCATTTCACTTCCTACTCCTTCCTTTGTATCGGCATTTGGACTTTTCTTGGACTTCTTTGGACTTTTTTTTCTCCATCTCAAAGTAGGGCTAATAGTGCTTTATGTTGATGATATGCTTATAGTTAGGAGTGCTCATGTTGAGCTGGATGCTCTCAAGACTCAACAAACCTTTGAGATAGATAATATGGAATAGGCCTCACACATACTTGGTATGTGTATTATGGGCAATCACTTTAAGAAACTTCTCTACTTGTCCCAAAAGGAGTATACTCTCACAGAGTACTTGAGCGATTCCATATGCAAGATGGTAAGCCTATTGGTTGTCCTTTATCTTCTCATGTGAAGGTTAGTCATGCTAATTATTGTCTGCAATCAGAGAAGGCTAAGATGGCTAAGGTTCTATATACATCCATAGTGAACAGTATAATGTATGCCATGATAGCCACTCATCCTGGCATAGGACGTGTAGTGGAGTTGTGAAACTGTTATATATCTATACCTGGCATGTGACATTGGGACACCATAAAGGGTATCATGAGATACATGGAAAGGTATACAAAAGTCATGGGTTACACTAACTGAGATTATGCAACACATGTAGGCAGTGGGAAGTCCACCTCTAGATGTGTATTTACCTATATTGGAGGTGGTATCTCTTGGATGTCTAGTCTGTAGAAATCCATAGCCTTGTCTACTATTGAGGCTGAGTACATTGTAGCTATTGAGGCTTGCAAGAAGACCTTATGGTTAGGTTGTTTGGTGTTAGATCTTTGTAGAACTATGACTCCTACACTACATTTGGATTTGAGAAGTACCATCCTATTGGCCTACAATTTGGCCTTCCATGCGAAGACAAAGCACATTGAGGTATACTATTACTTCATCAGGGAGTTAGTAGAAGATAAGTCCATTGAGCAGCTTGTCAATATGCCTACGAATACAAATCTTGTACATTTTCTCACTAAAAGTCTCCTAATGGAATGTTGTGCCTTCCTTACGAGTTTTATGACCATAGGATGAGATGATGTCTTTCCTCATCCTATTGTACTCTATGTACATATTGTACTTTTCTCTTTTTCTTTTACTCCTCACTAAGGCACATTTGTCTTTAAGTGGGAGGTTGTTAGGCATAAAGGTACATGTGCCTAGTTGCCCACATTTACTGAGTGTACACTATACCCACACATTTTTACATTGCATGTGGTTGGTGCCTATCATTGTCACTACATTTAGTGACTATTGAATAAGGGAAGGTCAGTCACACATTGTGAGTGTTGGGGTTCCCACATACAATGTCTCTCTCTCTTATTCTATTGCTCCATTCCCCATAGCTCTTGCTTCAATCTTTCTGCTTGTGTGCTTCCACTTGGGATCTACCTTTCATTTACTTCCCCCATATAGAGGGATGTACCTTTTGACATTGGCTTGGAAAGGCCCTTTTGCACATTATGCTGCCATGAACCATAGATTACCATATTTCCCACTCACTAGATACTTAAGTATAATGATGTGCTAGACCAACCATTTATGGCTAGCTCACTCACTTTCCATTATTTAATTGATGATTATCACTTTAGAGATTCTACTAAAACACCAAATTGCATGCTCATCTCTACTATTGTAGACCATCAACCCAAGTTGGCTCATGGTACTTACAATCAATTGTATAAAACCTCTAGTTGTTGAACTTGCATTGGATTAGCCATGCTTAGTTGTTTATGGTCCTGCATTTATTTTAACTTATACTTTGAATAAATAATAGATTGATCTCAATAAGGAGAGTTATGTGGATGGAATGCCATTGCAAAATTAAAAAGAAATATTGATGATGTAGATGGAGATAATTTTGATTTGTACATATCAAGCATCAAATTGGTAAGATGATGATTAATTTTTAACTAGAATGTAAATAAAATTGAGCTTTTGAAGTGGCATGTATTGATTGAAATATTACGTGGATACAATATATGGCAGGAATGGCCATATTATGTAAAATTACTAATATGTACTAGAAAATTGTTTCTATTAGTATTATATGGGAGACATGAATACAAATATCTTTCTAGTATAATCACTCACACATTTTGGATATGATAGATGTTGGTTATTGAAGTGTGGAACTTAGAGTTTGGAAGAAAAGACTTGCTACTGGCTTATTAACAGTTTCTGTGGGATGAAAAGCATCCCACCAAACATAATCTGGCCGATCAGGGCATGGCTTGAGAGTAGGCAAGCAAAGCTCCTCTCCATTGAAGCGCCCACCACCACAACATGCCTTGGCACCAAATTTGAAGCCTATAATACACAAAAGAAGAACACAAAAACATATCCATGTGTTATATTAAGGCAATAGAAAAGTATTTTTATGATTGTTCTAAAGACCATGAGATCCAATGAATATTCATAAACGAATATTAAAAAGGCCCGAATATTAATATTTTGTTTAGTTTTAGTTGGCTCTTTGATATTCATTTCAAAAGTTTTCCATTTATATAAGCTTTCAAAGAACTTGCAAATGGATCTGTACATGGGTAGGTAGTATTGAATGAGAGATGAATGGTAAATCAAATGATTATTTTAAGCTCATGTTGGTGCCATGTAAGGTTTTCAAACTTCTTAAAAGTAAATTTGCATGCTTACCATATTGAGTGGGATTATTTGAAAATCTAGACACCGGATTAAAGGCATCTGCATATATAAAATTGGCCCCTGCAAGTTGTGTATTGAGTTTTGGCAATAGATCTTGGAGGGCTTGGTTGAAATTTATAGCTAGATTGTTCACAAATGTCGAGCACTCTCCATTTACGCTCCTTGTAGCCAATTGTGAGGGTATGCACCCAATAGGACCTATAGATGATACAAGCACTATCCTTGCTCCCATTTGGTATAATTTCTGTAACATAAATAAAATTTTACAAGTCTTAAAGTGTATAAATGTATTCTAATCTAAAGAATCATTGCATTTTTGCAAAATGCATGAGTAAGTAAGATCTAAAAAAGATACAGATAGATCCTTAAATGCATACATGGACACATCTACACGTGCATAGACATAGAAGCCAAAATGGCGAAGACTAGAATTACCTTAGGGATGTGTAGATGAATGGTCAAGTACATATACATAGGTACAACACACACACACACACACACACACACACACACACATACACACACACACACACGCACGCACGCACGCACGCACGCACGCACGCATGCACGTGCACGTGCACGTGCACGCACACACACACACGCACACGCACATGCACACGATGCATCCATACACAAATATATGCATATATACAAATATGAATACACATACATCACATAAAAGTGCATGCATGATACATAGGTAGATACATAATTACTTATATGCTCGCATATAAACATCATTGTATACATGCATGGTTGTATGCATGCATGTGTAGATATTTGTGTGCATGCATAAGTATTTTGTGTGTGTGTGTGCGCGCACACACACACACGCACACACACACACACACACACATGTGTGTAGTTTGTGTGTGCTAAATCAAAACACCAAGATTACATGACTTACTCATCACAAGCATCTAGGTTGTAGCATTAAGAATACAAAACTTGAACAATGCATGTCCTTAAGAAGATAGCTTGCAAGTCCAAATAAAGATGTTCAAAATGTGGAAACAATCTATTAGGGCCAGAAAAATGTTAGCAACTACATCACTTGGCCAAGATGGAATAATGTTTTAAATTACATGTGGCATGAACAATCTTGATTAAGAAAACACAAATTTGTTGAAGCCTTATAATTATGTATGCATGTGCATTTGTGTGTGCGTGTGTGTGTGTGTGTGTGTGTGTGCGCGTGCGTGTGTGCGTGCATGCGTGTGTGCGTGCATGCGTGCATGTGTGCGTGTGTGCGTGTGTGAGTGCATGCGCGCGCGTGTGTGCGTGCGTGTGCATATGTGCATTTGTATCCGCACATGCACATGTGCATGCATGTGTATCTATGCATTACATGTCTATCCTTCTGTGGCACATGTGTATGTATATGTCTGTATATGATCATGTGTGTTCATGCATGTATGTTATAAGACACTTCCACATGTGTGCACGCATGTGTGCATAATCCCCAAGTTATAAGAGACTTCCCACAAGCCATAAAACACTTCCAACTTGACTTTGAGTTTTGTATTGAGAAAGGCATACCGTAAGTTGAGTGGTAAATTCTTCTATCAAAACTTGTTGGTATTGTTGGGGTGTGTACTTTGGTGCAGTAGGAGACACCTTTAACAAGTAGTTATTCACATAGTCATTGGCTCCCATGATCACAAAGTATAGTGACTTAGCAAGCAAGTCTTGTGTGGCTAATGCACCTATCAATTGTTGGAGCTCCTTTATATTATTCCCAAACCATGTCAATTGGGTGTCAAGATAAACACGTCCAACCTACAAGAAAACAAAAATCATAATAAAGTTTATTTACTTTAATTCACAAAGAATACAAACTATAGGCATTGAGACTTCATTAAACAAGTTGCTCCTCATTCTTGTTTACTAAAAATCATGGTATTAAGCATTTTATTAGATCATAGAACTTTTTGTTTTGTTTGATAAACTTTCCTCTTTCTTCATTACAATGCCATTTCTATAACAGGATGCTTTCAAGCTAAACCTTCAAGCGAAGGTCGTTTAGCTTGGTTAAGAACACTAGTTTGAACATGTGAAAACACTTTGAATTTTGTCAATTGTTGAGACACAACTATAGAAACTCACAAAGTTATATCCAGTGCTCCTCAGTATGCCTGCTGCAGCTGATGCATAACTCACACCTTGTAGCAATGCATTGCCTTTTGTGGTTGGGGCAAGATAAGGAGGGGGAAATGGTAGGGAAATTGTTTCAGCTACACAATGAAAAGTAGAATATGTATAAGAAAATGTGAGAATTGGACTTAAGAATCCAAAAAATGTGATTATCCTTCTATTAAGTATGACATGACTAAATATGTTTATGCACATAAGTATGCAGATCAACTTTTGATAAGCAAAGTTATACATGGAAAAACAAAAAGCAATCAATGGACAATTGCAATGTATGTCAATATCAGAATCCAAATTTATATAAGAACCATTAGTGTGTAATGGAAAAATAATGGTTGACTAATGCTGTTACCAATCTAAAATTATGAAATGTGAAGGCTATCATGGCATCAAATGTATGCACCAAAGGGGGGTTATTCTTTGCACTTTATAATTTTTAAGTTGAGGGATTATGTTCTAGAAGGTGAAATCTAGTGGAATGGTCTTGAAGGGCCAAGGCTAGACAAAAGAAAAAAAAACTTTTCTTTTATTAAGTTTTAGTTGCACAAAGTGTGCACACACTAATTCCCAAAATTGTTTTGTGGATATATCACTTCAACCATTAGTATCATTATTGTTGGAGATAAGACTAAGAAGGAAGTATCTTCAACCATATATAGCCTTAATTCATCACTTAAAAAGACTAGTTACATCCAAGTGAGTTTGTTCTTGTGTGCAAGTCATTTAGGTCTAAATTGTTACCATCTCTTACATGATTGTAAAGGATAATAATGCATCAAAGTTTCTCTCTCTCTCTCTCTCTCTCTCTCTCTCTCTCTCTCTCTCTCTCTCTCTCTCTCTCTCTCTCTCTCTCTCTCTCTCTCTCTCTCTCTCTCTCTCTCTCTCTCTCTCTCTCTCATATTTGGCAAGCATAGGTAGTGTTCATGGAAAGCATTCCAAAGCTTTCAAGCTTGATAATTTGTGATTCCAATAGTATTATATGCCAAAGTAAAGGTCTAATTTCTCTAATTGCTTTTCCTCCTTAATTAGGTAGGCATAAAATAATGCTATCTCTTGAATTGAAAGAACCTTTTTGGAGAAATAGACATTTTTCAAAGAAAAGCATCAAGTGACCTAAATTTTAGAAATTGAGAAACTTCAAGTGGGAATTTCTTAATATTATACCTCATGTTCTTTCTCAAAGCAAAGCAAACAATGACCCTATCTTTTGAATTGGAAGAATCCTTTTGCTGAATTTATCAAGAATCTTGCAAAGTAAAGCATACAATGAACCTAAATTTTGAAACCTATAAATTTCTCAATATTGATTCTCAAGTTCATTCTCAAAGCAAAGCAAACAATAACCCTCTATCTTTTGAATTTTATGGACATTTTTTGAAAATTCTCAAGGTCTTTATGAAAGTAAAGCATATAATGATTTTGAACATTAGAAATCTCTAGTAGGAATTTCTCAAGTTTATTTCTAAATAGCCTCTTTGAGACAAACCAAGATGTTTGGAAAGTTTTGAGCCACTTTTAAGAGCCGCAACACATGAACTTGCATGTGTTGGTTTAGAGGCCAAAGTATCAATGGCGACATGTAAGCCTTGGACTTAATTTGCATTTTCATGCCATAGAACTAAGTATGGGAGAGAGAAGAAGATCAACATGCATCAAAAGAGAGAAATGTTACCTATTAGTGGAAACAACATATCAAGTACAAACATTTTTAAATACTTCTTCGATCACATCTAGTACCTCTAATTCTGTTGCAACCAAGTAAATTTATCAAAGTAGTGTGTTTCTCAGAGTTGAGGTCAATGCTCCTATGCCACACGCGATTTGACTTGACCTAGTCAACTTGCCCAAGTTGATCATCAACTTGTGCATGACTTGGCTCTAAGTGAGATTTGATTTTGAAGTTTGAATAGAGAGAGAGAGAGAGAGAGAGAGAGAGAGAGAGAGAGAGATCTATTGGAAGTTTAGAAACCTCTAGTGGGAAGTTCTTAAGATGATTTTTAAATAGCCTTTTTGAGACAAACCAAGAAGTCTTGGGTTACTTTGAAGTGATTTTTTCCATGCATGAGAGAGAGAGAGAGAGAGAGAGAGAGAGAGAGAGAGAGAGAGTGTGTGTGTGAGAGTGTGTGTGTGTGTGTGTGTGCGCGTGCGTCTGCGTGTGAGTGAGTGAGTGAGTGAGTGAGTGCCCAACGGGTTTTGTTTGAGATTTACCGATGAAGTCGGCCACGATTTTGCCGTTGCAGAAGCGACCAGTAGGGCCCGCGGGGAAGTCGATGCCGAAGGGGAGGCTGTTGGCCCTGGCCACCGTCGTGATGTAGTTGTTGTTCCCCACGTCCGCCAGCGAGTCCCCAAACACGAACAGCGCTGGGAAGCTGCCAGCCGACGTCGACGACGAAGACGAATTAGACGAGCTGGAAGACGACGCATTCACAGCACTCGCAGCGGCAGCTCGCCTCACGAATGTTGAATCATCATCCTCATACCCCATGCATACTAATAATAATCCTACTATCGCCAGCTGCACAAGGTATCTTTCCCCCATTCTGAGACACAGAGACAGAGAGAGAGAGAGAGAGAGAGAGAGAGAGAGAGAGAGAGAGAGAGAGAGAGAGAGCGCCTCTTGCCCAGTTCGCATTAAGAGACTTCCTGCAGTTCTTCCCAGCAAGCTCATTAATATATGCACCCGCAGCTGCAGCTGGCCAGCCCTATCCCGTAGAAGAAACTACTAAACTTTGTAGACTGTAGTCTGTAGCAAGTTGCAACCGCAGCTGGCATGCATCATTAGCTTGCAAGTACAAGAAGTACAGCAAAAGCCTTCGGGACTGTTGGTGCTGCATTGAAATCCACCTGTATGGCTATCTTTGGCATACCTATATGTTGCTACTTCAATTAACGAACAAGTGGCATACCTATATATATATATATATATATGGAGAGAGAGAGAGAGAGAGAGAGAGAGAGAGAGAGAGAGAGAGAGAGAGAGAGAGGTGGTGCCATGGCTTTTCTTTCTCTGCTCACAAGCTTGACAATCGCCCCAATTATTTTAGAGCTCACGGCTTTTCCTTGTTGCTTCTCTCCTCTTCTTTTCTTTCGGCTCCTCCGGCCATAGCTAGCCATTCTTGTTTCTTTCAACCGAACGACAGCTTGTTTGTTGCACTACCCACTCGACTGACTTTCCATCCCCGTACGAACACTTTGCCTTCCATCGTCGTCAGCCATGGTGGGTGGTCAAATCGTCGGTGTTATTACTCTTCAGTTTCAGTGTACGTAGCTCACCTCGGGAGGGAGTGGGAGTGGGAGTGGGAGTCGTCGGGACAGTCCAAGCTCGGTTAAAAGTTCTCATAGAAAACCGCCGACCGGGCTGTAATCAGGTATCAGCTGGATTTTGGGTATACATGTTGAAGTGCAAGTGTCTTGTTGAAAGCCGGCTACTTTTTGGACATTCTAACTATAAAACCTGTTAATGTCATCCCTCTCCCCCACCCCCAAATAAAAGAACAAGTCACATTTCCCATTTTCAACCTCTTCCTTTGTTTTTTTTTGGATGCAAAATTCAAATAGATTTGGGCCTTAGGAAAGTTGAACCAAGGGTTTGACTTTTAGTACAAAGTGACAATCAAGCACATCTTATTGAAAGCTCGCTACTTTTTGGACATTTTAATGATAAAACTAGCTATTGTCAAAAAACACGTCGATCTCGATTATTTTCTTTACACATGACTCGCAAGGCCTGAATTTGATGAAAAATAAAGGGCAATTTATGCCTTTCATTGAACAACTTTAGCATTACTCACATCCTTCGTACTTTCCATGTATGGAAGTATGTCAAGTTTCTTTCTCTCAAGCATGATATTTTGGAAATTTGAGTATTTGACCACATAATAGAGTATCCAAGGGTAGTAAGTGAATGGAGTAGACAAATATAAACTCATTGTCATGTATAACATGGCATACAACCTCTTAAGAGTTCATTTGCACTTGAGCCCCTAACTTAGTTTGTCCTAATATTTCAAAGGAGTTCATTATCGAGTGTGATACAGGTGGAAGAAGCATATATGCAATATTACTTCAAAAGCATGGAATTATTACCTTTAAAGGTCATAAGTTGAGCAAAAATGATATGAAAATGAATATATATGACCAAGAAATGTTTTCTATCCTTCATGCAATCAAGAAGTGGCATCACTATTAACAAGTAACATTAATAAGTGGCATCTATATTTATGACGCTAGTTTAAAGTGAAGAGTGATCACAAAGCCCTCAAATACTTCCTTTCACAATCCAATCTCACTCTTAAGCAATGAATATGGGTGGCTATGAGCTTGTTGTCTCGCCTTTCAACTATTATAGGAATGTACCATGAGCCCTTCACTTTCAACCCTCTTACATCTCTCTATCTTTTGAAGGCTAGGCACAAGGATATAGTAAACATCGCTAAGAATTGCAAGTCTTAGCATTTAGCATTCCATATCATATGAAAAAAAAAAGACAACTAAATGTTTTACACATCAGATATGAAAACTTTTTTTTAATACATTTCACACTATTGAAGTGTAATGGGAGCACACATTAGAATAAACATGGTGTATTAAACATCTATTCTAACTTGTATAAATATAAACTAGCTACTCTAACATGCTCACCAAGCCCTTCACGAAATGTCTCATCACTACAAAGCATTTGAGGTTGTGCCACCTTGAATTATGTTTGCACAAATACTTCTCTTTGCTCACCCCATTGCACTACATGATGGCATGCTTCACAAGACATTGAACAACGTGCTTCATACACAATGACACATAAGAGCATTCTAGCCATATTGAATCATTAATATACTTTGGCACAAAGAGAAGGTAGGGTTCTTGCATTGATATAGATAGACATGGGAGAAGAAGATATGGTTCTTCAATAAATAATGCCTTGATGTCATATAAAATTATATAAGTGTTCCTACACCCATGTTGCTAGATAATGTAATATGCTAATAGGTAGCCATGTTTGATACATAGATAAATGGAAAAGTATAGGACTGTAGGGTTGGATTTAGGTAGTAGACTTACCAGCACAAATAGCTCTCGCATATCCACATCAATGTCTGCTACCTCTAAACTCCTATATCTCTATACATTAGGTATGTAGCATTACATGCTGTATAGATGGGCACTAGCCCATCTGTCTTGAACTAAAATTTTACAATTGTTAATAAATCACTAATTACGCATGATTTATGTGTATATAGGGGTCAATAGGTATTTATAAGGGATACAAGTTTTTGGACACCCCACCCACCTTGTGGACTCATGACCAATAGGCATCTTAATACATGCTTCTTTCTAAGGTTATTTGGCCTAAAAATGAATGGAAGGCATTGTTATAAACCTCACATTCTATGCATGCTGATTAATACATCCATGGTAAATATTATAATTTGCATGAGAGTGAGTTTACATCTCACAAAATGATACTAAAAAAATATAATGCGCATGAATAAAATTACAAGAATAAAAAATAATTTGATAAGCCTCGATAGTATATCGTCCAAAATAACTTCCAATACTTGTGCTTGGACTTTCTTTGACATTGCCCTTTAACCTTTCAAAGTTGTAGCTAACATTACCCCCTCCTAAATGAATGCTAGTTCCACAGTACTTGGATTGAAAGTAGCAAGTTATAGCTTACATGGGAGACAAAGAATATTGAGAGGGTCCATGATGAAGTAGTCGTATTGGAGGAATGGAAATTGTTCTTCACGTTTGAGGAAAATCTTGTGGGTGATGATTAGGGATCATGATGATTGATTACGTCTTTGCAATCTTATAATAATAACATGTTATTAACTTCATGATTTTACATTAATAATGTTAAAAATAACAACAAATGGGTTAAACTTGCTATGCCAGTAAATTTGTATGGGTTTTTATGTTTTCATCTAGGTTCATTGTGTTATGTAGATAATCTAGTGGGCCTTAAACCCTAGAAAATCTACTATATATAAATGACCCCAATCTCATTTCTCACATTTTCATATTTCAATTGAGTCTTTTAGGGAGTGCATCCCCTACGAGACAACCTCGAGAGTATCTTGTGCATTGAGTAGAATTTTAGAATCAAAGTGTGAGCAAATAAGATCAAGTTACTTGTTCTAGTAAGAGCAAGAAGTAGTCCTTGATTATTTGCCAAATCTGGCTCTTGTTTCTAAATAAATAGTGGGATAATCACAAAGTGCTTTATATCTTAGGTGGGTATTCCATCATCTCAGGGGTTACATGTATCTTATATATGAAGCAATAGGGCAAAAAATAACAATTAAATATGTATTAAGTTTTTTTTAAAAATGGGCTAATATCCTCTCTTGGATAATGTTAGTTCATGGTATGGTTATTGTTTGATGCTATTTGGACTATGTTATTGCTAATTGGACAAAGATTACTTCATTAGCTTTGTTTATAATTAGTTTAAAGATGTACTCTAAATTTTAATGTTATGCTTATTGTTGATAAGTTGTGTATGTACTTTTTGGTAAGAAAGAATTATTCACTAATCTTTTCCTTAATCCAACATGGTTTCATATTGCTTTTTATTTATTTTATAGTTTGTTTTCTAAGAGTCAATAACTTTCTAGAGGCAGTTACACATTTCTCATTGTATCTTCGTATCTATACCTGAGCATTGTAGATCACTGGTATCTAGTGAGAAGAGTTTCAAAATAGAGTAAAAAGTAGAGAAGGAGTGGAAGGACGAGAAAAATCAAGAGAGAAGTAAGAGGTATGGAGCTTCAAGAAAGAAATAGCAACACGGTGTGTGAGAACTCTAATAGTCAATGTGTGACCTGCCTTTCCTTATTCTATAGTCATGTAAAGAATAAAGAATAAAGAAGAAAGAGACAATGATGGATAGCCACCACCTATAATATATAGACATGCATACAATAAGTACAAGTAAATGTAGACAGCTAGGCATAGGTAGCCTTTAACCCCTGACAACCTTCCATTTAAAGGCAAATGTGTGTGAGTTTTGAGAAATTCTTTTTGACAAAGTATAATGTGTACATAATAGGATGAGGAGTAGGCATCATCTTAGCCTATGCTCATTGTTTTCCTAAGGAAGTCATATTTTTCCCTTATGAGACTTTTGGTCTGAGGAGATCTTCTAGATTTTTGTTATTTGAGATCTTGATAAGCTCTATTTACTTATCCTCAGCTGCCTCTGTGATAAAGTGATAACGGACCTCAATGTGATTGGTCTTTGCATCAAAGACTAGGTTGCATGCAAACAGAATGGCACTCATAGAGTCTGAATGCAATGCATCAATCATGGTTATACCAAGGTGTGTCACTAGATGACCTAACCATATTGCCTCCTTGCAAGCTTGGTAGTGGCTACACTGTACTCAACCTCAGTAGTAGAAATCCTAGATATCCAATAAATAATACCTCTAGTAAAAGTGAATATATAGCCAAAAGTGGAATTTCTATTATTTTCATGTCCTACATAATCAGAGTCTATGTAGTCCTTAACTCCAATATCCTAGCTACCATAATAAATACATAAAGTTGCAGTGCCCTTAAGGTATATCATGATACCCTTCATGGCGCTTCAATATTGCCTACTAGTTGCGACCATATAAGGAGCCACAACTCACACTGCAAATGCTATGTCAGGTCTTGTGGGTATCATGGCATACATTAAGTTGTCCACTATAGATGCATATGGGATCTTGGCTATCTTGGTCAGAGACTGGGTACAATTGGCATGATTGACCTTCACATGAGAAGGTAATGGGCTATCAATAGGCTTATCACCCTACGTATGGAATTGCACAAGCACTTTATGAATGTAATCCTTCTATAACAAGTGGAGGAACCCCTTAAAGTGATTACACATAATATGAATACCAAGGATATGAGAAGCATGCCTCATGTTCTTCATCTCAAAGCTCTTCTTGAGCTAAGCCTTCAAAGCATACAACTCATCATGAGCACTCCCAACAATCAATATGTCATCAACATATAACACCAAAATGATAATGCCACCATCATGGGCCTTCTTTATGTAAAGATACAAATCCATATGAATGTGGAAATAACCCTATGATTGCATAAGGGCATCAAATTTATGATGCGATTCCCTAGGTGCCTACTTAAGTCCATAAAGACTCTTCCTTGCATGTACCATCTATTACCATTTGTTGTTTGTTGGACAAATGGAGTAGAATTTGCAAGTTAGATTCAACAAAGATGGATGTTTCATAGCAGAAAATGGGAATGGCTACAAGATGATTGCAAAAGGTAAATGGAATGGCATGATGTTTACTTTGGATGTTCTTGATATAAAGGTAGCCATGTTTGCTCATGATAGTGGAGCAATTAGAGATGTTGAAATATGGCATAAGTGCATTGGGCATGTCAATATACAATGGTTGAAAACTATACAGTAGAAAGAGATCGTACTTGGTCTTCCAAAGATTTAAGTACATGGGCTTAGGACATGTATGTTTTGCTTACTAGTTTGGAAAGCAAGCTAGATTTTCATTTGTTAAACATGTCAGGAACAACACTAGACCATTGTAATTAGTATACTCAGATAGTTGGGTTCTAGCACATAATGCACCATTTAGTGCTGCAATGTATTCTCGAAGGGTTCACTATATATATATATCCTCTATATAACATGCGTTCATGGCCTATTTATAAATATCCTAATCTGTGATTTTTTTTGAATAAAACACAATCCTTTTTTATTCAATTTATAAGTAACCCCTTCATATGACACCCTTCTATATATATATAAAATGTATAAAAGTGGTATTTTAAAAACCCCTTATTTTGAACTCATGTTTTATATACGTATATTTATTAGTGATCCCCCCGAGAATGTATTATGCCTCTTTCATTGATGATCAAAGAAAGTACACTTGGTTATATATTTTGAAACACAAGGATGAAATATTGGATGTCTTTAAAAATTTTAAAAGTCATGCTAAAAAAGAGCTTGGCTTTCATATTTCTTGCGTGAGATCAGATGGCAGAAGTGAATATGTCTCTCATGAGTTTGACAGGTATCCTATTAGTCATGGAATCAAAAGGCAGCTTAGATGCATCTACACATTACAACAAAATGGTGTAGTAGAGTAGAAAAATATGGTGCTTATGAAGCTACAAGAGCTATGGTGAATGGGAAGAATTTGCGAAACTACTATCGAGCTTAAACAGTTGTGATTATAGGTGTATGTTCTAAATAGGATTTGTGTAGCTGGTATTCATGACATTATGCCTTATGAGAAACTGTATGGACATAAACTTGATATCAAACATTTAAAAGTATTTGGCTATATTGCCTATATACATGTACCATATGAGAAAAAGAAGAAACTCTATGGACAAAAACCCAATATCAACCATTTAAAAGTCTTTGGCTATACTGCCTATATACATGTACCATATAAGAAAAAGAAGAAACTAGACCCAAAGGTAGTCAAGTTTGTATTTGTTAGCTATGTATAAGACATAAAAGCCTACAAATGCTACAATCCTTCTATGTATGAGACATTGGTTAGCAAAGATGTTGTGATTGATGAGTTAGCTTATTGATATGGCAATCAAAATGTGATTATTTCTAATGGACCAATAGATAATACTCATGTTGATATTCATACTTCGGATAGTACTATTGTTAGTAGTTCTATAGGTGATACATATTTTACTATCAGCCCTTGAACAAGTAGCTTGCACTAGAAGATACACGTCTCATATCAACGTTCAAAGTGACACAAATATTCATTAGAAAAAATTACCCCCGTCGTCGCTAAATGCATCATTATCAACATCTCTACAAAATTCACAAAATGTCACTATATGCATCACATTTTTTGTCGGTTTTGTGATGCAAATAGCGACTATTTGCGACGCATATTGCAATGCCAATAATGATGCGTGTAGTAAATTTGTGATGCTAATAGTGACAGTTACACATATTTTTTTGTTAACATTCTACAAATGAATTACATGTTAGGTATGAAATGGTCGTCAAGATGAGCACAAAATATACTTGAACCCACAAGATTGATACATAGAATAAGTACAAGATCACTGATGAAAACTCATGGAATTATGGCAAGATACAAAGGATGATAAGAGCATAGTACATAGAAGATGGTTGCATAAATCACAGGACCAAAAAAGAAGAGGATGTGCACTCCATGAATCTAAGTGCAAGCTATAGATCCTCGCCATTCGAAAGCTTGTCGTGATGCAAAGGAGCATTGAACAGACTTTGCAAAATGAACAACTACATGTCAGTCCACCATACATAATGCATTAAAAAAAATAGTAACTACTGATAAGAAAGATGATTGACTTACTAGGCCAGCGCGTGCATACAATCTATCAATCAATACAATGAGACCGTGTCTCTCTGCATATTGAGTCTCCAGGCCAGTGCAATCCCGGTTTGTAATGGAGTGCTACAAAGAAAACAAAATACAACTGTTAGAAACACAATTGTCAGTACAAGTGATATTGCAAATAAGAAAGTGAGAAGAACAAAAGAAAAACTTACAAAGTCCTCCAGATAAGTCCTATGGCCGCTACTCCCCAGAAGAACACACAACCCTTGCCTCCAATCATGCCCTCGCTGCCTCTTGCTACTGTCAGCAATGCCTTGGAGAATTTGTAGTGTCCTCCCTGAGTCTCCTCCAATCATTTGTATCTAGCCACTTCGGCTTTGAGGTGCCACTCTTGAGTGCCTTGCATGCGTCCGATCATCTATGTGACATGTATACATGCGTACACTCCATCATCCACTCAGTGAAAAACCTCTCTACCACAGTAGGTACCAGAAACTCCTCGTGCAAGGATGCTACTATATATTCCTTTCTCCCCTTGGGTATGTTCTTCTAATGGTCCAAGAAGTTGTGCCGAAAAACTTGTTGGCACAACTCTCTCATGTGAGACATCACCCTCCTCCCCTCATCATTCATGATCACATCTCCTGTCCTATCATCTACGAGGTATCCATACCCCCTTTGGGGTATGTCTAAGGTGTGTCCTCTCCCGCCTATGACTGTGCTCCTGGGCATAACTAGGAGACCCCTATATATGTCTCCCTATATATGTGGTGAATCCATAGGGGTAGTATCTCTTAAAGCAGCACCCATTGGGGTGCCACCTGTGGGGACGGCTGTAGAGTCACTAGAGTAGATGTCTCCACATGTGTGACAAATCCTATAAGTGACACGCCTCCACAAAAAAAGACAAGATGGAGACACTGCATCGGTGCCTCCACAACACCCACATGAGCCACTCTCTCTAGAACATTATTGAGAGCAAGGAGTAGCACCCGTATCTAGAGCGACCACGGGCTCATAGCATCCACATCTCTGTACCACCCCCTAGAACCACTCCCTCTGTCCAGGCCCAGTCTAGAGCGTTGACCTCATCTGTAGAAACTGAAGTATCAGAGCATGCCGAAGTAGATCTAATGGAATGACAGCTCCTCGTTTGCCATATCTTTGAATCAGGCCATCTGATCTAGAGACATACATGTGAATATCTCCTGCAACTCCTCGTCGCTCATTATCCCTTGACTCATCCTGCTCTCCAAATATCGTCAAAGGTAACTTGCATAGAATCAATATAAAGATTCAAGTAAAGTACAATAATATAACTCTTTAAAAAATGATGTTACTTAAAATACATATTCTAGAGTATCCTTATAAGCGATTCATCAATGAATTGAGTAGGTGGATGATGCTGCAAGTATGACGTAGCCTATGGTCCCATGCCAATCTCCAAGCACAACTCTGCATACATTGGAAGGTCTATATATAGGTCACCACAAAAGAAGGATTCCATTTCGTTCTCAAAGAATTCATGGCCTCCTGTCTTTCCATCATTGTTACCTGAATTTGCCTCCTCTACATGCTCCAAGCCCTTTTCAACCTCCACCCCTTGTAGTATCGATCCATGCACCTGCATACTCTCCTCATCTATGCTAGAAACATTGCTTTCATCATACACTCTTGCACTTCGAGGAGCTAAAGGAAAAACATACCACCATCGAGGTTGTTGGGGGTTTGGATAGAAAATTACCTAATCACATATAAGAGAGATTCAACATTTTTGACTATTCTGTGTTATGAAAAAATTCAAAAAAAAAGTTCATGCACATGTTCACAATGGGCTAGCAAGACAAACGTGTCGCATAGATCTGTCCATCTTTTCTCGAAATCTATTTCATTGAAACATTTAGATTAGTCATCACATATAAAATCTAGATATGATAACTTATAAAACATGCGGTCACCTTCGGACCACGTCCCCTCGAGAATTCCCACTCCTCAATAGACACCTCCATCCCTTCACGAGAAGTTTCGATCAAATCTCCATGTAACCATTATATAGACATAAACCATGGCATCTCCTCCATGTTCTCCGGATATCAAATAAGTTGATGACGTGTACTACGTCGAAATTCCGATCACCCTTCTTCTTGATCTTTCCTGGCGTGCTCCTATCTAGCAAGCCACGTCTCCTTGGATGCATGATGCAACATACAAAAACAATTCACTTTCTCCTCCATTGTAGCATCCATCCTTTTTTCTACCCCATTTCCAACCACCCAATCTCCAGTCACAGTCTATCATCGTCCTTCAATGACCATAGCATACTATTTTTTGAATCCACGGTTGGTAGCTACAATGAAATATGCATTATACCTTTGACACTAGCTAACCTTCAACCATGCTACCTTCTAGCTGAGCTCATTGTCAAAAAAGTTGTTCATAGGGTTTTCATGAGGCGCTCTAAGAAGAATATCCATAATGTATGGAGGAGTCCTGCAATCTCCACTTCATCTACAAGATGCACCAAGAGGTGGGTTTGTATCGTGAGTATGCTAGTGGGTAGGTACTTCTCAAAGAGACAGACCGGTCTCCACTACTCCTCGTCTTGCAGATTCAATAGAGGATGTCTTGATCTCCTTCTATGAGGTCCATTGCACTAAATTAGACAACATATAAATCGCCCATGTATTTTTGAAGTGAAGCATCCCTCGATCGCGATTGGTAGTATAAATTGCCACAAATGAAGAACCATTACAAACACTGACTAGACACTAAATAGCAAAGTACGCAGGCTACTTACAATTGAGGGCAGTACAAACCTGACATATCTTATGCCAATCATGGATTTTAGCCCTGATAGTTGGTTGTTTTTAGAAAAAGCAGATCTGAGGGAACACATCATACCCGTTGGGGTGCAGATAGATATGATAATTTTCTTCACAATGCACTCTTCTTTAGTGAACAGAACCCAAAAGGAGCGCAATGCAATTGCAAGTGACCATCAGTGCTCGATTGTGGTCAAAGCACCTCCATCCTGCCTACATTCTTCAAATCCATTTGTGCCCCTGCATTTTCTCTTTTTCTTGTGATGTGGTCCCATAATAAGCTGCCTACATTCTTGAAAATATGCATGGGATCCAACAAGTGGTTGATCTGTAAGTGGGTCTAATATGGCAACTCGTAGAAAACTGAGAGCCGCTGCATTCTGTTTGGATGTGACTCCATGTGGACCATTTTCAACTTGTACCAGCTTTGAGAATTCATTCATGTGCTAGAGATTATCCAAGAAAACCTTCCCTTAGTTCATGGCCTTCCGGCAAAAAAGCAGCATGTCCTTGATATACCATCTTCTTTATGGTTCGTGGCCTTCGGGAGTCTAGCTATGGCCCACACAATGGACATGCATGATAACCTAAGATAACTAGACCTGTTATCCCAACACCCCTATTTAATCAACACAAACTTGAACGAGCTATGCTAGATATCACCAACGAGAACATAAGCCTACTTACGGGAGCATTCTCTAAATCTTGGAAAGTCATGTATAGTCCACATGAGAATGGTTCATATATTGGTGGACCGTTGACCATCGTGCTTGCTCATATTTGTTGAGAAATTAGACAAATGATGTATGCTGCAAGATGAGGTGCTGTATCCCGTAAGCACAGTGAGGAGAGTGGAGAAGTTGGAAAGCTATAAAGACATGTACTTGGTTCACTTTTCAATGTAATGCTATTGTCTTTTCAATCAAGTGTCAGTGTCATTGTCCTTACACACAAGAATGTCTTTATGAGTCCAAGTCTCAATCTTGGAACCTAATTCACTTGTGTGACAATTGGTCTTGTCTAGTCTATGTCTTCATGAGTTTGTACTTTGAGTTCCAACCTCCATAGCTACCATGCTCTAGATCTGTGTTTTTTAACATGGTATCAGAGCTTAGTTGAGCATGGTTTAGCTCTCCCCTGCTCTCTCCCAATCCCTCTTCAACTCTAGTTAGCTCAGTTCTAGTCCATGACTTCATCTCTCAACTCTACCTTCACTTGACCTTCCATGTCAGCCATAGCCAACATCACCCTATCATCTTAAAGCTCCTGTATCTCACTCCACATACCAAATCTCTCTGAGCTTCCTTCTGGAGAGGTGTTCCTCACCTCACAAAGCTTCCCTGTATCACATCAATCTATGATATTTGGCTATCTGGACCTCAGCATTGTCACTATTGTCAGTGGCTACCATAACCCTAGTGTGTGGCCTGCAGGACATACCTCACTTTGAGCTCTCATATCTCTCAAACCAGGCAATATTTCAGTGTGCTTTCTTCTAGGGGATTGTTCTTCTACTCAAGGAGCTTCTTATTATCACATCTAAGCTTGACATTGGGCACTCACAAGCCTGGAATTGCTGAAATTCGAGGTCGTTGCCATAACTGTGCCTGCTAACGATTTGTTGATCTGCATGCATACTGCTGTACCCGATCCTGACGATTTTCATGGAGTTTTGTAGAGCATGGAGGAAGCTACATTTCCATTTAAAAAAAATTCAAAATGATCAACTCTAGCTCTAGATATCTGGAAAAAAATAGGCCTGGGTTAAAACCCTAATCCAGGAAGCCATAGCCATCAAGGTCCAAGCTCACTTTTTCTTCAAATTCTCATTCCCTTCAACTTAGGGGACACATTGCCACTCTTATCTGATTCTGAACTCAATTCCAAACAAGATTAACACTTCAAATCAACAAGCAAGAAGAAGATCAAGCACCGACATTCAATACTAAGCTCAAGAATAGTATCTATTGATACTCAACTAGTGTCAGTTGACACTGACCTCCTTGTGACACTTCACAAATCCTCCTTGCTAGTATTTTCTCAGTTAATTGGAGCTGCTCAACATGGCAGAGCTTGAGCAAATAGCAAAGTTCAATGGAGAAGGCTTCCATGCCTAGAAGGAGAAGACCATGTACCACCTCATGCGGAAGGATTTGTGGGACCTATTTGAAGATGAGGAAGAAGATACAAATGACAAGAAGGAAGATGCAGAAATCGGGATACTTGTAGTAGCTCCACCAAGAACCAAAGAATGGAAGAAGATGAACAACAAAGCTGTAGGCATCATTGCTTGGGGACTATCTGATGATGTCATGCATCATATCTTTGGCATTAGAGATGCTACAAAGGCTTGGGAAGAGCTTGACAAGATCTTTGGTACTCAAGCAAAAAATTAAAAGGTAAAATTGCTCATGTAGTTTTATAAGCTGGATATAAAGGATAGTGCTTCCATGTCCATACATATTAATAAGTTTAAGAGTTTAAAAACGCAGCTTGCAACTCTTAAAAAGAATATTGATGAAGATGAAGCAATAGCCATACTGCTTGCAAGTGTAAACAAGGATCCATATGAGAACCTTGTGCCCACTCTAAGTAATGTTCCGAGTCTCTCACTCAAAGATATTGAGCACTCACTGCTTGATGAAGAAAGCAAATTTAAAAGCAAAGATGTAAAAGAGACCAGCTCAAGGGAAAACCTCTTATACACTAAAGGAGCTACTGGACCCAAAGGAAGAGGTCGAGGATTCAACACAGACAACAAAAGTCGGATGACATGCCATTATTGTGGTAAGATTGGCCATGTAGCCAGAAAAAGAACCCAACAAGTGCAAATTGATCATCACCAGAACCAGTTCATGAATGAAGAAGAAGATACTTCCGCTACCATCAACAACTCTGATAGATTGTTTTGAAAATTTTTTATAGTATCTTTCATATGTTTTTCCCATAGTGGATCTTTTTGGATTTGACTTTATAAAAACCCTCCCAAAAATGTACAATTTCAAGCCTTAACTTGACTAGGCTGCCATAGAGCTAGTCTCCTGGTCCATCTTTGTATGCACGGGGGCAAAATCCAACAAGGGTAGAGATTCATCATTTGAGGGGGGTGTTGAGAAATAGACAAATGATGTATGCTGCAAGATGAGGTGTTGTATCCCATAAGCACAGTGAGGAGAGTGGAGAAGTTGGAAAGCTATAAAGACATGTACTTGGTTCACTTTTCAATGTAATGCTATTGTCCTTTCAATCAAGTGTCAGTGTCATTGTCCTTACACACAAGAATATATTTATGAGTCCAAGTCTCAATCTTGGAACCTAATTCACTTGTGTGACAATTGGTCTTGTCTAGTCTATGCCTTCATGAGTTTGTACTTTGAGTTCCAACCTCCATAGCTGCCATGCTCTAGATCCGTGTTTTTTAACAATATCTTCCATGATGACCCCCTTCTTCCACAAAATCTTAGGCTCATCAACTAATGGATGGAGATAGATGTCCATATTCTTGACTTTGTACCACCCAAGAACAAGCAAGCTAAGGATCAAGTGTACTTTCTTCGTAGAAAGCCATGGCAGGATGTTATCGTTAACAAGGACTACATGTCACACTGTAAGAAGTTGAGAGTAGAACAAATGGGTTCATGCCATCCATAGCAAGACCGAGTCGAAGATTCCTTGGCTCTTGTGCAGATCTTGGAAAGGTAGAGTCAATGTGGCTCCATGCATGTGAATCTACTGATATTCATTGGACTCCATCTATGGATCTATTCTACACATTCCATGTTTTCAAGCTTGCCATTCCCGACGTACGAAACATGTGACGTATACGTGGGATAAGTGGAAAGTGTCTAAGAACTTTCTAAGGGATGGTTTGTCCTTGCAAGTCCTGTCGATACCTATGAGCACCACACTTTGGACATGTCTCCATAGTCTCGTAGTCTCCTCAAAATAGCATGCATTCATTGATACATGCATGGATGTTGTTGTAGTCCATGCCAAGATTTTGTAAAACATGTTGTGCATCATCACAAGACTGAGGCATGGAAAACTCATAAAACAAGGCATTGAAAGACTCTCTCTCCCCACCCCACTTCGTGTCTCTCTTCCCCCTCTATCATTCTCTTTATATAATTTTGTTCTCTCTAATTCTCTCGTTGTTTCCATTTTTCTCTCTCTTTCTCTCTCTCTATATGTTGTTTTTTCTATCTCTCTTTTTGTCTCTTTTTCTCCAGTTCTCGTTCTAGCTCTCTCTTTTTTCCAGTATCCTTCTCTTTACTTCACCCTTTTATCCACCTCTCCCTTCACTCTCTGTTTCGTGTTCTCTCCCCCCTCTCTTTATTTCTCTCTTTATCTTTTTTTGTTGCCTCTCTCTTTGTTTCTCTCCGCTCCCTTGTTGTTTTCTCACTCATTCTCCTCTCTTCCTCCCTTTCTCTCTCTCTCTCTCTCTCTCTCTCTCTCTCTTTGTTTGTTATCTTTCATATTCTCTCTCTCTCTCTCTCTCTCTCTCTCTCTCTCTCGTTCTGTCTTCCTTTTCCTTTCTTCTTATTCCTCTCTCATTTCCTCTCTTTCTCCATCAATGCATCTCATTCTCAAGAAAAACAAACAAAAGAAAAGAAGAAAGCACAAGAATAAACCAAGAGGAGGCAATGCACTTACTGCAAAGGCCCGAGGATGGATTCTTTATCTCCTCTTTGTGACGGCCCCTCTTTCTCCTTCGTGCACTTCCCCCTCTTCTTTGTGTACAGCGGTGGCAACGATGGTGAGAAGCTCTCCTTCTCTCTCTCTCTCTCTCTCTCTCTCTCTCTCTCCCCTCCCAAAGCCACGATCTCTTTTTCTCTCTCTCAAACTATTTGTGGCAAAATGTTGCGCTCGAGTTTTCGCCACTTTTTTTTTCTCAGCATGTCATTGCTATTTGCATGGCATTTGCGATGCAAATAGTGATGCTACTATTTTGTGTCAAAAACCACCATCGTTATACCCCCATTCACTTGTAGTGTTGTGTAGTCATGGTTCTATATCCACTAACATGGATATGCCAATGAGGGGGAGAATCGATAAAGGAAAGGAAAAAGGTTTAATGATATTACTTTTCCACTTCAGGTTATGAGTTACCTAGGAGTGACAATATAGATAGTGAACTTGATATATTGTTAGTGATCATGTGTAGAGTTAGGCAAAAGACCTCATGAAAGGGAGTCATAGTGTACCACAGTTGATAAGATTAATGAGAGTCAAAAAGCTTGTTGATAGGCTAACTTACAATGGATACTCAGCTAGAAGCTTTGCTTATATGAAAAAAGTAATGGATCATAAAGAGCCTACAAAATCCAGTGAAGAAGTTGTTGATGAAAATTGGTGCACAACTATGGATGAAGAGCATGCTACATTGATTGAAAATGATAACTTGGGATTTGTTCAAATTACATGAAGGTAAAACACCCATTGGCTGCAAATGGGTACAAAGTGAAATGGAAAGTAGATGGGTCTTTAGAGAGATACAAAGTAAGGCTAGTTGCCAAAGGCTATGCACAATAGTACAGACTTGAATATGAGGAAACTTTTAGCCAAGTTGCTAAAATGGCACAACTGTGAGAACTATTATTGCTTTGGTAGCATCTAAAGATGGAAACTTTGGCAGATGGACATTTAAAATTGTTGAGAATGTAAGCATGTGAACTCTCCTTATGTTGGAGGGGATAAGGGTAGCTAACTGTGAATGGTCCCTCCTAAGGGGAAGAGGAAACCCTAACCCTAGCTAGCTACAACTATATAAACAACCCATGGGTCTTCATCAACTTGTGAGTGAGAGTGACCCAAGTTGTACTTTCATGAGCAATTGAATAAGCAAGACTTGTTCTTGTACTTGTGAGCTCTTCTCTCCCTCCTATGCACACCTCAATCTTTGCTTCCACTCTAATCTTCCACATGATATCAGAGCCGTCTCTAATATTTCGGCCTTCCTCAACCTCTTTACACACCTAAGTGCACAAGAAGAACTTTTTTCCTCTCATTTACCTTCTTTTCCACCATAGCCAGCTTGACCCACCTCTATTGGAGGACCTAGGGAGAGAAAAGGAGAGCATTTTAGCTCCTGATTCCTTCTAGAGATATTCTTTACAGCTCAAGGTGCTTTAGTGTGGCACATTAAAGGCAAGGATTAGGTGATGTGGAGGGCAGCATTGCTTAGTTCCTAGAAATCAGTGTAGTTTTGGCAACATGAAGTTCTAGAGCATGGTGTGACTTGCAGGTGCAAACTTCAAGGCTATCATAGGGCGATTATAGCTCCTATAGTAGACCATCTTCACCTAAGAGGGTTTGCACAAATTCCTCTTCTGCTGGTTGCTATGACCAAAACCCTAACTGTAGGTTTTTTGGAAATCATAGCCAAGAAGCTTCAAGCTTCCTATTTTCCACTTTTTTCAATCTAGGAATCATTAACAATGATTTTAATAATTGAATCACATGCTATAAAGTGTATTCCTGATTTTTGAATAGCTTCAACATGCGGAGGACATCATAAGCTCATAGAGAAGCTTGCTCTCAACATTGGTAATGAGTCAAGTATCTCACCAAGCTTGACAAGGTAAATACCTAAACATCTCAATCTTGAGATGAGTGCTTCTAAGCACTGAAAAGGCATTTAGTGAAATTAGTACTACTACCTTACGTCGAAACATGAATATTGATGTGATTGAGATCTCCTTGGATTCTTCACCAAGTGTTGAAGTCATTAATCGACCTTGCTCAATCAAATGTTCGTATACTAAACCACAAGGTGGGGAGGAGCCAGAAGTCCAATCAAACCTCATTGAAACCTAGGAAAACAGTAAAACTTAAATCAAGGGTTTTTCAAAGGACACGACCACCAAAATCTTACCTTGAGATATTACATATGTATGATTTCCAACCTTTTTCATCCTTACAGTTTCAAAGTTGGTTATTGTTTGTAAGGCTATCAATTCTATTATTTGGTTTGTACTTCGCTACCTGTTAAGGATTAGACACTACCATTGCCTAGGGCAATAGGTAAGCCCTTCCTATTATGGCCATGGCTTATGCAGATGTAAGGCCTCAAATATGTAAGTTTAATGGAAAAGATTTCCATCCCTAGCAAGTCCTAGTGAAATATAAAATGATGGAACGGGGCTACTAGCCCTTCATAAAAGGGACCAAATTTATTGATCCATCAAATCCCCTTGATGTAGAGGACAATGAAAGAGCTTAGGCCATCATCATGCTTCATTTGGATGAATCTGTAATTCATCATATTGACCAACTCTCCACTTCCAAGGAGAAATGGGATGAGCTTGAAAGGCTCTATGGTGCTATAGGGCAGGACTCCAAGATTTTTCTATAGATTGAATTATTTAGTTTGGAGTATAAACAAGGAGAAGATCTTTAAAGGAAGTTTATTTCACATACGAAGGGGCTCATGGCACAGTTGGTCTCTGTTCAAACAGCAATTCATGATGAAGATGCCATTGCCATCCTTCTAAAGGTTGTAAAGGTCTTTTCAACCCTTGTTACTACCCTTACCAATATCCCAAATCCAACTTTGGCAAGTACCATCCAATCATGTTTGGATGAAGAGAAGAGGAACCATAATGAAGGCACTTCAGCATTTACTTCCCGTGAGCAAGTGTTAGTCCATACATTTTCTACAAAGTGCTCCTTCTGTCATAAAAAAGGACATATTGTAAGTAATTGCTGGAAGTACCCAGAAAAAATGAGGTGCAATAAATGCAAAAAGACTGGGCATATCACCAGTAAGTGTCCCAATGTTCTAGAACCACCTAAGGAATTGGAGGCTAACTTTGCCTCCCAATCCACTGAAGATTGACTCTTTTGAGTCTTGTAAACTCTCTACCTATAACCATCTTTTGTGGATTGATTTATAAAGACATCTCATTATGGATTAAGGGGGGGCATCCTGTCATGCTTTATCCAATGCCACTCGGCATTGAGAGGGGTGTTGAGAATGTAAGCATGTGAACTCTCCTTATGCTGGAGGGGATAAGGGTAGCTGAGTGTGAATGGTCATGAGGGGAAGGGTTTAATGATGCCTAATTGTGATGCGTTAAGCGACATTTGCAATATGGATGGCATCAATTAAGCGATGGCGTTGCTTAAGCAACACTCTGTAAATTTTAACTTCCTTTGCAGACTAGGTCATTTCCTAGTTACCCGAGAGAGAGAGAGAGAGAGAGAGAGAGAGAGAGAGAGAGAGAGAGAGAGAGAGAGAGAGAGGGAGGGAGGGAGAGAGAGAATCATCTTCTTGCTTCGGCCCACCACACCCAGCGTCCAAGGAGTGTCACCCCGAATACGTCGTGCGGGTCGCACGATAAGCACCTTAGAGACATTCCAATTAAGCATCTTCTCACATATATGTATACATAGCACAAATACTCATACATGTACTCATATATACACATTGATGCAAATACTAAATTTTTTATTTAGGTTATGTTACTTACATACATATGTATTGACAAATTCTGGCTCCTTGTATAACAATATATACTTTAGATATGATTATTTCAAATTGATACATTATAATATAATGAATGTGGATTATTATATGCTTATATTGTCAAATTAGCTTGAAGTGTCAAATCATAACCATAAAGTACATGAGAGTGTCAAATTAGCCCCGAGTGTGACTTAGACAAAGCATGAGAGTGATACCTTCTGACAATGAGCATCTCCAAGAGCATACACATCGAGTATACATCCCAAACATAGGCATAGATATATCACAAGTTTTCTTCCATAGTCAACACTTGCATACACGAATGCATGGCTATATAATAGATGTACTCAAATTATGCAATGCGCTATAGTGTAGAAATCAATATGCATTCACTTCTATACAATGGACTACTATAGATGTAGCAACAACTTGCTATGTAGAAATTCAAAAATCCGATATAACCAATAAGTCTCAATAATCTTAAGACCTTGGGTTAGACTACTTGATCATATAGTTCCACGATATGCAAATACCATGTTTTTGATCCAAAAAAATACAAAAACAAGACTAATTATCTATTTTTTCTCTATGAATATCAACCAAAACCTAGCTCCTCAAGCTCTTGGAAAAGCTCAAGAGCAATCCTTGAGCTTAGATTTGTTCTCCCAACTCTTCTAGCTGTGAAATCTATGCACACATCATTTTGAAAGTGAAATTTCAAACACTCGAGCATGCAAGCTCTCAAACATGTGATGCACTCTATGGTTGACTAGCCACATGTTTGAGAGCTTGCATGCTAGAGTGTTCCACATAGTATGTTGCAATGTTCTTGGACAGGACATATGCACTCTATGGTCTTTTCCATTGACGCATTGGATCACTGCTAGAGACCTACATGCCTAGAGTGCATGTTCTATGGGCGTATGTATCTTTGAATTTCTCTAATGATTCAAAATATCAAGAGGTTGGTTTAATTCTTTTTTGTTGCAATGTAGGGATCCATTAGAGCTCGACAAAAATTTTATCCTCAGTCACCTAGAGCGCGAGTTTGTTGCAATGCAGGGATCCATTAGAGCTCGACAAAAAGTTTGTCCTCAGTCACCTAGAGCACGAGTTTGTTGCAATGCAAGGATCCATTAGAGCTTGACAAAAAGTTTGTCCTCAATCACCTAGAACACGAGTTTGGTATCGGATGGAGCCATAAGAAGGTGTTGCAAATGACATGGCTCAACTGCTGAGACATCAACAAGACAATGCACGGTTAGTACCTCCAACTAGAGAGAGAGAGAGAGAGAGAGAGAGAGAGAGAGAGAGAGAGAGAGAGAGAGAGAGAGAGAGAGAGAGAGAGAGAGAGAGAGAGAGAGAGAGAGAGAGAGAGAGAGAGAGAGAGAGAGAGAGAGAGAGAGAGAGAGATGAAATGAAATGTTATGAAAAAATATGTTGGGCAAGAGAGAGAGGATGGGACTTCCTCCCTTGGTTCTAGGGTATTGATGCATCTTCAAAACCAATTCAAACAAACAAGATCGAGTTTGTGGGGAATCGAACCCCAATTCTAGTCTTAGGTGGCTATCATCCACAACACTCCCCACCAAACCCACCCATTATTAGTAAGATTCGAAGAGAGAAATGAAAGAATGAATATGGTCAATGGAAAAATGTGTTGGGTCTTACCAATAGGGTTTGCTGATACCAATTTGATTTTCTTTCAATCATTAAGAAAGTGATCGCAATGATAAAGACAAAACACTTAATATAATACCTTGGCTTTTACGATTCAAGCGTGGTTTGGAAAGAGATCTCAATGATCAAGTCAATCTCTTCATTGTCTTGCATTGTCTCTTACGAAGCTCCTCGTTTGTGAGTTGTATGTGAAGAGCGAGAGTGGCAGCAAAGATATTGATGGTTGAGTCTTTATAGGAGGCTCAAAGTCCAACTCCAAGGCAAGATCCTTCGTCTCATCATCTGTTGCATCATTGTCACTCACTTCCTCTTCACGGTGCTCTTCTTGTGCTAATGTTGTGAGTGTGGGGCTCTGTAGAAGTTGAGTCATCCTCTTGTAGACTATCTTGGTCCGCCTCCCTGCCAGGTGGTGTCAAACACCCATCTTCCTTGAATATTGATAGGCACAACTTGCCTCCATAGAGTGTGAGAATTTGGGGCATCATAGAAGAAAGCTTGCTCACAGTGTGTTGGTAATATGTATGGTTCCTGTGTTGTCTGTAATGGCTTTGAAGAGTCAACTGACCAAAACCTAGAGGGCTCTTGTCTCATTGTGGCTCCAACCCCTTTGTTCTTGGCATGGAACTAGTCAACCTTCAACAAAACCTGTTAACATACAAAATTTGCAACATTTTAGAGGGAAGGCTAAAGCAAATATTGTCAACGTATTATTGTTGTTAGAAATTACCCTCTTGCAAATACAGTAGTCGAGCTCATAAATACCGACTATGGCTCCCACATAGCTGAGCTCCTCTTCAATAAGATTTCTGTCTTGTGTGCTTGCACGTGATTGTTGGCTAAAAGAAGGGATAATGCAAGAATCTTGGGTCTAACGCAATCGATCAATTTTGTTGACTCGAAGATGTTGACCATATGCTGACATATTGCTACACCAATGTATCTAAAGGTGCAAGAATGAAATATCTAAACTTTAAGTTACATCACTAAGATTACATACAACTCAATATAGGCACATGAAAGAAATAAAATTTGCCTCTCTATCACAACCAAATCCAATCTCTCTTTGCTCATCACTGGTGTCTTCCCCATCCATGATTCCATCTCTAATATGATGGGATAACCATGAAAGAATTGAGGGAGGTTCTATCTTGCTATATTTTTGACCTCCTCGTCTTCTTTGTGCATTAGAAACTACTTCATGGTACTCTTCAACAATTTTTTCCATACATTGTGAGTTGTGAATAACAAATGTGGATAAGTTCGTATGTTCCTTATATGAGACCTTGAAAGGAATACCCTTACCACATAATACCTCATCTGATAGTGTAGTGGGCTCATCCACTATCCATCTACAAGGAGAATTCTCACCCACATGCTCAACGTACTTAGCAAGGTAGTACAAGCACTCTCCAAACAACCATCCCTTTGACATTGAGTCCTCTAGTCAGGCTCTTTTGTGAACAAGTCCCTTCATGACTCCCATGAACCTCTCTACCCAAAACATCCAATGAGTGCCAACAACACTGCAACTCTATCTCATCCACCAAATGGATTAGTACGTGAATTTGAATGTCAAAAAAAGAAGTTGGTAGCTCCTCCTCCATTAGGCAAAGGAGATCAATGCATTCCCTTTTCTTTTGCGCTATTGACAACACATCTATCTCCTTAGATGTGATCCATCTAAAAAAATAGATAAACATTAAGTGAAATCCCATTCCAAGCATAGATATAGGCATGTGCAAAGTGTAGATGTACCTTGTGAGCTTCCCCAAGCAGTAGATAACGTCACGAACACCACTCATCAAACAACCATTGATGACAAGAGGGAGGTCGTGCTGCATATGTCCATTTTACAATACAATCTCATGACTTGTAAGGACAACAACAAGCTGTAGACCAAAAAAAGTAAGAGTTACCTCGATGAAATTATGCCAGTCATGTATTTTCAAGTTGCAAAGACTTGCATCATCCACAGTAAATATGTTTTGCAATGATGCATCATATCCTATGGGTGTTTGCATAGACCGTATTAGCCGATTGATCTTGTCTCTTCATCGACTCGAGGCCATAAAGCACACTTGCAATTTTGCTCCTTTAAGTCGTTTCTGGCTTTCTCAGTGTCCTTCAAACCAATGAGATGTTTCCATAAAGAGTGTCCTACATTCTTAAATATATGCATAGAATCAAGAAGATGAAAAATCTTTAGATCCTTCTAATACTCTAGATGAAACCATATAGAGATAGAGGGAGCTAGAGAACTTCATCCTCGACCATGTTTATTGTTGAGATGGAAAGCTCAACACGTGCGGACATTGATGATGGACCGCTTGGATAGATGAGTTTGCACGTCTATACTTAGTACGTTGGTGATCATTATGATACTCACATGGCCACAGACTTATCACTTATTATATTTTGTTACACCTACCTACAACTGGCAAAAATATAACACAAGTCAATTAGTATAGTCGGTTATGCATTGTTTGACTTAGAAGGCCACTTTCCTTTATGTTGTATCTTATCTATACTTTGTGTACATTGTATAGTGTGTGAAAGAAGAAGAAAAAATCAGCAAGAAGACGTTTTGGTCTCCATCTCTCTTCTTGTGTTCTTGAGTGAGCTTCCTCTTGTGTATACAATGTGTGTTTGGTGCAGAAGCTCAAGCAAGTCCCCCCACCACGTGATTCTTGACATGGTATCAGATCCGCGCCACTAAGAGAGGCTAATTTTGAAGGCTGAAGTGAAGGAGAAGAAGCAAGGTTCGAGCAAGCAAGCAACGGGTGAGAAGCTCTCCCATTCTTCCACTCTCTCTCTTGGATAATGCCTATGGAGGCACTGGAAGCAGGGTAGAGCGAAAATCTCAGATTGTTGTGAGATTTGGTGTGCAAGCAAAGCATTGTATATTCTACAAACATGCCCTTTAGAGCTTTCCCGCAGTTATTTTGGGCGTCTGAGGCCGATTCAGGCCTTGTTTTAGAGCCGCAAGGTTGTGGACAGTAGTTTCAGGGTACACTATGATTTCGACTATATTGACTGAAAGTGGGTGCACAGGTTACAGATTTCAAATCTTTAATTTTTGAGGTGTTTGCAGGAAGCAAATATAAGGTTTATCTGCAAATAGGTTGCAGATTACATGTACTATTGAGCAATCAGTGAAAAAGGTTGCTTGGTGTATTGCTATGCACGTGTTGTGAAAGATTGTAGAAGACTAGCTTGGTGTGTTGTATCTTGTTTGTGATAATGGCAGAGAACAATGGAAATCCCATTATTGAGAAGCTCGACAAGAAGAACTACCCTTCATGGAAGTTCTGTGTGACGAAATTCCTCATTGGAAAGGGCATTTATGAGTTTGTCTCAGGTGAAGAAAGAAGCCGGAGCTGGGTATCCCTTTGACTACTGCATATGAATTAAAAGCATGGAAAGAATGAAATGCGAAAGAAAAAAAGGTGATGTACTGGTTATCTGCAATCATTGATAATACGATGTTGGGACATATCAGGAATGCAGAAACTGCACATGTAGCTTGGACAATTTTCGAGAACATGTTTTGAGTAAATACAAAGGCACAAAAGATTCAACTCAAGCAAGATTTGAATGCCTTGAAGAAAGAGAAAATGTCTGTCAATGAGTATGTGTTGAAGGTGAGGAGCATTGCAGATGCTTTAGCAGTGATTGATGCAATGCCTGTTGATGATGATTTGGTTTCATCCACTTTGAGTGGCCTTAACAATGAGAAGGCATGAAAATCATTTGTTACTTCTGTATATGTACAGAAGCCATTTCCAAATTTTGATGAGTTGATCTCTCTCATGATTACTGAAAAGATCAATATGTAGGGTGACTCATCTGAAAAAAATGGTAAACAGGTTCAGGCATTTTACTCAAGTTCAGGAAGGGGACGTGGTAGATCCTCTTCGAGAGGCCGTGGTATGGGACGTGTTGGCGATAACCAACAAAATAGGTTCAATCAACAATTTAGTAAAATGCAAGTTTTAGGAGGCCGAGGAAACTTTAGAGGTAGGGGGAGCTCTAGAGGAAGAGGTGGATGGCAGAATAGAAGTTCTAGAAATTCTGCTATTGTTTGCCATTATTGTGGCAAAATAGGTCATAGTGCAACCAATTGTTATGCTAAGAAGGATGATATTCACAGTGGTAAATTGTAGCAAGGAAACTATGTATCGTCTTCACGATAGAATGAAGACAAAAATGAGTGTCCGTTTGTTATGCAGCATATGATGAATGCACTTATAGGAAAGGGCACACATGATGATGTATGGTATGTCAATTCAGGTGCATCTAATCATATGACGAGTCATGTTGAATGGTTTGGAGAGATGCAAGACTTATAAAATCCAAGTTATGTGTAGACGGGTGATGATTTATGCCACCCAATTTCACACATTGAAAAGGTACATGTGCCATCGATCACAAATAATCTAGTGTCTGTTGGACAAATGGTAGAGCATGTAAAATATTACATGGCGCAGCGAACAGAATCTGAGAAAGTAGGCCCAATGCCGAGTCTCTGAAGATGAACTTGAAGCAGATCCTTCGTAAGTGCTTTGGTGAAGATATCTGCTCCATTCTCCTCTGTTGGACAGTAGACCAATTCCACTATCCCATCCTCCATCAAATCACGCACATAGTGATACTGGATCTCTATATGTTTGGTGCGTGCATGAAACACTGGATTTTTGGCAATGGCGATGCAACTCTGATTGTCACATCTCAGCATAGTTGGTTCTTCATCCTGCACTCCCATATGCCATAGAATCCTTCTCAACCATACGACCTCACATGCAGCAAAACGAGCTGCCTTGTTTTCTGCTTCGGTAGAAGACAATGCCACTGTTGGTTGCTTCTTACTAATCCAAGAGAAAATTCCTGAACCCAAAGAGAAACAATAACCAGAAACTGACTTCCTGGAATCAATGTCTCCTGCCCAATCTGAGTCACAGTTCCCCACAAGAGAAGTTCCGAAACTGTATGTGATACCATAGTCAAGAGTTTTCTTCAAGTATCTGAGCACCCGCATCCCAGCCTTCCAATGACTCTCATGAGGTTTGTTTGAGAACCTGCTCAAAACACCAACAGCAAAACTGATATCTGGTCTGGTGTTACACAAGTAGATCAGACTGCCGACCAACCTCCTATACCTCCCAATGTCTGCTAATGCTGATGTATCCTCGACGGATAACTTTGCATTCACCTCCATAGGTGCAGCTATCTCCTTGCACTCGGTCATGCCAAATTCCTTCAAGATCTCCCATGCATACTTCTTCTGAGAGATGAAGATCTTTCCTGGCTCTTGCCAGACTTCAATCCCCAAACAATAGTGTAGCAAGCCCAAGTCTGTCATTTCAAACTCAGAACTCAAAGCCTTTCGAGTTTGGTTGATCATATCTTCATAGTCACCTGTAATAAGAAGGTCGTCCACATATAGGACAATCACTACAGACTTTTTACCATCCCTGTAAACATACAGGTTAGTATCTGAGGCACATCTTTTGAAGTTTAGGTTTAAAAAGAACCTATCTATCTGCTGGTACCATGCTCTGGGGGCTTGTTTCAGCCCATACAATGCCTTCTTCAGTTTACACACTTTGTTCTCAGAATGGGGGGCCTCAAACCCTGGTGGCTGAGCCACATACACCTCCTCCTTGAGGTCACCATTTAAGAACGCTGACTTAACATCCATTTGGTACACTGGCCACTTCTTGTGGGTAGCCACTGCAAGTACCGTGCGAATAGTGGTCATTCTAGCAGTTGGGGCAAATGACTCTTGAAAATCAAACCCTTCAACTTGTGAAAATCCTTGGGCAACCAGTCTAGCTTTGTACTTTTCTAAGGTACCATCAGCCTTGTACTTTACCTTCCAGATCCACTTGGTGCCAATAACCTTCCGCTTTGCTGGTCGATCCACTAGCTCCCAAGTGTCATTCTTCATTATGCTGTCATACTCTGTCTGCATAGCATCCTTCCATGATGGATCTGCAAGTGCTTCTTCTAAGTCAGTTGGCTCCTTTACTTCTCTCATAATCTCAACCATCAAGGCCATATTGACTATGTGAGCAGAAGCCCTCCTTTGCTCCTCTATTCTCTGAGACCTCCTTGGTCCGTCTGCCTTCTCCTCAACAGATGCAGGCATAGGATTATTGTGGTCATAGAGCTGCTTCACCCAGCGCGGCAATGGCTTTTCCGGTGGGGTGATGTCAGGTTGGTGAACTTTTTCCTCATCATCTGAAGATGATGCTTCCTCCTCCTTAAGGATAGGGATAGCTCTCGGGACAGGTTCATAGTGGACTACTTCTTCGCTTGATGATAAAGTGGAAGAACTTGCCTTCTCCTCCTCCACTGTATGCGGCTCCTCCTTGAACACCACATCACGACTCGCGATGATCTTCTTTGCCTCTTGGTCATATAACTTATAAGCCTTCTACTCATCACTCTAACCCAAGAAGATACATTTTCTGTTTTTTGGTTGTAACTTGTTTCTCTTCTCATCTGGAACATGTGCATAACATTCACATCCAAAAATTCTGAAATGTGAAACAGATGGTTTCTTACCAGTGTAAGCCTCATGAGGTGTTTTTCCCTTGAGAGCCTTTGTGTAGCTCCGATTTAGAATGTAGACTGCAGTATTAACAGCTTCAGCCCAAAAATGGTTAGGCAATTCCTTGCCCTTTAGCATGCATCTTGCCATCTCCACAATGGTACGATTCCTGCGTTCCACAACACCATTCTGCTGAGGTGTGTGAGGCGTCGTCAATTGACGCTTGATCCCTTTGCTCTTGCAAAAGCCTTCAAACTCCTTTGAGTTGAACTCACCACCACCATATGTTCTAAATTTCTTCACACTTTTCCCTGTTTCATTCTCAACAAGTATTAGCCATTCTTTAAACTTACCAAAAGCTTGAGCCTTATCACGAAGGAAGTATACCCACATCTTCCTACCGTATTCGTCGACAATCAACATAAAATAAGAAGATCCCCCCAAGGCTTGTGTAGGCATCTTACCACACAAGTCAGCATGCACCAACTCTAGAGAAGCTTGTGCTCTATTCTTGCTTTCTTGTGGAAATGCATTTCTTTGTTGCTTGCCCATCATACAAGCTTCACATGGTTCCTTCAATTCAGTTATTGTAGGTAGGTGAGCAACCATACCTTGCTTTTGCATCTCCTTCAATACTGCAAATCCGATGTGTCCAAACCTTTCATGCCAAAGCTTACTTGTGCCCACTCCAGCGGTGGCTGTAAGAGCACTTAGCTCATACAAGTTGTTCCTTCTTTCTCCTTTGCCAACAATTGTGCCAGTACTATCAATAATTTCTGCACCTGTCTTCTTGAACCTCACTTCATGACCAAGATCAGTTATGGCAGCAACTGATAAGAGATTTCTCCTGATTTCGGGAACATACAACACATTTGAAAGCTTTTTGACTTCACCATTTGCAGCAACAAAAGAAATAGTACCTGTGCCCGCAGCAGGGCATTTAGCATCATTTCCAACCGTCACAGTGATGGATTCTTGTAGAGGCTGCATAGAACTGTATAGACCTTTCTTGTTGGTCATGTGACGGGAGGCCCCACTATCCAACACCCAAGAGTCAGTGGTAGATTCTTCTTGCGCCGAGGAGCACACTTCCTCAATGGTCGCCATGAATAATTCCAACTCTGCTTCAGCCGTATTGGCTGTCTCTTTCCCTTTACTTTTAAGGGTACCATTCTTTTCATCTGCCTTCTTGACACGACAATCTGCAATTGCATGTCAAAGCCTGAGGTCTCACCTGAGTATTAAGGGCAGTTACTAGTCCATCAAACTTTTGTGGACAAATCCGAAGACACCTCCGAGCTAGCTCTTCACTAATCTTTTGTATCTCAGCGCCAGCCATCTGGTCGCGCAGATTCTTAATCCGAGTGATAAATGCTTCAACCGTCTCTCCTTCAGCAAACTTCTCCGCTGCTAGTTGATTCTCCAAGTTTTGAATCCTTGTTTGGTTTCGTGTTTCATACTGACTCCTTAGTACATTCCAAGCATCTGACGCTTTGGTTGTATGCTGAATCAGAGTCAAAACACTGTCAGAATAGCTTGTAACTAAGGCACACAATGCATCTGCATTCCTTCGTTTCCAAGCTCGTAGAAGATCTGCATTCGGAGGAATCATCACATTAGGATTTGATGGGTTGGGGGTAGGCTGTGGTTCTGCGTCAATCCCCAGCACAGTCTCCAGAAGCTCATAAGAATCAAGGATAGTTGTAATTTTGAACTTCCACAAGGTGTAGTTTGTACCATCTAACTTGCCTTCGCTGAAGGTTGGTGGACGAATCCTCAGTGTTTGAATAGCCGGTACAGCAGCACCACCTCCTGCACCGCTTCCTGATGCGCCAGAACTGCTTCCCGGAGTCGACATCGTTTCTCTTTGCTGTTGAAGCCTTTGCCTCTTGCACGCTCTCCGATCTCTAGAGCCCCCTGGGCTCTGATACCATGTAAAATATTACACGGCGCAGCGAACAGAATCTGAGAAAGAGATAGAGAGTACACAACAGATAAGATGAGAATTAGTAAATTCTTTAACTCCAAACAACTGATACAAAGATGGCTCTGTCCACCCGTGCGCTTCCACTGTGTGAAGCTTAGATGGCGATCTAGACAGAAGATAGGTGAAGAGCTTAAGGCTAGCTGGAACAACAACTCTGACTGGGTGAAAGATGAGTGTTAGATGGCTACGAAGGGGTTTAGCTTTTATAGCCCGCGAAGGTCGTTAGGTCGGCCTGCTGACCGACCTACCATATGAGCCTCCACTAGTCGGCCAGGGAATATTCCCTTTACCATCGGGCTGGGGGCACTGCCCCCGGACCCCCGCCAGGGGGGCCACTGGCCCCCCTGGGACCCCCCAGCCAGGGGCCGCTTCCGTGGCGCCCAGACCCCATAATAGGGGCCCCTTTTAACTCCCTTACCACGCAACTCAATGCAATGTGCCTCGAGTTGCTACCAGCTTAACCACTCCGTCTAACCCAAAGATTAACCCACAACAGTCACCTTTTTGCCATCCGATCACATAGACCTCATCTGATATACAAGTCAGGACTCAACCAATGTCCGGGCTCACATTTGGCTTCTCCTCATAATGGGGGCCTTACAACTTTGAGCACCATGGATCATTGGTAGCACCTAATGAGGGTGGGGCATTGATCATATCTAACAGAGCATGGGTTGCAGGTTCAATTCAATGCAAAAGGTTGTTTTGTAGAAGACCTTAATGATAAGTGTAGATTGGTCGCAAAAGGAAGTAGAGTTGGCCAAATGTTCACTTTAGATGCTGGAATTCTTGCAATGGATGCTGCTATGTATGCTAAAGGAAAAGGAGTAGTTACAGATATTGAAATATGGCACAAACGTATTGAACATGCAAATGTGCAAAGGCTGAAATTAATATAGTCTAGAGGATTGGTTACAGGGTTGCTTTTTTTTAGAGTTGCAGAATTGCACAAAGTCTGTGAAGCATGCCAATTTGGTAAGCAGGCAAGACAACCCTTCTCGCATGACAGAGAAGTGAGTAGAAAAATACTTGATGTAGTGCATACAGATGTTTGGGGGCCTACACAGAATGTATCTCTTGGTGGCAGCAAATACTTTGTCACATTTATTGATGTATGCTGAACGAAGTTATGGGTATACTTCATGAAGGAAAAGAGTGATGTGTTTGAGCGCTTCAAATCTTTTAAGGCAGTTGTTGAAATAGAAACATGCTTAAAAGTTAAGTACTTGAGATCAGATGGAGGGGGAGAGTACCTCTCTAATGAGTTTAGTGGATTCTTAAGAACTCATGGGATAAAGAGGCAATTCACTTGCAGGTATACCCCACAGCAAAATGGGGTTAGAGAAAGAAAAAATAGGCATATTACAGAAGTCGCATGGGCATTAATGACTGAAAAGAATATGCCCAAACATTTTTGGTTTGAGGCTATCTATACTACGTTCTATATTATGAACAGAACCCCCAAAATTGTAGTTCATGGGATGACTCCTGAAGAATGCTTTACTAGCAAGAAGCCCGATGTATCGCACTTGAAGGTATTTGGATGTGTTGCATATGTTCATGTGCCGAATGAGGTACGGAAGAAGCTTGATCCAAAGGTAGAAAAATGTATTTTTATTGGATACTCTTTAGAGTAAAAAGGGTATCAATATTATAACCTTGTCACAGGTGAGTTCAGAGTGAGTAGAGATGTTATCTTTGATGAGATGGGCAGTTGGTATGCACCCGATGGTGATGTATTAGATGATGATAATGATCAGGACAGCTATGTGCAGAAAGAAAAACAAGGATCACGGAGTCTTAGTGGACCAGAAACATCATTTGGTACTATACCTACAGTGAGCTCTTGGTCTGGGAGACTAAGGAGTAACCCCACATCTTCAAGTGGATCTATAAGTGTTACAGGGAAGGAAAAAGAAAAGAAGAAAGTGTTGGATGGTAATGATGCATCTACTAGTCATTTGGAATTTGATGGAGATTCTAGTGGTTCAGAGAGTTTGGATGATGAACTTGGTATTCCTTCAGTCAGGACACCAGGTGTACAAAGAACTCATAGTAATGTAAAGACTCCATTGAGTGATCCGGTGGTATGTAGATCTAGTAGGGTCAAATACCCTATTAAAAGATTTGGTTTTGAAGGTTATGCAGCTCACCATTATGCTTATATGGTGAAACTAGTTGAGGATGTTAAGCCCACTTTTTTTGAGGATGCTGTTGGTCATGCTCATTGGGATGCAACAATGGATGAGGAGATGGCTGCATTAGAAGCTAATAAGACTTGGGATTTGGTACCCCTACCTAAGGGTAAGAAAGCTATTGGCTGTAAGTGGGTTTACAAAGTCAAGCATAATGCAAATGGTTCAGCTAGCAGGTATAAAGGTAGGTTGGTTGTTGCAAAAGGCTATGCTCAAACATATGGCATAGATTATGAAGAGACATCCAGTCCAATTGCTAGGATGGCAACTATTAGATGTGTGATTTTCTTGGCAGCAGCCAAAGGTTAGAGTTTGCAGCAAATGGATGTTAAGAATGCCTTCTTGCATGTGGTGAATTGCAAGAAGAAGTGTGTATGGAGCAGCCAACAGGTTATGGGGATTTAGAGCATCCCACATATGTGTGCAGGTTAAAGAAGGCACTCTATGGGATGAAGCAAGCACCTAGAGCATGGTCTCACAAGATTGGAGAGTATCTTATCAATATTGGATTTTGTATTTTTGATGTTGATCACTCACTTTATGTGAGAAAGAGAGATGCAAGTTTGGTCATCATAGTCATCTATGTGGATGACTTGATTATTACAGGTGATAGTGACAATGGGATTGCTGAAGTTAAGGACTTCTTGAAGAAGAAGTTAGAGATGAAAGATTTGGGTGAGTTGAGATACTTTCTTTGTATTGAGGTGATTAGATGTGATGATGGTATATGGCTATCCCAAAGGTAGTATGGCTTGGATATGTTATCCAAGTATGGTATGACATCATGTAAGCCTCTTTGGAGCAAAATGTGAAATTGAGTGCCGACTTTGGGGATGAGATAGAAGTCCCTACTATGTTCAGGAGGATAGTAGGGAGTTTGATTTACATGACTATCACAAGGCCAGCTATGCTGTTGGCCTTGTCAGTCAAATTATGCAGATGCCTAGAAAGCCTCATTTAGATGCAGTTAGACGTATATTGAGGTATGTGAAGTCCACTTTACATTATGGAATTTTTTATGAGGCAGGTAAGGACATACAGGTCTTTGGATACATAGATGCACATTGGGCTGGTAGCATGTCAGACAGAAGATCTACAAGTGGATTCATGTTTTCCTTGGTAGTGCAATAGTTACATGGAGCAGCAAAAAGCAACCTACAGTTGCTTTATCGAGTACAGAGGCTGAGTATAGAGGTGCTGCTATGGCAGCATGTGAGGTGGTATGGCTGCAAAAGTTATTAGGTGATCTGGACGTGTAGGGAGATAGTCCAATTGTCATTCATTGTGACAACATGCGAAGCATATAGTTAGTTAGGAATCCAATGTTCCATGCTAGGACAAAACACATAAAGGTGCACTACCACTTTGTGAGAGAGAAGATACTTGTAGGAGAGATTGACTTGGTATATGTTAGAACACTGGATCAGATAGCTGACATTTTCACAAAGGCATCGGGTGCAGAGAAGCTTCAAAAGTTTTGAAGCTTACTTGGACTTGCAGAGAACACATGCGGACATTGATGATGGACCGCCTGGCTAGATGAGTCCGCATGTCTACACTTAGCACATTGGTGGTCATTATGATACTCACATGGTGACTGACTTATCACTTATTATATTTGGTTTGTTACACCTACCTACAACTGGCAAAGATATAACGCCAGTCAATTAGTGTAGTCGGTTATGCACTGTTTGACGTAGAAGGCCACTTTCCTTTATGTTGTATCTTATCTATACTTTGTGTACATTGTATAGTGTGTGGAAGAATAAGAAAAAATCAGCAAGAAAACATTTGAGCCTCCGTCTCTGTTCTTGTGAATTCTTGAGTGAGCTTCCTCTTGTGTATACAGTGTGTGTTTGGCACAATAGCTCAAGCAAGTCCCCCCACCACGCAATTCTTGACATTTATCATCTTCATCGCTTGCAAGTTCTAACTATGGATCGATGATAGGTCCTTTTGTCCACTTTTTGTACCAATCTATAGGTGTCATCGGTATTGGACATCGGCCACTCTCAACCTTTCCATTGAAGTGTCTAGCTTGTGTTTTTGGACGTAATGAGTGATCTTCAGGCAGGAATCATCTATGCTAAAGTCTTGTTTTGACACATCAAGCACTTCTATGCCTCTCCATAACTCTAAGAGATCATCAATAAGAGGAGCCAAATAAACGTTAAGGTCTTTGACTTTACGTTTTCATGGGATTACAAGGGAAAAAATTAGGTGTTTTTTCTTAAAACTAATAAATGGTGGCAAGTTGTAGTTCACAAGAACTACTGGCCAAGTGGACCATATACTTGAATGCATGGAGAAAGGATTCACACCATCCAATCCAACACCCATCTTAATGTGTCACAGCTCTTGTTCAAATTCTGGCCACTTTGAATTGATATGCTTGAACACAAGATAGTCCGAGGGAATTCACATAATCCCATCTGTACTTATGTTCTTTGCTCCCCAATCCATAATTCTTGCTAACTCTGGGGTCCAAAATAAACACCATATTAGTGATTTTGGGAATGCCCCAATTCCCATTTTTGAAAACTAAAAAAGAGGGGCATGGATAACATGTCTATAAGTTTCTCAAAACCTATCATGTGACCTATCATTGGAAAGCGCTTGAAAAATGGGATCTAAATACCTATAAAGCGCTCATTTTTGAGAAATGGTGTTCAAGTTATGGGAAATCCAAAGTTTTGACCATGTGTCCCAAACTTGTGGGAAATTCCCATATTCCCCAATATGGTGTTAATATATGTTGTATAATACGAGGAGCCAATGGAAAATGTCAAAGCACCTTGCAAGGGATCTTTTTGTTTGCATCTTTGTAACATGATGTTTCACATTTTGGGCATCTCTCCTCATTCTCGTATTCACCTTTGTATAAAATACAATTGTTGGGACATGCATGAATCATGTTGTAGTCCAATACAAGCTTGGTGATCATCTTCTTTGCCTTGTCTCTTGACGTAGGAAGGACATTGTTTGTAGGTAAAAACTTTTGTGATAGTAGCTTGCATCATTTCAAGCACACATAACTCTTAGATTTTGTTAAATAATGCACTCAACATTGACATGGGAGAAGTAGCTCACTTTAATAGTGCTGAAACGGATGCGTTACTCCAAGCATAATGACTTTGGAGGTTCAAGATATGTAAAGTCACACTTAATTGTGACAATTTTGAGCCTTCATAGATTTGCTGAAGTGCTTCAGCTCGAAGAAAGATTTCATCCTTTCTTGCTTCACCTACCAATCATTGATAAACTCGTCCATGTCATCATCATTGTTGAAGTCTTCATGCGATTTTCCAAAATCTGTGTCATAATGTTTCTTCAAATTGTCATAACTTTTTGGATCACTCTTGCGAAGGAGTTTCATGTACTCATTTGGCATTCGAGAGGTGCCATGAGAGGGTAGGTGCACAACGTTCTCTATATCATAAGCTGGAACCTATCACATCATTCTCTATATTCATCATTAAGCAAGGATACAATTTGATTAAACAAAGATCTCATTATTATCAAATATACATCTAAAGATTGAGGAAGCTAGAAAAAACAAAGAACACAATTCATGCTACAATATATAGAGACTTGAATGAGTATACATAGAAAGGGATGATCCAAGGAAAAGGACCATCCTAAGAGAACTAAATCATCTAAACTTCAATCCAAAGGTGGAGATGCTCTTGCAAGTTTGCGAAATCCATAGTTCGCCAATAGTTCATCACCGGCACGCAATGATCTAATGGCATTGACAAGAATATATCTCGGAACACTACTCATGTATCCTAGTTCATGACCATTTTCACATTCCACAAATGTGCAATTGGTTCTTGCTCTTCTTCCTTAAATGCTATTAATTAGACCTACTATGTTTCCTTGTGCGTGAATGGTCTCCTATCTACATAAAGTCTTTGTCCTTGAGCATGAGTGATGCCTCTATCTGAAAGAGATGTTGCATTGAGGCACATACCATAAGTGCTCATGCTCAAAGTATACTGCACTAGTTGGTGCCATGGACCCCATCCGTATATGGGTCTACAAAAGCACATAAGTGTCACCTTTGAATTGGGTGCAACTTGTAGGTCTTGTGCAATGAAGAGGCCATGTCCTCCATCTGGAACACTAGAAGGAGCTATCATGTAGCAAGCACCCCAAAAGCTAAAATCTCTCCATCTCTAGGAAGTGATCCTCCTTGCCATCCTTCGTAGAGCGTGGGATCGTACATCTATACAAGAGATCGTAGATGATTAGGAAATGCATAATCGCAAGACGTCTTGCTCTCAAGGCCACGAGGTAGGGACTATTGCAAGATATCAAGTTGCAGTTGTTGGATTGCCTGACCAAGCGGTGTATGAGAATGATGAGCATCTCAGCCATAGATGCCATCTTCACCATCAAATGAAGTTTCATATTCCTACATGTGTAATGTGATGATTACTAATATATTCCTTTGACAAAAATGAAAATAATGTAAATAGGATGTAAAGAAAACTAACCATAGGCCATTGTTGTTGTGCTGACACTAGTGCATGAACAAAAACACCATATTTTGACTCATGGGAATGACACTGGCATTGCGGCCTTTGATATGAGCCTCGATATCTATCACATTGTAAAGAAGCTAATTCCCACAGGAAGCCATTAAATTGGATATACAAGAAATACCATAGTCAAGGTGGATATACATGAAATGATATTACCAATGTTGGCTGAGAATCAAATTATGAGTGGCTATAGCATGATATGCACCCCAAGCTATGGTGGCCAAGAGTATTCACCCTCTTAGATGGTGGGAGGTTGAGACCTCAAACATGTAATGTTGTAAAATGGAAAAAATATCCTAGCCTAGTTACAACTTAGCCTTTTATACTTAACCCTAGTAGGCTAAATATTGGCTAAGGCATTTAGGCACTTTTACTCTATTACAAGCCATCTCGGCCTAGAAGAGCTTTGTCCTCAAAGCTGAATTTGGGACAAGATACAATGATAAGTACAAGAATATCTTGAAATAGATGAAGTCATGCTAAACTAAGACTCCATGCTAAAATAAAAGTCTTCATATCACAAAGAAGAGTCCTTCAAAATATGATAATAACTAAGAGAGGACTGTGGATTGCTGTAATTTGTAAAACATGGCAACCAATAAGAGTTTCCCATAACTCGTGATAGAAGAGTCCGAATGGCAAAAATAAAATCTTGCTAGATAATGAACCTATCCAACACATAGAATTCAATCATGTTGCCAAAAAGGACCATGTAGTTCATGACTGAAAATTCACACAACAAGCTGTCCACTGTCATGTAATTGCAATAATCCCACTGTTTTGAAGGAATCATGAAGCCTTAGAGAGGATGATTGAATATACTCAGGAATGAGTATTTCAAGCGTTATTTACAATCCACTAACAATGAAAGTCATTGAAGTCCTATATGCCTCCAGGATCAAATGGACATCCATCAAAATAGTCATCAACCATAAGTTCCTTCTACAGAAAAACAGATCCCATCATTGCCTCCTAGGTCAAAGAAGCATCCTCATGATCCCCCAGATCAAATGGAAAGAATATTGAAAGAACCATCTTTGATGTGAAACGGTTGATTCGGAAGAAATTTCAAGGATAAGGAAGTGCATAAGGACATGAAACTCGTGCCCTACAACATCGTCAACAAGGACAAAATTCCCTCTTCTTCGAGCCAGGTTTGTCATGTAAAGAAGCTAGGTTGATGATGGTTTTGACCTCATCACATAGCCCTTCGGGTGCATCTGTAGTCATTGGCTTCGTAGGCAAGCTTCTCTTGTCTCTGTGGATCAAATGATTGGATGATTCTGCTTACATGTCATCTTGAATGACAATTATGTTGATGCATCATCTTGGATTATGTAAAGAAGCTAGGTTGATGATGGCTTCGACCTCATCACATAGCCCTTTGCCGAAGAAATTTCTAGAATAAATGATGGTAAAGAAAGTGAACCGATCAATAGGAGATTGAGAGATAAGTATTGTGCACTCCTCCATGGATCTAGTGCTTCTAACATGCAAATGGAAGTGGAGGCTGATAGCTACAATCCTGCATTTGAGAGAGATTGTTCCCAGTCCCATCCATCCCTAGACAACTACAAAAAAGCATGGAAACTGCCCTTCTCAAACCTTTCTAGTTCCAGGGTTATCACATAGTCACAAACAAATTTGGGATTTGGGAAGATGCTTGTCATCATGCTTGTCCCCCTCTCTAGATTGATGAAGCTGATATTGCGCAACCCGAAAATGTCTATTCAGGAACCAAGAAGGAAGAAACTTGCCCAAAGCCTATGGACATTGCACACATCTCTATTTTGCAGAGTCCTTCTTTGGACCTTATTAGACCTGTTGCAATAGATCCTAGGAGTGAGCCTAGCTCAAAAGAAGGACCTAAAATTTGTAACCCCAGGCCTCATCTTCAGCAACTTCTTCTCTATCTCTTTGACTGATGTAGATGAATCTATGCAGCAACTTCTCCAAAAACCTTGGCCTCTCCTACTTCACCACTCCATCTTCAACAACTTCTTCTCTATCTCTTTGGCTGTTGTAGATGAATCTGGCCCCTTTGTAGGAATGTTGTTAGGATCTTGCAGAGATTTGATGGCCTTCCTTCTCCAAGGCCTTCTATGTTTATCTCATAGAACTTTACAACCAGTGCATTTTGATCTGATCTTACTGGTCACATTTTGCATTAAGCCCTCCAAGAATGATTATGAACATACTCCATGTGTCAAGCAGAGTGAGACTTTGACAAGCATTCAGGTCATTGATGTAAAAGAAAGAAGATATGCAAGGAAATCCACCATTGAAGCTCACAGAAAATCTTGAGCGAGATGAGGAAGAAGAAGATGAACCCTACTTTCAAAAAAATAGAGGCAACTTTAGTCCCTTCTAGTCTCCCATAGCTCTTCCTTTAACAAATGTCCTTCAAAATAAGCCAAAATCTATTGACAATCTGCTAAAATAGTTGGAGCTTACCATTATCCACTGGTTCATGCCAAGAACCTCCATCTTGGTCACAGTTTGTGACAGATCTCCATGTGTGGTCACAGTTATGGAAGAACTAACTCCTATGACTAAATTTGAACTGCAGTTTTCACTCCCTAGTCACTGCAACTAGATCTAATGCATGAAAATGACTTCTGACAGAGTCTAAACTAATGCTCTGATACCAATGTAAAGAAGTTAATTCCCACAGGAAGACATTAAACTGAATATAAAAGAAATAGACATAAAATTCCAAGAAACCATAGCCAAGGTGGCTAGGCATGAAATGATATTACCAATGTTGGTTGAGAATCAAATGATGAGTGGCTGTAGCATGGTATGCACCCCAAGCTATGGTGGCCAAGAGTATTCACCCTCTTATATGGTGAGAGGTTGAGACCTCAAACATGTAATGTTGTAAAATGGCAAAAAGATCCAAGGCTAGTTACAACTTAGCCTTTTATACTTAACCCTAGTAGGCTAAATATCGGCTAGGCATTTAGGCACTTAGAATTTACTCCTCCCCATAATAAGATGAAGCCTCTAATTCATGTAAAGGAGCACTTTCTAGAATTACGAATACCCCATAACCACCAGACTATAATGCGGAGGTGATGGTGTACGAGAGGAATCTGAATTTGCATAAATAGAGATAAAAGAGATTAAACTTGGTGCTGATCTTTTTTATTCATTGACTCACAAATAGAGTGCACATGCTAGTGTGAGAAATATAAAATCAAAATAGTATATTGACACACTTTTAAAAAAAAACCATAAGGTATGCACATGATCTAAGCAATAAGAGGCCTGCTAGATTTCTCGAGGAGTCGTGGACGTACTTCCGTCAGGAATACCATTTACAAGTGACATTCCCACATTAGAGAGTGCATTTTTAAATTGCTTTATCAAAGTATTTTGAATTCAAAATTCCTACAGAGTTAAATTTGTATAATATAATTTTTCCTTTGATTTCAATGAACTGATATAAGAGGTAACAATGAGACCAGAGTCTCGAACGAACATACATCTCACATGGGTCGCATGGGGTGAGATGGTTTTGTTGCTACTTTTGTAAGTATGTGCCATAGGTTTTTATTATTTATGTAATTAGAAGAATAGAAGAAAGAAAAATAACCAAAATAATCTAACTTTGGATATGTTTTTGAACAGACCAAAGATTACGGTCGTCCTTTGACAGCAGCAAAGATTCAGACAACAACTTTTGAGGGGTATAGATCCCTTCAGAGGAGGCTTCCTCCGGCATGCCCTTTTGTGAGTATCCATACTATTACTTTTATATATTTTTCAAGTATTTTTTTAATAGTTCAATTTGTTGATTGTGTCAATACTTGATCTTTATTGATGTAGGATATTCATGGTGAGACAGATATGGATGTTGTCACTCGAGAGGAGGTGGAGGGCAGGAGGATAGATTATGAGCGGACCCGAGCTGCTGTAATGCGAGTACCTCAGAGCCACTAAGGCCCCATGGAGATGCAGAGATCACATCGGATAGCACATCCGATCACTAGCTCCCCTCTCCCACTCTTTTTCACATACTTGATCAGACTCGTATAACACATTCCATGACATACCCATGGCATTGTATATATATTGATTTATACATATCTAATCAATTTTGGTCTTGCGAATTGTTTTACATTTGATAAAGTGATTTTTAAAGTTTTGTGAATCATCTCATGTTTGATAAAATGTTTTTTTAAAGCCTTGATCAGTAGAGAAAAAAGAAAGTGCGTACTGTGATCCATGTTGTGTCTTGCATAAGTGATTGATGTATGTGTCATTCTATATGAGAGCAAGTCTATTTTATACTCAACATTGCATTCACATGCACATGAGAGAGAGAGAGAGAGAGAGAGAGAGAGAGAGAGAGAGAGAGAGAGAGAGAGAGAGAGAGAGAGAGTGAGTGAGTAAGAATAAGTGTATGTGTGCGTAAGGGCGAGAGAGAGAGAGAGAGAGAGAGAGAGAGAGAGAGAGAGAGAGAGAGAGAGAGAGAGCAAGTGTACGTGTATATAAGAGAAAGAGAGACCAAATATGTGTGTGTGAGAGAGAAAGAAAGAAAGAAAGTTATATTAACATCTTCTAAAGACCAAAACTGGCCTATGAGACAAACTGTGATACAACTAATGAGGTCCAGCTATCCAAAATAAAAGTGTTGAATGAAAAGCTAAAAATTGGAAACTGAAAATACGGTGCTGTGAGTGTGATAAGTGTCGTGTATGTGTATGTGCGTATGTAGCTCTGGTACTCCAGATAATGGCTACAAAAGGGGAACAAATGTCGGTTGTGATAGGGGAACAACTGTCGGCTATGATAAAGTGGTGCGATGTGTATATGTAACAGATGCAGGGAGATATACTATCCTGGGATGTAGTAGCAGTCGTCGAAGTCGCTAATAGCAAGTGATCCCTCCTGGATGCAGGATGTGGTACATCGGCGGTGGAGAAAGAGCAAACTGGAGATCTGAGATCCAATGTGTCGAGTGTCGTCGGATCTCAGTCTGCTGTAGAGAGAGAGAGAAAGAGAGAAAGTAGGTATGTATGTGAGTGAGAGGGAGTGAGGAGTGAGAGCTCAGTTGTCTATGCAAGTTAAAAAAAAAAAACATTTGAGCATTGCTTAAGTGATGCTTGCTATCACATATGTGATGTATAAGATGTCATATAAGTGATGGCAAAAACATGGCATATTGCATCCTAAGCATGTTGCAGCTCGTCAATGTCCCTAAATCCCACCCCCCTCCCTCCCTTGTAGTATGTGTTCTTAGTTAGTTATGTTGATGAGTTGATCATCATTGGCAATGATGAATTGGGTATTGCTGAAATTAAGTCTATGCTATAGAAAAAAATCAAAGTGAAAGACTTGAGAAAGTTGAAATATTTACTTGGCATTAAGGTAGTGACTACACCTCAAAGGATTTGCTGCTATAGAAACAAAATGCATAGGAGGTATTGATCAAATATGGAATGCTAGACTGCGAGCCCATGGGAAATCCATTAGATGAGAATGTAAAGTTTGGATTTGATGTTAGTAATGAGATAGAGAATGTTATGATGTATAGACAGATGCTAGTAAGCCGTATCTGTTGAGATGACAAGCTCAACACATGCAGAATGATGGACCGCCTGGTTAGACGGGTCCACACATCTACACTTAGCACATCGGTGGTCATTATGACTCTCACATGGCCACTAACACATTACTTATTATATTCAGGTTGTTAAACCTATTTACAGCTGGCATAGTTATAGCACCAGTCGACAAGTGTAGTCAGTTATGCATTGTTTGACTTAGTAGGCCACTTTCCTTTATGTTGTATCTTATCTATACTTTGTGTACATTGTAAAGAGTGTGGAAGAAGAAGAAGAAACCAGCAAGAAAACATTTTGGTCTCCATCTCTCTTCTTCTCTCTTGAGTGAGCTTCTCCTTCTGTATTCTGTGTGTGTTCGATGCAGCATCTTGAGCAAGTTGTCAAAAATCGCATGGTGGGGGGACTTGCTCAAGATGCTATGCCGAACACACATAGAATGCACAAGGAGAAACTCACTCAAGAGAAAAGAAGAGAGATGGAGGCCAAAACGTTTTCTTGCTGGTTTTTTCTTCTTCTTCTACACTTTTTACAATGTACACAATGTATAAATAAGATACAACATAAAGGAAAGTGGCCTACTAAGTCAAACAATGCATAACCGACTACACTAGTTGACTAGCGCTATAACTATGCCAGTTATAAATAGGTGTAACAACCTGAATATAATAAGTAATGAGTCAGTGGCCATGTGAGAGTTATAATAACCATCGATATGCTAAGTGTAGACATGTGGACCCATCTAACCAGGCGGTCCATCATCAATGTCCGCATGTATTGAGCTTGTCATCTCAACACTCCCCTCAAGCTCAACTGCATCTCTGCAACTCCAAGTAAGCTTTGAATCTTTTGAAGCTTCTCTATACCCAATGCCTTCGTAAAGATGTCAGCTATCTGATCCTGTGTGCTGACATACACCAAGTCAATCTCACCTGCTAGTACCTTCTCTCTCACAAAGTGGTAGTGTATCTCAATATGTTTTGTCATGGCATGGAACATAGGGTTACTAGCCAACTGTATACTGCTCATGTTGTCACAATAAATGACAACGGGACCTTCCACCTGCACATCCAAATCAGCCATTAACTTTTGTAGCCATACTACCTCACGTGCTGTAACAGTAGCACCTCTATACTCAGCCTTTGTACTCGACAAAGCAACTGTAGATTGCTTTTTGTTGCTCCAAGCAACTGCTGCACTACCAAGAGAGAACATGTATCCGCTAGTAGATCTTCTATGAGACATACTACCAGCCCAATCTACATCTGTGTATCCAAACACATGTACATCTGTACCTGCCTCATAGAAAAGTCCATAATGTAATGTGGACTTCACATATCTCAATATGCGTGTGACTGCATCCAAATGTGGCTTTCTAGGTACTTGCATAAACTGACTCACAAGACCAACAGCGTAGCTCAAGTCTGGCCTTATAATGGTCATGTAGATCAAACTTCCCACTATCCTCCTGAACATAGTAGGGTCTTCTATCTCATCCCCAACATCAGCACTCAACTTTACATTCTGCTCCAATGGGACTGAAAGCGGTTTGCATGCTGTCATACCATACTTGGACAACATATCCAAGCAATATTGTCTTTGGGACAACCATATACCATCATCACATCTGATCACCTCAATGCTAAGGAAGTACCTTAGCTCACCTAAATCCTTCATCTCAAACTTCTTCTTCAAAAAATCCTTGACTTCAGCAATCCCACTATCACTATCACCTGTAATAATCAAGTCACCCACATAGATGACTATGATGACCAAACATGCATCTCCCTTTCTCACATAAAGTGAGCGATCAGCATCAGAAATATAAAAGCCAATATTGACAAGATACTCTCTGGTATTGTCAGACCATGCTCTAGGTGCTTGCTTGAGCCCATAGAGCGCCTTCTTCAACCTGCACACATACATGGGATGCTCTAAATCTTCATAACCTGCTGGTTGATCCATATACAATTCTTCTTGCAAATCACCATGCAAGAAGACATTCTTCACATCCATTTGCTGCAATCTCCAACCTTTGGCTGCTGCCAAAGCAATCACATATCTGATAGTTGCCATCTTAGCAACTAGACTGAAGGTTTCTTCATAATCTATGCCATATGTCTAGGCATAGCCTTTTCCAACCAGCCTAGCTTTGTACCTACTAATAGAACCATCTGCATTGTGCTTAATCTTATAAACTCACTTACATCCTATAGCTTTCTTGCCCTTTGGCAATGATACTAGATCCCAAGTCTTATTGGCCTCTAATGCAGCCATCTCCTCATCCATTGCTGCATCCCAATGAGCATGACCAACAGCCTCCTCAAAACATGTGGGCTCAACATCCTCAACTAGTTTCACCATATAAGCATAATGGTGAGCTACATAACCTTCAAAACCAAATCTTTTAACAGGGTATATGACCCTGCTAGATCTGTGTACCACCGAATCACTCAATGGAGCCTTTACATTACTATGAGCTCTCTGTACACCCAGTGTCCTGACAAAAGGAATACCAAGCTCATTATCCAAGCTCTCTGAGACACTGGAGTCTCCATCAAGAACTGCATCAATGCCATCTGACACTTTATTCTTTCCTTTGTCTTTACTTGTAGTGCTACTAGATGCACCTAAAGATGTAGAGGTACTCCTTAGTCTCCCAGACCAAGGACTACCAGATGATGTCTCTGGTCCACTAAGAGTCCGTGATTCTTGCTTTTTAGCCTACACATGAGTGTTATGATCATCATCATCATCCAATGCATCACCACTAGATGCATACCAACTGCTCATTTAATCAAAGATGACATCCCTGCTCACTCTGAACTTACATGTGACAGGGTTATAACAGCGATACCCTTTCTGCTCTAAAGAGTATCCAATAAAAACACATTTTTCTGCCTTTGGATCAAGCTTCTTCCGTAGCTCATCTGGCACATGAACATATGCAACATAGCCAAATTCCTTCAAGTGTGATATCAGGCTTCTAGCCAGTAAAGCATTCTTCAGGAGTCATCCCATGAACTGCAGCTGTGGGCGTTCTGTTCATAATATAAACAGCAGTATGAACATCCTCAGACAAAAAATGCGTAGGCATATTCTTTTCAGCCACCATCAAGGCACGTGCAACTTCTGCAATATGCCTGTTTTTCCTTTCTGCAACCCCATTTTGTTGTGGGGTATATCTGCATGTGAACTATCTCTTTATCCCATGAGACCTCAGAAAATCACTGAACTCATTCGAGAGGTACTCCCCCCCTCCATTTGACCTCAAGCACTTTACTTTCAAGCTTGTTTCTCTTTCAACTGCAGCCTTGAAAGTTCTAAAGTGGTTAAACGCTTCACTATTTTCCTTCATAAAATATACCCACAGCTTTCTAGAACAATCATCAATGAATGTGACAAAGTATAAACTGTCTCCAAGAGATACATTTTGTGTAGGCCCCCAAATGTCTGTAGGCACAACATCAAGGATATTTCTGCTTACATCTCTGTCATGTGAAAAGGGTTGTCTTGCCTGCTTACCAAACTGACATGCTTCGCATACCTTATGAAATATTTCAACTCTAAATGTAGGCAAACTTGTAACCAGCCCTTTGGACTTCATTAATTTCAGCCTTGTACATTTGCATGTCTAATGCGTTTGTGCCAAATTTCAATATCTGCAACAAAACCTTTTCCTTTAGCATACATAGCAGCATTCATAGTAGGAATTCCAGCATCCAGAGTAAACATACATCCAACTCTACTTTCCTTTGCTACCAACCTGCACTTGTCATTGAAGTCTTCTACAAAGCATCCCTTTGCATTAAATTTGACTTGCAGCCCTTGCTCTACCATTTGATCGACTGACAACAAGTTCTTTGAAATAGATGGTACATGTAATACATCTGAAAGACTCTTTCTCTTACCATCATGCAAGGACAAGAGAACTTTTCCAATGTGTGAAATTGGGTGGCATGAATCATCACCTGTTTGCACATAACCTGCATTTTGCAAATCCTGCATCTCTCCAAACCATTCTGCATGGCTGGTCATATGATTGGATGCACCTGAATCAAGATACCAAACATCATCATGTGTTCTCTTTCCTGTAACAACATTCAGCATATGTTGCATAACAAACAGACGTTCATTTTTGTATTCATTCTATCGTGAAGACGATGCATAGTTTCCTTGCTGCAACTTACCACTGCGAATATCATCTTTCTTAGCATAACATTGGGCTGTAATATGACCTGTTTTGCCACAGTAGTGACACACAATACCAGAGTTGTTAGAACCTCTGTTCTGCCATCCACCTCTTCCTCTAACGCTCCCCCTGCCTCTAAAGTTACCAAACCTCCTGAAACCTGCATATCGCCAAATTGCTGATTCAATCTGTTTTGCTGGTTGTCACTACCACGTCCTATACCACGGCCTCTTGAAGAGAACCTACCATGTCCCCTTCCTGAACTGGAGTAGAAAGCTTAGACCTGTTCACCACTTCTTTCAGATGTCTCACTCTGTATGTTGATCTCTTTAGTGATCATAAGGGAGACCAACTTATCAAAAACTGGAAATGGCTTTCTAACATATACGGAAGTTACAAAAGACTTCCAAGCCTTTTCATTGTTAAGTCCACCCAAGGTAGACGACACCAAATCATCATCATCGGGCATTGCATCAATCGCTGCCAATGCATCTGCAATGCTCCTTACATTCAGTGCATACTCATTGATAGACATCTTCCCTTTCCTCAATGTATTCAACTCTTGCTTGAGTCAAATCTTTCGTGCCTTTGTATTTACGAAAAACATACTTTCAAGTATGGTCCAAGCTGCATATGAATTCTCTACATTTCTAATATGTCCCAACATATTATTATCAATTACTGCAGACATCCAATACATGACCTTCTTGTCTTTTGCATTCCATTCCTTCCGTGCCTTTGTCTCTTCTACAGTTGGAGGATCAGTTATCTCTGGCTCCTTTTCTTCACCTGACACAAACTCGTAGAGGCATTTTCCAATAAGAAAGTTCGTGACACGGAACTTCCATGAAGGGTAGTTATTCTTGTCGAGCTTCTCAATGATGGGGCTTCCACTATTCTCTGCCATTATTACAAAACTAATACCAAACAACAAGCAAATCTTCTGTAACCCTCAACTTGTAGTGCACAGCAATACACAAGACAGCCTTTTTCATCGTCTACTCAACAATACATGCAATCTGCAACCTGTTTGCAGATAAAACTTACACCTCAAGAATTACAGATTCGCAATCTGTAACCTGCGCACCCACTTTCGGCCAAAATAGTCGAAATCAGAGTGTACCTTGAAACTGCTATCCGCAACCTTGAGGCTCTAAAATAGGCCTGAAACGGCCTCAGATGCCCAAAATAACTGCGGTGGGAAAGCCCTTAAAAGGCTAATCTGCAGAATACACAGTGCTCTTTGCGCACACCAAACCTCACTGTAATCTGAGATTTTTGCTCTGCCCTGCTTCCGGTGCCTCCACAGGCACTATCCAAGAGAAAGAGTGGAAGGATGGGAGAGCTTCTTACCCGTGGCTTGCTTGCTCGAACCTTGCTTCTTCTCCTTCACTTCAGCCTTTGAAATCAGCCTCTCTCAGTGGCGCGGCTCTGATACCATGTTAAGAATCGCGTGATGGGGGGACTTGCTCAAGATGCTGAAATCCCATAATCTGTAGGCCTTAAAGTTGTCAAGAATTGCATGGTGGGTGGACTTGCTCAAGATGCTGCGCCGAACACACACAGAATGCACAAGGAGAAGCTCACTCAAGAGACAAGAAGAGAGATGGATGCCAAAACGTTTTCTTGCTGGTTTCTTCTTCTTTTTCCACACTCTTTACAATGTACACAAAGTATAGATAAGATACAACATAAAGGAAAGTGGCCTACTAAGTCAAACAATGCATAACCGACTACACTAGTCGAGTGGCGTTATAACTATGCCAGCTGTAAATAGGTGTAACAACCTGAATATAATAAGTAATGAGTTAGTGGACATGTGAAAGTCATAATGACTACTGACGTGCTAAGTGTAGATGTGTGGACCCATCTAACTAGGCGGTCCATCATCAATGTCTGCATGTGTTGAGCTTGTCATCTCAACACAAGTCCTCCCACCACGTGATTCCTAACACGGTATTAGAGGTGCGCCACTGAGAGAGACTGATTTTGAAGGCTGAAGTGAAGGAGAAAAATAAAGGTTCGAGCAAGCAAGCCACGGGTAATAAGCTCTCCCATTCTTCCACTCTTTCTCTTGGACAGTGCCTGTGGAGGCACTAGAAGCAGGGCAGAGCAAAAATCTCAGATTGCAATGAGATTTGGTATGCACGAAGAGCGCTGTGTATTCTGCAGATTTGGCCTTTAGGGCTGTCCCACTGCTATTTTGGCCATCCGAGGTCATTTCAGGCCCCGTTTTAGAGCTGCAAGGTTGCAGACAGTAGTTCGAGATACCCTGCAATTTTAGCTGTGTCTGTCATATACAGGTGCACAGGTTATAGATTTCAGATTTGTACGTTCAAAGGTGTTTACCAGCGAATAAAAATAAGATTTATCTGCAAACAGATTGCAGATTGCATGTATTGTTGAGCAGATAGTGAAAAAGGCTATCTGGTATATTGCTGTGCACTATAGGTCGAGGATTGCAAAAGATTTGCTTGCTATTTGGTATTAGTTTTGTGATAATGGCAGAGAACAGTGGAAACCCCATCATTGAGAAGCTCGACAAGAACAACTACCCTTCATGGAAGTTCCGTGTCACGAACTTCCTTATTGGAAAATGCCTCTACGAGTTTGTGTCAGGTGAAGAAAAGGAGCCGGAGGTGAGTGATCCTCCAACTGCAGAAGAGACAAAGGCACGGAAGGAATGGAATGCAAAAGACAAAAAGGTCATGTATTGGCTGTCTGCAGTAATTGACAATAATATGCTGGGACATATCAGAAATGCAGAGAATTCATATGCAGCTTGGACCATACTTGAAAGTATGTTTTCCGTAAATACAAAGCACGAAAGATTTGACTCAAGCAAGAGTTGAATACATTGAGGAAAGGGAAGATGTCTATCAATGAGTATGCACTGAAGGTAAGGAACATTGCAAATGCCTTGGCAACGATTGATGCAATGCTCGATGATGATGATTTGGTGTCGTCTACCTTGGGTGGACTTAACAATGAAAAGGCTTGGAAGTCTTTTGTAACTTCCGTATATGTCAGAAAGCCATTTCCAGATTTCGATGAGTTGGTCTCCCTTATGATAACTGAAGAGATCAACATGCAAAGTGAGACATCTAAAAGAAGTGGTGAACAAGTCCAAGATTTCTACTCCACTTCAGGAAGGGGACATGGCAGATTCTCTTTAAGAGGCCGTGGTACAGGACATGGTAGTGACAACCAGCAAAACATATTGAATCTATAATTTGGCGATATGCAAGTTTCAGGAGGTCATGGTAACTTTAGAGGCAAGGGGAGCTTTAGAGAAAGAGGTGGATGGCAGAACAGAGGTTCTAACAACTTTGGTATTGTGTGTCACTACTGTGGCAAAACAGGTCATATTGCAGCCCAATGTTATACTGAGAAAGATGATATTCGCAGTGGTAAGTACAGCAAGGAAACTATGCATCGTCTTCACGATAGAATGAATACAAAAATGAACATCTGTTTGTTATGCATCATATGCTGAATGCTGTTACAGGAAAGGGAACACATGATGATGTTTGGTATGTTGATTCAGGTGCATCCAACCATATGACCAGCCATGTAGAATGGTTTGGAGAGATATAGGATTTCCAAAATGCAGGTTATGTGCAGACGGGTGATGATTCATGCCACCCAATTTCACACATTGAAAGAGTTCCCTTGTTCTTGCATGATGGTAAGACAAATAGTCTTTCAGATGTATTACATGTGCCATCTATTACAAAGAACTTGGTGTCAGTTGGTCAGATTGTAGAGCAAGGGTTGCAAGTCAGATTTAATGCAAAGGGTTGCTTTGTAGAAGACTTTAATGACAAGAGAAGGTTAGTTGCAAAGGGAAGTAGAGTTGGACGTATGTTTACTCTGGATGCTGGAATTCCTACTATGAATGCTGCTATGTATACTAAAGGAAAAGGTGTTGTTACAGATATTGAAATTTGGCACAAATGCATTGGACATGCAAATGTACAAAGGCTAAAATTAATGCAGTCCAAAGGGTTGGTTACAGGTTTTCCTACATTTAGAGTTGCAGAATTTCATAAGGTATGCGAAGCATGTCAGTTTGGTAAGTAGGCAAGACAATCCTTTTCACATGACAGAGATGTAAGCAGAAATATCCTTGATTTTGTGCATACAGATATTTGGGGACCTACACAAAATGTATCTCTTGGAGGCAGTTCATACTTTGTCACATTCATTGATGATTGTTCTAGAAAGCTATAGGTATATTTTATGAAGGAAAAGAGTGAAGCATTTGAGCACTTTAGAACTTTCAAGGCTACAGTTGAAAGAGAAACAGACTTGAAAGTAAAGTGCTTGAGGTCAGATGGAGGGGGAGAGTACCTCTCGAATGAGTTCAGGGATTTTCTGAGGTCTCATGGGATAAAGAGATAGTTTACATGCAGGTATACCCCACAGCAAAATGGTGTTGCAAAAAGGAAAAACACGCATATTGCAGAAGTTGCACGTACCTTGATGGCTGAAAAGAATATGCCTAAGCATTTTTGGTCTGAGGCTATTCATACTGCTGTTTATATTATGAACAGAACTCCCACAGCTGCAGTTCATGGTATGACCCCCGAAGAATGTTTTACAGGTAAAAAGCCTGATGTCTCACACTTGAAAGTGTTTGGCTACGTTGCATATGTTCATGTGCCAGATGAGTTGCGGAAGAAACTGGATCCAAATGCTCAAAAGTGTGTCTTTATTGGATACTCTTTAGAGCAGAAAGGGTATCGTTGTTATAACCCTGTCACATGTAAGTTCAGAGTGAGCAGAGATGTCATCTTTGATGAAATGAGCAGTTGGTATGCATCTAGTGATGATGCATTGGATGATGATCATGATCATGACACTCATGTGCAGGCTGAAAAGCAAGAATCACGGACTCTTAGTGAACTAGAGACATCATCTGGTAGTCCTTGGTCTGGGAGACTAAGAAGTAGCTCTACGTCTTTAGCTGCATCTAGTAGCACTACAGGTAAAGATAAAGAAAAGAATAAAGTGTCAGATGGCATTGATGCAGTTCTTGATGGAGACTCCAGTGTCTCAGAGAGCTTGGATGATGAGCTTGGCATTCCTTTAGTGAGGACTCCAGGTGTGCAGAGAGCATGCGTCAATGCAAAGACTCCATTGAGTGATCGAGTGGTACACAGGTCTAGTAGGGTGAGATACCTTGCTAATAGATTTGGTTTTGATGATAGTATATGACTATTCCAAAGATAGTATGGCTTGGATATGTTGTCCAAGTATGGTATGACAGCATGCAAACCGCTTTCAGTCCCATTGGAGCAGAATGTAAAGTTGAGTGCTGATGTTGGGGATGAGATAGACGACCCTACTATGTTTAGGAGGATAGTGGGGAGATTGAACTACATGACCATTACAAGGCCAGACTTGAGCTACGCTATTGGTCTTGTGAGTCAGTTTATGCAAGTACCTAGAAAGCCACATTTGGATGCAGTCAAATGCATATTGAGATATGTGAAGTCCACATTACATTATGGACTTTTCTATGAGGAAGATACAGACGTACAGGTGTTTGGATACACAGATGCAGATTGGGCTGGTAGTATGTCTGATAGAAGATCTACCAACGGATACATGTTCTCTATTGGTAGTGTAGCAGTTACTTGGAGCAACAAAAAGCAATCTACAGTTGCTTTGTTGAGTACAAAGGTAATGTTGTTGCAGCATGTGAGGTAGTATGGCTGCAAAAGTTATTGGGTGATTTAGATATGTAGGTTGAAGGTCCAGTTGTCATTTATTGTGACAACATGAGCAATATACAGTTGGCTAGGAGTCCTGTGTTCCATGCCAGGACAAAACATATTGAGGTACACTACCACTTTGTGAGAGAGAAAGTACTAGCAGGTGAGATTGACTTGGTATATGTCAGCACACAGGATCAGATAGCTAACATCTTCACGAAGGCATTGGGTACAAAGAAGCTTCAAAAGTTTCGAAGCTTACTTGGAGTTGCAGAGATGCAGTTGAGCTTGAGGGGGAGTGTTGAGATGACAAGCTCAACACATGCGGACATTAATGATGGACCTCCTGGTTAGATGGGTCCACACATCTACACTTAGCACATCAGTGATCATTATGACTCTCACATGGCCATTGACTCATTACTTATTATATTCAGGTTGTTACACCTATTTACAGCTGGCATAGTTATAGCACCAGTCGACTAGTGTAGTCAGTTATGCATTGTTTGACTTAGTAGGCCACTTTTCTTTATGTTGTATCTTATATATACTTTGTGTACATTGTAAAGAGTGTGGAAGAAGAAGAAGAAACCAGCAAGAAAAAGTTTTGGTTTCCATCTCTCTTCTTGTCTCTTGAGTGAGCTTCTCCTTGTGCTTTCTGTGTGTGTTCGGTGCAGCATCTTGAGCAAGTCCCCCCACCACACGATTCCTGACAGTATCTATCTTACCATTACATGTCCTAATCGTAGTTACTCAGTGGGACTGATCAAGATGAAGGATCTTGTGAGGTACTACTTGTGCTACCAATTATTTATTTTGTAATAAAACCTAAGATGATCTTTCATTTTGTCGTGCTATTTAAATGCATGTTTTCTTTCTTTATAAATATGTTAACCATAAGGAAATCAATCTTGGTTATTAAGGCATCTTGTTTGGTAGAGGATACTTTGTCATGAAACATTTTCATAAGCCAATTAACCATTTGAGGAGCTTTTTCATCCCTTTCTTCAGCTTGGATTCAAAGCTTTAACTCAAGGTTTCATAGCATCCATTTTTTCTTTCTCTCGAGATATACATTGAGTATTTCCTTCTTTCGACTTGTTCCAACTTGCTCTACGCTTGACAAGGAGCTTCCCAAGGCTTAATTGAGCCTTATTGAGTGCTTATTGAGCTAAGGAGTGGCCATTATATCCATTTTGAGTGGATATAGAGCATGTTGTAGAATCCATGAATAATTATGCAGCTTGACATCATTATCATATTTTGGCCATAATTTTTGCATATAGTATAAAATTTAAGCATGCTATAGCTAGAAATGAAGAGCACAATCAAAGCTACATATTTTGAAACTCTTAGAGTTGATTTTGTGCAATTTAATATTCTTTGTTTCACATACAACAATAGAGATTTGACTTAGATAGTTAATAGTAAATTCCATAATGCATATTTGATGCTTTGAGGATGCTATTTTGGTACCCAATGTTAGATATGCTAAATACCCCATCCTCATAAGGTGCAACCAATGATCCATACTGATCTAAGTTGTAAGGCCCCCATTAAGAGGAGAAGCCATGTGTGAGCACATATATTGGTTGGATCTTGACTTGTATCTTAGATGAGGTCTATGTGGTGATCGGATGGCAAAAAGGTGACCTTTGTGGATCTTGCTTTTAGGTTAGATAGAGTAGCTATGCTAGAAGCAACTTGAAGCACAATGCATCAAGTTGCAAGGTGTGGGAGTTATCATGGCTATTATGGGGTTTAACGACTGTGAAATTAACCCTTGGCTAGGGGGTCTTAGGGGGGCCACTAGCCCCCCTGATGGGGGTCTGGGGGTAGTACCCTTAACCCTACAGTAAAGGGAATATTCATTGGCCGACTAGGAAAGATTTATAATATGGTGAGATAACCCAACCAAATTGCCTTCCAAGCTATACAAGGAAGACTTCTCCAAATCCATCATCAATCTATCTTTCACCTAATTAGAGTTATTCTAGCTACCCTTAAGCTCTTTGCATATCATCTATCTAGATTGCCATCTAAGCTTTGCAGTGGAAGTGCAGGGGTAAACATAGCCACCTTTGTATCAATTTGTTTGAAATTAAAGAGATCACTTTTCTTCTCATATTTGTTGTGTTCTTTACCCGTTTCTTAGATTTTATCAACTGCGACATGTTATTTTTACATCTAAATGGTATGATTACTTTTTAAGGATTGATTTGAGCTTAAAATAACTCAAATTTCACTATTATTTTAGTACTATAATAACAAGATAGTAAGTGTTTATCAATGAAAAGGTTATTCTTAATGCACACTGATGATTTATGAGATACTCAGTGGATATACTACTACTTTGATTGTTATACTCCTTGATATATTATGGCATGCTTTTGATCCAAGATTCCGGCTCCGTTACATTGATCTTAGTTATGGTTACATAACTTGGCTACTTCAATGGCTTGTGTAGTTATGAGCTTAAAGAATCTATTGGATTTTATGCTCCCGAATTATGATTCACGTATCTTAGATACTTGGATGTCATATAATTGATGTTTTGAGCTTATATTGCTAATTTTGCATTCTATTTTATTCCACAGGAAGTTACCTGTGCTAGTTTGGATATTACATAGAGCTTTGGATTTATGCGATTGAGCTTGATCTTACTTTCACCATGACCAAGGGACACTTACTTCATGTACATGCTCTCTTGATGTGTATTGGATGTATTTACCCTACACTGGGGTGATTTGATCACCTACTTTGGATCTGAATTATGTCTGTAAATGATATTTATATACTTCTAGATTATATATTCAGCTTTCTTAGTGGGTTATGCATTTGGCAACTCTCCTCTCTTTACCCTAAGATCTCCTATGCATGATATCACTTCCTACTATATGTATGGTTACTAACACACTACAGTTGTGATAGCCTCTACTGTCAATTGTTCCTAGTATTTTTTTCTTGGTTGCTAAGACATGGTTATTGGAATATTACTGTAGTTTATTACATCATCCTATCATTTCAACTTTATGCATTATATTTTAGGGCAACTACTTCGATTTGATAGTTAATTATAGTTAGTGGACAGTTCATCCTTATGGCAATTTCTCTTGCTCAGCCCTTGATTTGGCTATGATTTTAGGGCTATTTTGCTATCATTTATAGCAACTTGTTTGTCTTGGACTATGATTTCATCTCTTGCATTATGACTAGTGGATCAAATGGCAGTGCTATCTTTAGCATTTGAGAAGTTGGATGGCATAATTTACAACTATTAGAAGGTATAAATCTGATAGGTTCTAGTGTAGAGATTGTAGATTAATCCATTGAGATATGAGGGTGTAAAGCCTGAATGCTTTAATGTAGAGGATTTGGCTGAATTGGATGAGTTATGCAAATCTACAATCATTTTATCACTCTCTAAGTAGGTATACTATAATGTTATCTCTAAGGAGAGTAGACTGCACATTAGGGGAGTTTTGAGGTCTCAAAAATGCTCTATAGCTCTATAGCTCAATAGATCCCATTTTTCAAGTGCTCTATAGCTCAATAGATTCCATTTTTCAAGTGCTTTCCAATGATAGGTCACATCATATGGTTTTGAGAAACGTATGGGAATGTTATCCGAATGCCACCTTTTTAGTATTCAAAAACTGGGAATTGGGAGATTCCCAAACTCACTAACATTCTGTTATATACAATCTCAGGCACTTTTATTTAATGATATGTTTCAATTAATGATAATTACATGTTTAATATAAATTCAAATTAATTAAGATCTTGGGACTTATTTTTTTCCCTCCATTCTTTTACCCCTCTCATGTTTTTTCCTCCTTTGTAGTAGCTTAGTCCTCTCTCTCTCTCTCTCTCTCTCTCTCTCTCTCTCTCTCTCTCTCTCTCTCTTTGTGCCATGGATATAGAAATTCAACCTTGAACAAGGTGTCCAAGCTCCTAAATCACATCCATATCAATGTTGAACTCATTCTAAAAAGGTAGAAGATGGATTCCTACAATCATTACCAAAGGTAGTTGGATCACCATGCAACAAGCAATAACGTAGGAAAAGGCGAAGATATGAGAGCTCATTCATCTCTGCTTGGGTAGAATCCAAGATTTCAAGCTTGGAGTAAATAAGAATAGCATAAAAGAGGCACTAGTGAAACATGTGTTTATGCATAGAGAGCTATATTTGGAACCTAGAACTTCAAATCTTCCAATGCATAAACCAAATGGTAAGGATTTGATTCTTAAGGACTTTCTTTTCTTGAACTTGGTTTAAGGTTTTCCATTATAACATTTGTTCATTTGTCTTGTAGATGTCTATCCCTCTAATCTTGAGGAATGGCAATTGGTCGAGTCTATTGTTGATGTTATTGATGTGATGCATGGCTTGATTGGAGAAGAGATGTACAAATGTAGAAAGAAGACAGAGCTTGTAGAGAATGGAATATTTTTCTATGATCGTTCTTATATTGTCCCCATGTAGAGTAGCCAATGGGATCAATATTCCCCCTTCCTTTGCTCGATTTTTCAAGCTTTGAGTGGCCTCAATGCCAAGTCCAACTACTAGTGAGGGCTATAGATGTAAAATATTTTTTGAGATATAGAAAGCATTAAAACCTAGTATCTCAAGTAGGCTAAGCAAAGTTACTTTATTCATGTTTATTAATATATTTATTGACTTCTTTTCTAATGCTGAGATAAGAAGATCAAAGGCCATGCTTTCAGTGTAGAGACTAACATATGATCATAATATACAATTTGTTGATGAGGGATGGAACACTAGGACATAAGAAAAAATTATATATAAGATAGATCAAGACTCTTTAGCTTGTAAATATATGGCTGCTACTCAAAATTTCATCCTTAGGTTTTATTATAGTAGGTGGCATTATGTTGGTCGTAGTCTAGTTGCTTTAGACCAAAATATTGATAATTTTAGCAAAGATCCTATAGCAGTTTACAGAATGAAGATATTGAACTACCATACTCATTTGTGTTCTAACTTAATAGCAAACAAGTTTTATATCATATTATATCCACTTAGGTGTATATCTGATTTCACTTCCTAATTAATAAATATTTGTAACATGTTTGTTTTCAGATTTCAATGAGGAGAGAGAATAAAATACAATGCAAGGATATTGAAGAAAATATATCTTTACTATCAATATAAAATACATGTACAAGTTTTGTGGTAAATTTTTGTCAGTCATCTCCATGACTTATACAGAAGGGCTTACAAGCAATGAGGCAAAGTTGCTTCTTTTTTTGAGAACTTTTCTTAGGAAGGGACATCCTTTTTAGGATTCCTTTTGTCTATCTTTGATGCTTTGATTGCCTTGGGTGTTGAAGGCATAGCTTCACCTGTTGTAGTTACATGCACATCCTATCATTCAATATCTAAGTCCCCACTATTGTCCATTCTTGTCAGTTGTATATAATTGACCATTATGTACTTCATGACCTTTTCTCTTATATAACCAACATGCTCACTTGTATAGAAATCCCTTATAAACTATCATACATTTGTAAGAAAATATTTTTAGTTCATTGTTATTTTTTACAATGGACTATATTATTATCATCAATGGACTATTTTACAATAAACCTATATCTTAAAGTTTAGTATCTTTCATATTATCTTTATAAGTTTATCATTATTGAGATAAATAAACTAAACCAATTTTCAAGCATTTACAATTACTCTCCATCCACAAGGGTAACTATCATCCTGATGAGGACAGTACAATCAACAATATAAAGTAAAACCATGAAACTTGTTTATGATAGTTTTTAGAATAATTTTTCTTATTATGTTTCAACCATATTAATTAAGATCTTACCAAAAAAAAATTATATTGCATTGTTGCAAGTAAGTTAGAAGGCATGGGAGACTTTTTCTCTAGCACTTCAATCAATCTTTTTACAGATCTGTACCAAAAATGTAATAAAATTTAGAGTAATTACAAAAGAAATATCAAAATATTTAGAGTACCTACAAAAAAAAGATCAAAATATCAAGGAGACCCTAGATTATATAACTTATAACTTGGTGTTTTCATGGCTTCCTTTCATAGAATTGATGAGGAACCATTGCCTCTCCACACAGTCTATTCCAATTAGGCTTCAATGAGAATTGACAACAATCATATTTCTATAATCTAGCAAAATAAGATCTCATAAATCTAACAAAATATCAAATTACTTACTTTTCATTGTATTGAATTAGAAGAACCTCCAAAGTTTCAAAGTCAATTGAATTGAACCAATGATTAAATGCACTTGCATCAAGCTCACTCCTCATATAGTATGAGATAGATGGATCAAGGACCTTAAATTTTTGTTGTATATCAAGGGGAGCTCATGTATTACACATCTAGCGAATGAATGGAGATATTAAGCATCAACGTAAAAGTCTATTGCTAGAAAAATATAGTGAGTAAATTTTTTTTTTTGGTATACTATATGTCATCCCAGCAAGAAGAATAGAGTCATTTACTTCTCTCACTTTATTCTTGAGAATTTGAACACAATCAGAGTCAAAAAATACTATATCAGATCTTTTGTTAATATCACCATGTAAAAAGCAATGAACATTGAAGCCCTTAAGGTCAGTCCTTTCAAGAAGGGTAGATAGCTCCTCTTCAAAACATGTGAGTTTCTCTGCTTCCTTTCTTCTTCCTTCTTTCTTTTATACTCCCTCCATTTATCTCTCGAGGAGGTCACTCACAAATATATGTACATATCATGTGGGTTCACCATAATGGATTTTTAAAATACCATTTTTACACGTTTTTTAAATACAAAAGGGTCCCATACAAAGGAGTTACTTATACAAATTGAATATAAAAGGGTTATGTTTTATTAAGAAAAAATTCATAGATAAGGATATTTATAAATAGGTGCCCTTCTCTTCTGTGGCATTTTCCTCTTTCTCATGTAGTCTTGTGTCCTTTTCATGGGTGGCATCTTCAACCTTAAGACCTGGATCATTTTTCTTCTTTCTATATGGAAGCACATTTAAAATATTGAAATCCTTCACATCAGAAAGGGGGATTGGCTCAAGGACCTTTAAAAACTTGTATCTCAATCTCTTGAGAATTATCATGCCTTTATCCATGAGTGTAAGCTTATGTGCATGAGCAGCACTGATATAAGAATCTTGAAAAAACTCAAAAATATTATGTAGCCTCCTGAATATAGTTGAGACTTACCCTAGTCCATCTAAAACTATTAAGACTATGCTTGTCACAAATTTCTCCGACAAGCCTTTGAAAAGATAGTTTTGGAATTGCATTATTCAGAGCCTTCATTGCACTTCTAATCTCCTCTAGGCATCTAACATGCTGTGAGAACCTTCTCCTTGGCTTTGATTTCCTTGTAAGTTTGGAAGTCTTGGAGGACTAATGAATCTTTGAAGCAAGACCTCTAGGATCAACTTTCTACTTCCTTGTTGTGGCCTTAGCTCTAACCATCTGAAATATCCAAGAAAACAAATAATACCTCAAATTTAGGATAGATCTCGTAATCTCTGATATAATGTTATCTACAATCACTTAGTAGCAAACAAATACTAATCACATAGTCTACCTCCAATTTTAATAAAACAATGCATGTACAAGACATATGAAACACAAAGTGACCTTTTGGACTCGGGGGGTTCACTATATATATATTCTCTATATAATGTGCATTCATGGCCTATTTATAAATATCCTAATCTCTAAATTTTTCTTGAATAAAACACAGCCCTTTTCTAATCAATCTGTAAGTAATCCCATTATATGACACCCTTCTGTATGTAAAAAATTATATAAAAATGGTATTTTAAAAACCCCTTATTTTGAACTCACGTTATATTTACATATATTCATGAGTGATCCCCCTCCCCTCCCCCTCGAGCTTCTGGACAAGAGAAACCTACACCCTCTCGCGTTTCACACATCACTTCCTTTTTGGATACATACTTCATAAAAAACAATTAATGTCATGAAGTTTTACAAGTCTCACAATAGAGAACTGGTCATCTAGCAAATCTCACATCTTATTCTCAATGAGTTCAACCCTTGAAAGAAGATCTATTTGAATGTTCACATCAATAATATTTAAATCTTATCCACCTAATTATTATCAACATTAGTGGAAGAAAAATTATCATTCTGTGTGATCAAGCTCTGTTGAGCCATGATTCTATTTGAGAAAACTTGCATTCCTTGTCGCAACATATGAAACACGAGATAACTCTTGTCCATGGGGAGAGCCATGACTAATCACATTTCATACATCAGGCTCTTTTTGGGATTATTTGGCAAGATTCATTCTGATTCAGAGCTAGCTCAAATTTGTTTAAAAAATTACATTTTCAAGGCCTTGGCACATATGTTGGGTAATGAAACCTTCTTTAGTTACCTTGTGCTGCAAAATATTTTTGCACTATTGTTGCTAGGCGGCACCTACGCAAAGGGATGAGCACCTTAAATGGTTCTCCTTTGTGTGTACATTGGTGGGATGAGCACCTTAAATGGTTCTCCGTCAATGCGGGGCATGTTCCTAAGAATTGTCTTAGGCGAAAGGTTGATGGGGATGCCTATCCTTTCGGGGCGTCGATGCAAGTGTGAATGTGGGTGATACCATTTTATCCACACGAGTATTAACGTCTTTGTGAATTAATTATTGTACTATTGTTGCTAGGCGGCACCTACGCAAAGAGATGAGCACCTTAAATGGTTCTCCTTTGTGTGTACATTGGTGGGATGAGCACCTTAAACGGTTCTCCGTCAATGCGGGGCATGTTCCTAAGAATTGTCTTAGGCAAAAGGTTGATGGGGATGCCTATCCTTTCGGGGCGTCGATGCAAGTGTGAATGTGGGTGATACCATTTTATCCACACGAGTATTAACGTCTTTGTGAATTAATTATTGTATGGAATTCCAAATTAATTGATTTATGTGGCTAGCTGCAATTATTCATTTGGTTATTATTCTGACATGATTTTCTAAATTTTTGGCAGCTGATGTGTAGAGCAAGGAGAATTGGAAAGGTGCGCCACACGCAAGAATTTTAAATATTATTTCTTCAAGAATTTATTTGGCAATTATTGGATTATTGTATTAGATGCGCCGCTATTTCTTATAAAACGTGCGCATAGCCTCTATGTAAATATTCATTAGCAAAATAGATTTTTAGAAGATATGTCCAATAAAATATCAATGGTTCTAGAGAGTTGTGGGATGCACAACTGCTAGCATCCTTAATTCAGAATACTCTATCACTTTTCCATTACACTCAAACTCTTTATGCAAAGAGTGATTGTAAAGGGCCTAAATCTTGGGCAAAGAAGATTTCATAATATTATTATAAATATGGCATGGAGGGAGCTGGCCACTTCATGTTGGGAGGAGATTGAACCCAATCATGTGTCACTTCATCTTACTTTACCCTCTCTTTTAGTCTATTTTTAATTTCTCATGAGTCGTATGCAATTTTATGAGTAAAAGAGAGAAATAGGGAGCTTCTTCCATTCGCTATGCGCAAACCACGCATCCGTTGCTCGCAACAACTACTGTGACCAAGTTAATGTTGTGTTGGTGTTATTGAGCATAGAAAGAGCTTTGCCAGAAAGAGCTTTGAAAAAACTCTTTTGCGGTTTAGAAATTGGGTTTAAAAGGATGTTTGTGTACATGTGTGGCTGCTGTATGCATAGTTAATTTCAAACGTGTGACAAGTAGACTATTTTTGCCTTGGAACTTGTGTCACATGTCACTTACATTTTTGGCATGATAGCAAATTTATGACTCCACTTTTTAAAGGTAAAAGATAATTCTTAGCATTTTCTTTTTCATTTTAAGCACAACTCCTCCGAATCAATGCACAATACTTCTCAAACAAACGTGCAATGATGACCATTGGCATATATATATGACAACTCAGGGTTGAGTTTATGTTAATATTTCTTGCACTTTGTTTTTTCTTGCACGAGCTATTTATCTTGTAAGCATTGCAAGCCAAACCAAAAGTATTCTAACAAAAAACAATTTATTCTCAGTAGTAGGGACTATAAATCTCAAGTATCAAACTTTTTCTTGTCATGTTTTCTCTACAATCCTAAATTTCGAGGCATTGCAGATAATCAAATTTATAACCTTTCCTACGAAATGATTCATTGATGTATAAAACACAATTTTACCATTTGCAAAGGTTTTTGAAAGTTTATTGTCGCATTTCATGAGTCCTTAATGTCAAATAAAAACTAATCGATGAAACACAAAATTGCACGTCTCCTCTGCTGCTCAAGTAGTCAAGTCACTTTTTGTAAGGCATTGTATTTTGATCAATTTACCATGTGTGATATCTTAGGGATTTTGACATGCAAGATGAATGAAATAAGGTATCATTATTGAACACTTATCTATGTTTGTTAGAGAAAGACACATCAGGAACTTAGAAATTCTATAAAGGGTTTTACTTTGTTTTTCTATCAATATTGGTTTAATCGTACACATGTTAAATGATGGGATTTTGATGTTCTAGACGCATTATTTTGGATAAATTTTTTGGATGTATAAAACATGATTTCGATAATTTTTTGGATTTAGTGATGTGTGAAACATGATTTTATGAACTGTGAAGCGATTTGGATCATTGTTTTCATGTTGCATGAGTCGCGTATGTAAAACAAAATTTGATCGATGAGACACAAAATTTCATGCTTTCTCTATTGCGTAAAGGGCGAATTCACTTTTTACAAGTCACTGCTATTGCATTTTGACAAATTTAATATGTTTGTTATGTTAAAGATTTAGACATGCAAGATGAGTGAAGTGAATTATCATTGTTACACATTTTTCTATGTTTGTTGGTTTTAGAGGAGGAAGATAATATTGTTCTGTGTTTGTTGGTTTAAGAGGAGGAAAAAAGGAAACTTTTCTCAGAATTTGTTAGTGAGCGTGTCATATATAAGTCTAAAATTTGGAGTCAAGAGTGAGTTCTTGACAGAATATCAAGTAGTCAAAATTTCTATAAAGGGTTTGACTAAATTTTTCTAGCAATATTTCTTTAGTCTTCTGGATATGAGAAAATTCAGATTTGTATAGTATGCCCCTAAATTTACTATTTTGTTTTCTGGATTTGGTTTTATGAGTAATCAGGTTGACTAGAAGGAAGTTTTCTTTAGAGGGACTGAAGGAAGAGGATCTGGAGGATACCTGTGATGAAAAGCTCTTTGATTTTCTTCATGCAATTGGAAATTAATCTAGATTTTTTTACATTAGAGATATGCTCAATGTTCCCTTTAATTTGCAAGAGCTATTGAAGGATCTTGAAGATAAACTGAAGGATTTTAGGGAGTTTTATGATAGACATGTGGAAGGCCTAGAGATTGAGGGATTTCTCCATTATAGCAATGTAATGAAAGCTACCAATGGTGGTAGAACAACTTTGCAAACAAGGTTTAACCTTATTGAAGAGGAATTCAAGAAGTAGAAAGCAGATTAGCCTTTTCATAGAATCAACATCAATGTCTTCTTGTAGAAAAGGATGTGGATTTCTTGTATATCTTCAATATATGGATAGTTATTCTTTAGATACAATACAAGAGAAGAATATAGAGGATATTGCAAGCAAAGATAAAGAAGTTGAAGAGAATGGGAAAATCTTTCAGGAGGATATTGAGAACCAGTTAGTGCATGGATTTGATATTGCTTTGTTTAAAAGTGACAACATTACAAAAGTGGAAGAAAAGGAGATAGAGTTGAGTGCAAAGATTGAAATAGATCCTCTTTAATGTGTCCCAACATTTCCTAGTTATCTCATCAATAAATTGAGATATGTATTACTAAATGATATTAACACCTTTTTGATCTTAGAGAAGATTATTGCTTGGCAATCCTTGCAACATGGGATCAAAATGATAAGAATTTTATAGGTTATGAAGAGGAATTGCTAAAACTCTTGATGTTGAGGGAGAGAATTTTCAAGACATCTCTATAGCCTTGCATTCATGTATTAATCAGATCGTGGAATATGATATCAAGATTGTGGGAGAGAAGGAAGGAGTCTCACTTGTAGCTTTCTTGCTTGCACAATGGGGGAATACACACAAAGGTGGAGGCTGAAAACAGTTTTCCTCTTCTTAGTTGTGTAAGCCAAAAGAACTCAAGTACATAGAAATAGAAGAACCCTATATATGGGTCTCAAACCAAACTCAACTAACTAAGGTGGCATACTAACTGAGCCACGAACTAGAGTAGATAAGGATAGCTGTCATCTAGCTATTATTCATGAGCGGTCTACCAACCGCATCTGCAACTGATAAGTCAGTGTCATAAATGCACAACGGTCACCCTGGCATATCACGAGTGGAGCTCGATATCTCAACACTCCCCCTCGAGCTCAATCCCAATTCCTGCACACCAAGCAGGTCTCTGAACTTGCGCAGCTTGTCTGCGCCCAATGCCTTTGTAAATATGTCAGCTACCTGATCCTCTGTGCTGACATAAACTAGATCAATAAGACCTAGTAAAACCCTCTCCCGCACAGAGTGATAATGCATCTCAATGTGCTTTGTTCTAGCATGATAGACTGGGTTATTTGCCAAGTGTATACTGCTCATGTTGTCACAATAAATGGCAACTGGCCCATCTATAGGCTGATGCATATCATAAAGTAGCTTATGCAGCCAAGCTACCTCACATGCAGCCATTGCTGCGCCCCTGTACTCAGCCTTTGTGCTCAGCAAGGCATTTGTAGGCTGTTTCTTGCTGCTCCAAGTGACTGCAGCACTCCCAAAAGAGAACGTATATCCACTGGTAGATCGTCTATCAGAAATACTACCAGCCAATCAGCATCAATGTATCCATGCAACTGTATCTGAACCCCAGTCTCATAAAGTAGTCCATACTGCAATGTGGACTTCACATACCTGAGTATGCATCTAGCCGCATCCAAATGCGGTTTCCTTGGAGCCTGCATAAACTGACTTACCAATCCAACAGCTTAGCTCAAATCTGGCCTAGTAACAACAAAGCATCCATGGGAATTAAATCTGACCTGCAAGCCCTGCTCAACCATTTGACCAACAAAAACCAGGTTCTTGGTGATATTCGGAACATGAAATACATCCGAGAGGTATTTCTTTTTTCCATCCTGCATAGACAAAGGAATATTTCCAATCTGCACAATAGGATGTGCAGTATCATCACCAGTCTCCACAAATCCTGGTTTTTCCATTTTCCTTGCATCCTGCATCCATTCTGCATGACCTGTCACGTGGTTTGATGCACCTGAGTCAACATACCACACATCGTTACTTTCTTCTGTACTTGTCACAGAATTGGTCATGTGCTGCACCATAAATAAATGCTCATTTCTTTCATCACCCTGTCTACTAGAAGATGCATAATTCCCTTGTTGCAGTTTTCCATTCATGATGTCATTTTGCTTTTTATAGCAGTCTTTAGCCATATGACCTATTTTACCACAGTAGTAGCATTCAACATTGCTATTTGCATTTTGCTCTCTTTGCCATCCACCACGACCTCTTTGGCTCCCCTTGCCTCTAGAGTTACCACGTCCTCCTCCATAGGACTGGTTTTCTTGAGTTTGCTGCATATTCTGATTTCTACCACGGCCTTCAGATCGGCCTTCTCTACCTCTGCCTCTACCTCTTCGAGCATTTGAGTAGAAGACAGCTTCTTTTGAAGTTCCTCCTGAAGAAGATGCACCACCATTTCTCTGCTCCTCAAAAATTAGAAGAGCAATCAACTCCTCAAAATCAGGAAATCTTTCACGGACGGAAATGGATGTTCGGAACTATGCATAATCCTTTCCTAGACCATTCAAGGTCACAGAAACTAAATCATCATCTTCCACTGGCGACCCAATGGAAGTAAGTGCATCTGCAATCTTCTTCACCTTCATGTGGTAGTCATTGATGCTTATACTTTCTCTTTGCACATTGTGCAACTCTTTCTTGAGCTGCATTTTCCTGGCTTGCGTATTTGTGCTATACATTTTTGACAAAGTATCCCATGCCTCCTTTGGCGTACTTGCATCTTGAATATGCACAATCATAGAGTCTAAAATGCTGATAGACAGCCAGTACATAACTTTCCTGGCTCTCTCATGCCATGCTTTCAATGCATGCATTTGCTGTTGATTGGGAACATCAGGAAGAACTGGTTCTTCTTCATTTCCTGCAACGAATTTCCAATATCCTTTTCCCATAAGGAAATTTGTCATTTTGAACTTCCATGCTTGAAAGTTGTTCTTGTCAAGCTTTTCAGTGACAATCTGTGAAAGAGAATCGGACGCCATTACAGAACACTGCAAAAAATTCTGTCACTGCAAAGAACATAGCTTCAGCCTCACAAGGGCAAATCTGCAAAACTGTAAAATAGTGGTCGCACAACACAAACTAGGCCTTTTCCTGAGTGCGTACAGAAAACTTCTGCCTCCAAAACAGGCCCCGAAATGGCCTCAAATAAAAAAAACAGGGTCCCCAGTGGCTAAAGCCTTCCCTTGCAGCATATACTGCCCTCTTGCTTCATCGCGAAGGGCATCTCAACCTGAGACAATGTACTCTTGTACTTTCTGGCTGTGCTACCTGCAGAGACTTGCTCCCAAAATAGAAGAATGAAAGCAACACTGGTCCTCTTACCAGAACACCGCGAACTTGGCTTGCTTTCTTGAGCTCCTTACCACGAACAAGGCTCTGATACCATGTCAAGATTGTGGGAGAGAAAGAAGGAGTCTCACTTGTAGCTTTCTTGCTTGCACAATGGGGGAATACACACAAAGGTGGAGGCTGAAAACAATTTTTCTCTTCTTAGTTGTGTAAGCCAAAAGAACTCAAGTACATAGAAATAGAAGAACCCTATATATGGGTCTGAAACCAAACTCAACTAACTAAGGTGGCATACTAACTGAGCCACAAACTAGAGTAGATAAGGATAGATATCATCTAGCTATTATTCATGGGCGGTGTACCAACCGCATCTGCAACTGACAAGTCGGTGACATAAATGCACAACGGTTACCCTAGCATATCACGAGTGGAGCTCGATATCTCAACATATGAAAAGGGGGGATACCTATAGAGGAAGAGTTTATACAAATTCAACTAAGATTTGGTATTGATAACATGGGGTATGAAGAGAAACTGAAGTCTCCATTAAAGGAGAAACCAAAAAGTTCAATAAATCTTTATGATGATAGTCTTCTTGAAGAAGATGAAAACCCTAAGGTATGAAATATAATTCTAAGATATCCATTGTGATTTATATTAGAGTATGTTATGTATTATAGACAAATATTATTGGATATTTATCTACTGACATCTTATACTATTGCGGTTTATTGTGCAGATAGAAATTGAAGATAGAGACAACTTTCTTGGAAGAGCCAAGGGCTCAAGGCCATTGAAGCTTGGAAAAAGTCAAGGACTTGGTCATTATATTGGAAGCTTAAATAATAAAACAGTTACAATTTATCATAGCAAGTTATCAAGCTCTCCAAGCTTACCAATAATGGCTTTGAAAGCTATCTCCCACGGTGATTGGATCCCAAGCATTCGATAGAGGTTCAAACAATATAATTTTGGTGAAGAAGAAAGACGATGTAAGAGTTTTTGGCTTCATGTCTAGATGTAGTGGATCTAGGATAGGATACTTTTGAGTTCTTGGCTCTTATTTGCTCTCCCATATAGGAGATGCCAAGAATTTGAAGCTCCTTCTAGGCTATAGGAAACAAGATCTCTTAAAATGTAGAGGTCTCATCGAGTGGGATGAAACAAAAGATTCCTTTAGAGGATCTAGTGAATTGCTTGAAACTAAAAACTCTTCTATAATAGAGTCAGACTAAAAGATGTTAAGGGTTTCATGAAACCCATCTTTTTCCATCTCTTTGTCTAGTTTGTAACCATTCTGAATATCTTTGCTTTGCATAAGAGTTTAAATATCCCTATTTTATTCTTTGGGTAACACTGGATATATTATTTGCTAAAGATATTGTATTGCATGATGTGGTTGTGTCTTTGAGCTTGAATTTGTGCTAACTTTGTTTATAGAACCATTGAAATATCTTTAATAAACTGTTTTCTGTGTATCTTCCACCTCCATGTCTTGTGTGTCTAAAGTATTTTGTTTTTTCTTGATAATGTGATTTTTTCATACCTTGGGTTGACAAATAGATAGAGATCCATATTTCTTGATAAAATATGGAGCATGGTTGTATAAAATATATTGGATAGTTAACAAATAAAGAAATTCAATTAGAAAACCCTATATGAGTCAAACAATAAAGAGACATACATATGCAAATTTCTTACCATTTAGTGAGTGAAGTGTTGATTACCCCAAGCTTCTGTCATTGACTTTTTAAAAAGGTTCAATTGGTTTTTTAAGTCTTTGAGATCATCATCATTCCACTCAATTTTATCACAATAAAAGAATACTTAGTGTTTCCCAAACATTGGTTTTTCTATTCCAAGCTTGTCCATTATTAGCACGATCCTTAATTGCATTATGTAGGTACTTCCATTGATTGTATCTAATAGTTGAACCACCATTCCTAGAGTTTATCCTCGAGGAAGTTACTATATGCATTTACTCTACATCACGTGTGTTCAAGGCCTATTTATAAAAATTCTTATCTGTGAATTTTTCATAAATAAAACATAACCATTTTCTATTCAATCTGTAAATAACTCATTCATATTACAACCTTCTATATGTAAAAAATGTATAAAAATGGTATTTTAAAAACACATTATTTTGAACCCATGTGATGCACACATATATTCATGAGTAAGTTACCCGAGAGTTTATCTTACCAAGTCTCCCATGAAATTCTAGGAATCTTCTAGCCTTCACTCCACCAATAGATGGCGTTTTGAGGACATGATTGCCATCCTTAAACTTTTGGAGATTTGGTTCAATAACAACAGTACCACCATGCAAACTTATTGCCGATAATACTTTTTCAATCTTTGTTATAGCATTTGTTCTAGCTGATAATGGCTTCACCTTCCATGCAAATCCTATATAACGATGAATGCACTTTTCAATTATCCTACAAAGCGCATGAAGTGTATAGATATGGGCATTCACGAAAGGAATATCTGGGATTGGCTTAAACTGTGGATCCTTATATTGCCTAGAGAGAGCTCTATTCCAATTTCTTGAGTTCAACTCTATGGTTGGGGACATGCAATATAAGCAAGGAGATTTAGAGTTGACTCCCTTTGATACATTGTGCATACATTTAAGCATCTTTAAATCACCAGCTATGTGCCACTCAGTCTTATAGTTCCCAAATCCTTCAACAAATAGCTCTTCTCCTACTTGTTGTCTCTTAATAACATCACGTATTGGTGTTCGATGAAAAACCTAATACAATATATCAAAATTCTTTGTATCTACTTCGAATGCTCTTGGCCACTAGATGTTGTATTTCGATTGAACACTAAATGACATTGAGTGATTGCAATGATCTGATGAAAGTGCTCTATTCATCAAGGTAATAGAGATCCTCTCTAGTTTTTTACATTTTAGAATCTCACTTTCATCAAGTTTAACCACAAATCTAGCCACTCCTTGTGCCTCTTTTAGTGACAAGTCATAGAATCTAATCATTAAACATTGTAGGGTGGGCAAGTCAATGAAAATATTGTTAAATTCATTGAATATAACTTCTTTTTTCTTGCCCTTGAAGCTAGCCTTGATATGGAAAGGCTCACCTAGAATCTCCATCACTTTGTTATTCACTCTCTGTCTAATAGTTCTAACCACAGATGGCCTTGGAAGTATGCAATTATGTACTTGTCCTTGCTTCATATTTAATTGTGAAAGCTGGAAAAAGTTGTATTTAAGCATCTCAATTGATACCAATATTATCTAGCGTCTTCTACACTAACTCAGTATGCAAAGAATGATCCTTTATAAATGACTCCAAGCATTGTTTCTTTGCCTTTTTAAATTTCTTCTTCTCCAAAATATCTTTTGAAACTACTGAAGGAAGAAGATGATAATAAAACTGAGATGCTTTCAAAGAATCTCTTTCACTTGCATTCGGTTGAAAAAGAGACCTAAACAAAATCAACATCACAAATCAATATAATTAATTATAAATAAAGTCATACTTAATATTTTAAAGTGAAAAAAATATACATTATTGCTTGGATTCTTTTACTACAACCACCTCCTCCTCGTCTGAGACTCTCAATATTTCTAAGAGTTTTTGTCGATTTTAGAGGTTGTAATGTGCCCGCCCCTCAAATTGCGGGACACGTCTTAGCAGCCGATCGAGAGATCAATCTAGAAGATGCCGCCCGACACTCCCAAGGAATGACACGGGTTTTGCCAACTAGGGTCTCTCGAGTCTGCCCCGGAACGGAACTTATCCGGCCGTTCCCACTAGGATCGACCTGAAGTTCGGGTTCCTGGCAGTCGAGTCTTCCTAACAGCCTTCTAGCGTCGGTCTACAGCCGCTCCACTTTGTGCAGATACAACTGGACCCAAACAGACTCATACCGCACTTGGTTCAAAGAGAATGGGAAACGAGAGGGATGCATCCCTCGACCTCTCTGCCCGTAGGCATAGTCCCATTCTGGTCCCCTAAAATGGTATGAATTAGGATTCTAACCAACATTGTCTAAGGTCATAGTTCGTCCTTCCCTAACATTTCTCGTTAACATTTCCTTTTGAGGAAAGATCTCGGCTAACCGAGACCACCCTTCCGTAGGATAGACCCATTGGTCACATCCACCACGCTTCCCTCAGGGGTTGTTTTAGTTATCTAATTACCTACCACGTTATGTTTGACACATAAAAGCAGCTTCCTTAATTAACCCATTAGTCATAGGTTCCTTTACGTAATTTAGGACATTGACATGAAGACAAGATAAAACAAGATCAAACACTTCCTTAACGTATCTTAAGATTAATGTTTGCCTCCTGCCCATACAGGAGAATTGAGTGTTCCTTTCTGCCTCCGCAAAAAAATCCTTCCGTCTCTCGGCAATAAAACCTGAAGGCTTATCCTCCGAAGATTCCACCTTTTAACTAGTATCAAGGCCTTGAGATCCCATCTTGAGTCACGTAAAACACTTGTGTAGAGCCTGGAGGCATTGGGATTTATGGCTAGAGCCCCCAATGGCACCCAAGCGTCCTCCTACGCCAAGTAATTTCCACGGAGAGACCTCTCGCAGCGAGTTCGGTCCACATTCCCGGGGCAGAATCACAACCCCCTTGGTTAGGGTTTGGCAGTTCGCGTGGGGTAGCTAGCGTCATCTTTCCTTAATTATTCCTTTAGGGAATCAATCATAGCTGAAGCACCAGCTTACAAATAATTACTAAGGAAACATCCCTTTCATTTCCAATCAAGAAAATATCATTTTCTACATCAAGCAATCACTTTGCTTATAAACCACTTGTCCTTAGTAGGATCTCCTCTTACCAAGGCAACCAGTCAATTCATTTAGAAATATCCTTTTCAAAACAACCAAGCATAAGTCTTGATCAATATTCCATTTAGAGTCAGCTTACTAGCCTAGCTTAAACCTAGAGATATCCACTTCCAATAATCTAAGACAAGATCCTTAAAAACAACTCACAAGCATGTGTGTTTAGTCACTCAACTTCTTTTGAATCCCTCTTCCCCTTGGGTTTTACCTTAGGGTTCCAAGTTGTGAATTCTCGATTCCTTGCACATCTTTTAACATACTTGGTAATCTTTAAAACACATTAAATATATTGCAAGACTTATCATACATTCTTTCCATCCTCTCTTAGTGCAATGCTATGTAGAATTTTTCCATCAAACTCATCTTCCGCGCACAAGGGTCGTTTAATAAACTGACACAATCTATGATCCTTAACTCCCTTCACATTTAGTCGATGACTTTTTTAATCTCAATATGCACGTATTTTTGTGGATTAAGTACATGAAAGCCTAAGTTTTCCATGCAACTGTGCATTTGCATGCTAAGAACGGGAGCTATCATTTCATGTGTTTATTGAAATCATAGGCGCGATCCATGAATCCTAGATAACTGTTCATGAATTAGATTGGGTGGAAGCCTATTATTTTATGTGAAATATTGGAAAAAACCTATCATTTCATGTGTGTAAACCTAGGCTTGATTTGTCTGCGCTGCGTTGGTCGTTCCGCTCGTCCCTCCAGCATTACCGATGGCTTGGACGCCTACATTTCCCGTGACTTTCTTCTTGGGAGCCATTCGCCTTGCAGAGATTGGGCAGTGGGGTTTCGGGTTGACAGGTTCGAAAGAAGGACCACTGGATGGTGTCTCTTTCCAAGAGAGGGGTTTGGGCGTGGCTACTCGCAGTCACCGACTCTCACTACTTTCTTTCTCCCTTCCTCTCTTCTTCTTCTTTGCATTTAATCTCCTACTCACTCACTCTCTCTCCTTCTCTTCTTTCTCCACTTATTCTCCTACTTTCTCTCTCTCTCACTCCCTCTCCTCTCTTTCCTCCCTCTTCACTTTCCCTTCTTTTCTTCTTCTTCCCTTCTTCTCTCCCCTCTTCTCTCTCTTCTCTCTCTCCCTTCTCCTTCCCTTCTCTTCCTTCTCTTCCTTCTCTTCTCCTCCTCTTCTCTCTCTTCTATCTCTCCCTTCTTCTTCCCTTCTCTTACTTCTCTTCTCCTCCTCTTTTCTCTCTTCTCTCTCTCCCTTCTTTTTCCCCTTCTCTCCTTCTCCTTCTCTCCCTCTTCTTCCCTTCTCTTCCTTCTCTTCTCCTCCTCTTCTCCCTCTTCTTTTTCTCCTTCTCTTTCTTCTTCTCTTCACTCTCTCTCTTCTCTCTTTTCTCTCTCTCCCTTCTTCTATCTCTTCTCTCCCTCTCTTCTCTCTCTTCCCTCACCCTCTCTTCTCTCTTCTATCTTTCACACTGGTCACTGGGGAGGGGGGGTGGGGTTTTCGTTGAAGTCGACGAAGAAAGGGGGGTGCTGACGTCATGGGAGGGTAGGGAGTGGTGCCTACTCATGACGGAGGGGAGGGGAGCTTGCCCTCTCTGCGGACCACCAGGGGGCACAGCTGATGCTACCGCAAGCAGGGGGAAGGGCGTCGCAGCAACATGTTGAGATGACAAGCTCAATACATGCGGACATTGATGATGGACCGCCTGGTTAGATGGGTCCATACGTCTACACTTAGTATGTAAGTGGTCATTATGACTCTCACATGGCCACTGACTCATTACTTATTATATTCAGGTTATTACACCTATTTACAGCTGACATAGTTATAGCGCCAGCCAACTAGTGTAGTCGGTTATGCATTGTTTGACTTAGTAGGCCACTTTCCTTTATGTTGTATCTTATCTATACTTTGTTTACATTGTAAAGTGTGTGGAAGAAGAAGAAGAAACCAGCAAGAAAACGTTTTGGCCACCATCTCTCTTCTTGTCTCTTGAGTGAGCTTCTCCTTGTGCATTCTATGTGTGTTCGACACAGCATCTTGAGCAAGTCCCCCACCATGCAATTCTTGACATGGTATCAGAGCCGCACCATTGAGAGAGGCTGATTTCGAAGGCTGAAGTGAAGGAGAAGAAGCAAGGTTCGAGCAAGCAAGCCACGGGTAAGAAGCTCTCCCATCCTTCCACTCTTTGTCTTGGATAGTGCCTGTGGAGGCACCAGAAGTAGAGTAGAGCAAAAATCTCAAATTGTAGTGAGATTTGGTGTACGCGAAGAGCGCTGTGTATTCTGCAGATTTCAGGGTACACTGTGATTTTGGCTATTTTGACCGAAAGTGGGTGCACAGGTTACAGATTGCGAATCTATAATTCTTGAGGTGTTTGGAGGAAGCAAACATAATGTTTATCTGCAAACAGGTTGTAGATTGCATGTATTGTTGAGCAGACAGTGAAAAAGGCTGTTTGGTGTATTGCTGTGCACTACAGGTCTAGGGTTGCAGAAGATTTGCTTGCTGTTTGGTATTAGTTTTGTGATAATGGCAGAGAATAGTGGAAGCCCCATCATTGAGAAGCTCGACAAGAACAACTACCCTTCATGGAAGTTCCGTGTCACGAACTTCCTTATTGGAAAAGGCCTCTACGAGTTTGTTTCAGGTGAAGAAAAGGAGCCGGAGGTGAGTGATTCTCCAACTGCAGAAGAGACAAAGGCACGGAAGGAATGGAATGCAAAAGACAAGAAGGTCATGTATTGGTTGTCTACAGTAATTGACAATAATATGCTGGGACATATTAGAAATGCAGAGAATTCATATGCAGCTTGGACCATACTAAAAAGTATGTTTTCCATAAATACAAAGGCACGAAAGATTCAACTCAAGTAAGAGCTGAATACATTGAAGAAAAGGAAGATGTCTATCAATAAGTATGCACTAAAGGTAAGGAGCATTGTAGATGCATTGGCAGTGATTGATGCAATGCCCGATGATAATGATTTGGTATCGTCTACCTTGGGTGGACTTAACAATCAAAAGGCTTGGAAGTCTTTTGTAACTTCCGTATATGTCAGAAAGCCATTTCCAAATTTCAATGAGTTGGTCTCCCTTATGATCACTGAAGAGATCAAAATGCAGAGTGAGACATCCGAAAGAAGTGGTGAACAGGTTCAAGCTTTCTACTCCAGTTCAGGAAGGGGACGTGGCAGGTTCTCTTCAAGAGGCCGTAGTACAGGACATGGTAGTGACAACTAGCAAAATAGATTGAATCAGCAATTTAGCGATATGCAGGTTTCAAGAGGTTGTGGTAACTTTAGAGATAGGGGGAGCTTTAGAGGAAGAGGTGGATGGCAGAACAAAGGTTCTAACAACTCTGGTATTGTGTGTCACTACTGTGGCAAAATAGGTCATATTGCAGCCCAATGTTATGCTAAGAAAGATGATATTCGCAGTGGTAAGTGCAGCAAGGAAACTATGCATCGTCTTCACGATAGAATGAAGACAAAAATAAACGTTTGTTTGTTATGCAACATATGCTGAATGTTGTTACAAGAAAGGGAACACATGATGATTTTTGGTATGTTGATTCAGGTGCATCCAATCATATGAATGCAGAATGGTTTGGAGAGATGCAGGATTTGCAAAATGCAGGTTATGTGCATACTTTGTCACATTCATTGATGATTATTCTAGAAAGCTGTGGATATATTTTATGAAGGAAAAGAGTGAAGCGTTTGAGCACTTTAGAACTTTCAAGGCTGCAGTTGAAAGTGAAACAGGCTTGAAAGTAAAGTGCTTGAGGTCAGATGGAGGGGGAGAGTACCTCTCGAATGAGTTCAGGGATTTTCTGAGGTCTCATGGATAAAGAGATAGTTCACATGTAGATATACCCCACAACAAAATGGGGTTGTAGGAAGGAAAAACAGGCATATTGCAGAAGTTGCACGCATCTTGATGGCTGAAAAGAATATGCCTAAGCATTTTTGATCTGAGGCTGTTCATACTGCTGTTTATATTATGAACAGAAGTCCCATAGCTGTAGTTCATGGGATGACTCCTGAAGAATGCTTTACTGGCAAGAAGCTTGATGTATCGCACTTGAAGGTATTTGGCCGTGTTGCATACATTCATGTGCCAGATGAGCTACGGAAGAAGCTTGATCCAAAGGGGAAAAAATGTGTTTTTATTGGATACTCTTTAGAGCAGAAAGGGTATCATTGTTATAACCCTGTCACATGTAAGTTCAGAGTGAGCAGGGATGTCATCTTTGATGAAATGAGCAGTTGTTATGCATCTAGTGGTGATGCATTGGATGATGATGATGATCATGACACTCATGTGCAGGCTAAAAAGTAAGAATCGCGGACTCTTAGTGGACCAGAGACATCATGTGGTAGTTCTTGGTCTAGGAGACTAAGGAGTATCTCTACATCTTCAGGTGCATCTAGTAGCACTACAGGTAAAGACAAAGGAAAGAATAAAGTGTCAGATGGCATTGATGTAGTTCTTGATGGAGACTCCACTGGCTCAGAGAGCTTGGATGATGAGCTTGGTATTCCTTCTGTTAGGACACCAGGTGTATAGAGAGTTCATAGTAATGTAAATGCTCCATTGAGTGATCCGGTGGTACGCAGATCTAGCAGGGTCATATGCCCTATTAAAAGATTTGGTTTTGAAGGCTATGCAGCTGACCATTATGCTTATATGGTGAAACTAGTTGAGGATGTTGAGCCCACATGTTTTGAGGAGGCTGTTGGTCATGCTCATTGGGATGCAGCAATGGATGAGGAGATGGCTGCATTAGAGGCCAATAAGACTTGGGATCTAGTATCATTGCCGAAGGGCAAGAAAGCTATTGGATGTAAGTGGGTTGATAAGATTAAGCACAACGTAGATGGTTCTAATAGTAGGTACAAAGCTAGGCTTGTTGCAAAAGGCTATGCCCAAACATATGGCATAGATTATAAAGAAACCTTCAGTCCAGTTGCTAGGATGGCAACTGTCAGATGTGTGATCGCTTTGGTAGTAGCCAAAGGTTGGAGGTTGCAGCAAGTGGATGTGAAGAATGCCTTCTTGCATGGCAATTTGCAAGAAGAAGTGTATAGGGATCAACCAGCTGTCAAGATTGTGGGAGAGAAGGAAGGAGTCTCGCTTGAAGCTTTCTTGCTTGCACAATGGGGGAAGACACACAAGGGTGGAGGCTGAAAACAGTTTTCCTCTTCTTAGTTGTGTAAGCCAAAAGAACTCAAGTACAAAGAAATAGAAGAACCCTCTATATGGGTCTCAAACCAAACTCAACTAACTAAGGTGGCATACTAACTGAGCCACGAACTAGAATAGATAAGGATAGCTATCATGTAGCTATTATTCATGGGCGGTGTACCAACCGCATCTGCAACTGACACGTCGGTGACATAAATACACAACGGTCACCCTGGCGTATCACGAGTGGAGCTCGATATCTCAACACTCCCCCTCGAGCTCAATCCCAATTCCTGCACACCAAGCAGGTCTCTGAACTTGCGCAGCTTCTCTGCGCCCAATGCCTTCGTAAATATGTCAGCTACCTGATCCTCTGTGCTGACATAAACTAGATCAATAAGACCTAGTAAAACCCTCTCTCACACATAGTGATAATGCACCTCAATGTGCTTTGTTCTAGCATGATAGACTGGGTTATTTGCCAAGTGTATACTACTCATGTTGTCACAATAAATGACAACTGGTCCATCTGTAGACTGATGCATATCATAAAGTAGCTTATGCAACCAAGCTACCTCGCATGCAGCCATTGCTGCACCCCTGTACTCAGCCTCTGTGCTCGACAAGGCAATTGTAGGCTGTTTCTTGCTGCTCCAAGTGACTGCAGCACTCCCAAAAGAGAACACATATCCACTGGTAGATCGTCTATCAGAAATACTACCAGCCCAATCAGCATCAGTGTATCCATGCAACTGTATCTGAACCCCAGTCTCATAAAATAGTCCATACTGCAATGTGGACTTCACATACCTGAGTATGCGTCTAGCCGCATCCAAATGTGGTTTCCTTGGAGCCTGCATAAACTGACTTACCAATCCAACAGCATAGCTCAAATCTGGCCTGGTAATAGTCATATAAATCAAACTTCCTACTATGCGTCTGTACATAGTAGGGTCTTCTAGAAGCTCACCTGCATCTGTGCTCAGCTTCACATTCTGCTCCAAAGGAACTGAAATAGGCTTACAGCCTGTCATCCCATATTTGGATAGCATGTCCAATCCATACTGCCTCTGCAAGAGCTGTATCCCACTTGGTGATCTAATCACCTCAATGCCCAAGAAATAACGCAGCTCTCCCAAATCCTTCATCTCAAACTTCTGCTTCAATAGCATTTTCACATGAAGGATATCTTCATCACTGTCACCTGTCATAATCAAATCATCAACATAAATGACAAGTAGCATAATACATTTCTCTGTTTTTCTCACATAAAGTGAGAAATCTGCCTTGGAAATCTGAAAGCCAATAGTGACAAGATACTGTCCTATCTTGTCAGACCATGCTCTAGGTGCTTGCTTCAAGCCATACAAGGATTTCTTCAACCTGCAAACAAACTCAGGATGAACAGCATGCACATAACCTGGTGGCTGCTCCATATAGACCTCTTCTTGCAAATCACCATGCAAGAAGGCATTCTTTACATCCATCTGATGTAAAGACCATCCCTTTGATGCAGCCATAGCAATGACTGCTCTTACGGTTGCCATCCTTGCAACCGGACTGAATGTTTCTTCATAGTCAATGCCATATGTTTGTGCATACCCCTTGACTACTAATCTTGCCTTGTATCTGTTCACAGAACCATCAGCATTGTGCTTCACCTTATAAACCCACTTACAACCAATTGCATTCTTACCTTTAGGCAAAGGTACCAATTCCCATGTAGCGTTTGCTTCCAAGGCATCCATTTCTTCATCCATGGCTTTCTCCCATTTTTCTTTTCCCATGGCTTGCTCAAAAGAAGTGGGTTCTGGTTCCTGTATCACCTTGACCATATATGCATAGTGAATGGCTGTAAATCCATCATATTTCAGCCTATCCACAGGATACCTAACTCTGGTAGACCTGCGCAAAGTGGGTTCACTCCCAGGTGCTCTCAAAACATCCCTGGTCTTCCTTGCTCCAGGTGTAACAATAGAAGGAATACCCAACTCATCATCAATGCTCTGTTCTGAGCCACTGGATTCACCATCCACATAAGAGTGACCTGCATTCACATCAAACATGGGCTGATCAACCTTCTCTTTTCCTTTTCGTGATACCTGCATACCACTATCTGCATTACTTTGAGAAGATTCTCCTGATCTCAATCTGCCTGTCCATGGCGAAGAATGTGAACCACTGCTAGAGGACGCTCCAGGTCCACTAATATTTTGTGACTGCTGCTGTGAATTCTGTGCAGCATTACCATTTTGTGCATCTACATCATCAATCACATTTACTGGTTTATACCAACTACTCATCTCATCAAAAACAACATCTCTGCTCACTGTAAACTTACGAGTAGAAGGGTTATAGCATCTATACCCTTTTTATTGCAGAGAGTAACCAATAAAGATGCACTTCTCAGCTTTTGGATCCAACTTGGATCTCAACTCATCTGGCACATGTACATAGGCAATGCAACCAAAAATTTTCAAATGAGAAATATCTGGTTTCCTACCAGTATACCTCTCCTCTGGAGTCATTCCATGTATTGCTGCAGTGGGAGTCCTATTCATTATGTAGACTGCTGTAGCAACTGCTGCAGCCCAATAAAAATCTGGCAGGTCTTTTTCATTGAGCATGGCACGAGATACCTCTCCAATATGCCTGTTTTTCCTTTCTGCAATTCCATTTTGTTGTGGGGTATGACTGCATGAATATTGCTGCTTTATGCCATGCTCCTACAGGAACCTTGCAAACTCATTTGAGAGGTACTCTCCCCCTCCATCTGACCTTAGGCATTTTATTTGCAGGCCTGTTTCTTTTTCAACCATAGCTTTAAGAGTTTTGAAATGCCCAAAAACTTCACTTTTCTTTTTCATAAAATACACCCAAACTTTTCTGCTATAGTCATCAATAAAACTGACAAAATAATGACAGCCTCCAAGAGATGCAGCTTTAGTAGTCCACACATCAGAGTGGATTAATTCCAATGGCTTCTTACTCTCTTGAACATGTCTAGGAAATGGTTTCCTTGCCTGTTTTCCAAACTGACAGGCTTCACATACCTTATGCATTTCTGCAACCTTGAATTTGGGCAATCCTGCAACAATATTTTGGGCCTGCATTGATTTAAGTCGCTGTACATTAACATGACTAATGCGTTTATGCCAGATATCAATATCTGCAACTACACCGGTCCCATGTGCAAACATTGCTGCACTCAATTCAGACATGTCTGCATCCAACATAAACATTCTGCCCTTCTTCTTTCCTTTTGCTATCAAGCGACCTTTATTTTTCATATCCTCAACAAAGCATCCATGAGGATTAAATCTGACCTACAAGCCCTGCTCAACCATTTGACCGACAGAAACCAGATTCTTGGTGATATTCGGGACATGAAATACATCGGACAAGTATTTCTTTTTCCCATCCTGCATAGACAAGGGAATTTTTCTAATCTGCACAATAGGATGTGCAGTATCATCACCAGTCTCCACAAATCCTGGTTTTTCCATTTTCCTTGCATCCTCCATCCATTCTGCATGACCTGTCATGTGGTTTGATGCACCTGAGTCAACATACCATACATCATTGCTTTCTTCTGCATTTGTCACAGAATTGTTCATGTGCTGCACCATAAACAAATGCTCATTTCTGTCATCACCCTGTCTACTAGAAGATGCATAATTTCCTTGTTGCAGTTTTCCATTCATGATGTCACTCTGCTTTTTATAGCAGTCTTTAGCCATATGACCCATTTTACCACAATAGTAGCATTCAACATTACTGTTTGCATTTTGACCTCTTTGCCATCCACCACGACCTCTTTGGCTCCCCCTGCCTCTAGAGTTACCACGTCCTTCTCCATAGGACTGGTTTTCTTGAGTTTGCTGCATATTCTGATTTCTACCACGGCCTCCAAATCGGCCTCCTCTACCTCTGCCTCTACCTCTTCCAGTATTTGAGTAGAAGACAGCTTCTTTTGAAGTTCCTCCTGAAGAAGATGCACCACCATTTCTCTGCTCCTCAGAAATTAGAAGAGCAATCAACTCCTCAAAATCAGGAAATCTTTCACGGACGGAAATGGATGTCCGAAACTGCGCATAATCCTTTCCTAGACCATTCAAGGTCACAGAAACTAAATCATCATCTTCCACTGGCGACCCAATGGAAGCAAGTGCATCTGCAATCTTCTTCACCTTCATGTGGTAGTCATTGATGCTCATATTTTCTCTTTGCACATTGTGCAACTCTTGCTTGAGCTGCATTTTCCTGGCTTGCGTATTTGTGCTATACATCTTTGACAGAGTATCCCATGCCTCCTTTGGCGTACTTGCATCCTGAATATGCACAATCATAGATTCTGAAATGCTGATAGACAGCCAGTACATAACTTTCCTGGCTCTCTCATGCCATGCCTTGAATGCCTGCATTTGCTGTTGATTGGGAACATCAGGAAGAACTGGTTCTTCTTCGTTTCCTGCAACAAATTTCCAATATCCTTTTCCCATAAGGAAATTCGTCATTCTAAACTTCCATGCCTGGAAGTTGTTCTTGTCAAGCTTTTCAGTGACAATCTGTGAGAGAGAATCAGACGCCATTACAGAACACTGCGAAAAATTCTGTCACTGCAAAAACTCAGCTTCACCCTCACAAGGGCAGATCTGCAAAACTGTAGAACAGTGGTTGCACAGCATAAAACTGGGCCTTTTTCTGAGTGCATGCAGAGAACTTCCGCCTCCAAAACAGGCTCCGAAATGGCCTCAAATCAAAAAAACAAGGTCGCCGAGAGCTAAAGCTCTCGCCCGCAGCATATACTGCCCTCTTGCTTCACCGCGAAGGGCGTCTCAACCTGAGACAATGCACTCCTGCACTTTCCGGCTGTGCTACCTGCAGAGATCTGCTCCCAAAACAGAAAATGAAAGCAACACTGCTCCTCTTACCAGACCACCGCGAGCTTGGCTTGCTTTCTTGAGCTCCTTACCACGAACAAGGCTCTGATACCATGTCAAGATTGTGGGAGAGAAGAAAGGAGTCTCGCTTGAAGCTTTCTTGCTTGCACAATGGGGGAAGACACACAAGGGTGGAGGCTGAAAACAGTTTTCCTCTTCTTAGTTGTGTAAGCCAAAAGAACTCAAGTACAAAGAAATAGAAGAACCCTCTATATGGGTCTCAAACCAAACTCAACTAACTAAGGTGGCATACTAACTGAGCCACGAACTAGAATAGATAAGGATAGCTATCATGTAGCTATTATTCATGGGCGGTGTACCAACCGCATCTGCAACTAACACGTCGGTGACATAAATACACAACGGTCACCCTGGCGTATCACGAGTGGAGCTCGATATCTCAACACCAGCAGGTTATGAATATTTAGAGCATCCCGCGTATGTGTGCAGGTTGAAGAAGGAGCTCTATGGGCTCAAGCAAGCACCTAGAGCATGGTCTGACAAGATCAGAGAGTATCTTGTCAATATTGGATTTTATGTTTCTGATGCTGATCACTCACTTTATGTGAGAAAGGGAGATACAGGTTTGGTCATCATAGTCATCTATGTGGATGACTTGATTATTACAGGTGATAGTGATAGTGGGATTGCTGAAGTCAAGGATTTTTTGAAGAAGAAGTTTGAGATGAAGGATTTAGGTGAGCTAGGGTACTTCCTTAGTATTGAGGTGATCATATGTGATGATGGTATATGGCTGTCCCAAAGACAGTATGGCTTGGATATGTTGTCCAAGTATGGTATGACAACATGCAAACCACTTTAAGTTCCGTTGGAGTAGAATGTAAAGTTGAGTGCTGATGTTGGGGATGAGATAGAAGACCCTACTATGTTCAGGAGAATAGTGGGGAGTTTGATCTACATGACCATTACAAGGCCAAACTTGAGCTACGCTGTTGGTCTTGTGAGTCAGTTTATGCAAGTACCTAGAAAGCCACATTTGGATGCAGTCAGATGCATATTGAGATATGTAAAGTCCACATTACATTATGGACTTTTCTATGAGACAGGTAAAGATGTACATGTGTTTGGATACACAGATGTAGATTGGGCTGGTAGTATGTTTGATAGAAGATCTACCAGTGGATACATGTTCTCTCTTGGTAGTGTAGCAGTTGCTTGGAGCAGCAAAAGCAATCTACAGTTGCTTTGTTGAGTACAGAGGCTGAGTATAGAGGTGCTGTTGTTGCAGCATGTGAGGTAGTATGGCTACAAAAGTTAATGGATGATTTGGATGTGTAGATGGAAGGTCGAGTTGTCATTTATTGTGACAACATGAGTAGTATACAATTGACTAGGAACCCTATGTTCCATGCCAAGACAAAACATATTGAGGTACACTACCACTTTGTGAGAGAGAAGGTACTAGCAGGTGAGATTGACTTGGTGTATGTCAGCACACAGGATCAGATAGCTAACATCTTCACGAAGGCATTGGGTACACAGAAGCTTCAAAAGTTTCGAAGCTTACTTGGAGTTGCAGAGATACAGCAGTTGAGCTTGAGGGGGAGTGTTGAGATGACAAGCTCAACACATGCGGACATTGATGATGGACCGCCTAGTTAGATGGGTCCATACATCTACACTTAGCATGTCGGTGGTCATTATGACTCTCACATGGCCACTGACTCATTACTTATTATATTCAGGTTGTTACACCTATTTACAACTGGCATAGTTATAGCGTCAGTCGACTAGTGTAGTCGGTTATGCATTGTTTGACTTAGTAGGCCACTTTCCTTTATGTTGTATCTTATCTATACTTTGTGTACATTGTAAAGTGTGTGGAAGAAGAAGAAGAAACCAACAAGAAAACGTTTTGGCCTCTATCTCTCTTCTTGTCTCTTGAGTGAGCTTCTCCTTGTACATTTTGTGTGTGTTGGGCGTAGCATCTTGAGCAAGTCCATCCACCACGTGATTCTTGACACAACGGGGGGGTGGATTCTTCTACATCAGTTGGAGGGGACCCGATCTGCAAAAAGGGGGGGGGGAAGATTTATAGGTGGAGGGGGGGAGGTGGCAAGGTAGTGCCACCCGCCACCTGGGGAGCTGCATGCCCCCCCATCTTCCACACATCACACACACACACACACTCTCTCTCCCCACCATGCACACGACAGGGGGAAAGAGAGGGAGAGATTAAAAAAAATTGTCAAAAATTAAAAAGGGGGGGTTCCTATGGGGAGTACGAGGACATTACAAAGGCCTAAAATAGTTTTCTTTTGTTGATAAGATTTGAGCGTTTCTCCAACGAATGAATTCTCTATTGATAGCCCTCTAGCTTTTTTGGTAACTTGTTGTTATGTTTTGATAAAAGATGGTTCTCCAATTTGAGGACATCCTTTTTTGCAACCAAGTTAAGTGTATGACCTAGAAACCTATAACCATCACCAATAAACCTCTACAATGAAGAGCTATTATAGGAAGGTTGAGTGCTAATTTTTGCTAGGATCTTTGGGATATAGCATGCCATCTAACCAAAGATCAAGACTCTTCTTTTCTTCAAACTTGATGTATGTTTCATAGACTCTGTAATAGTAATGGGTTTTGTTCTCTTCCTTATTGGTTCATACTCACTATCCAACTCAATATGAATATGATAGGGTGGTCTTTTACTAGAGCTACAGAGCTCATTGGATGACTGATCAATAGCTAAGGATGTGATTAGAAGATTGGATTGAAAAACTATGTGAATTAGAAACAAGAATGAAAACGAATAAGAAACTAGTAAGGATGGGAAAGAAAGAAGAGAGTGAGAATGGAGGGAAGCAATCAAACGTCAACAAAATTCAAATTGAATATTAGTTTTCACTTTAATGAGGATGAGTAATATCTTCATTATAACAATCTTTGTCACCTTTACAACGGCCTAGATTTCTAGGTTTGATGTGACCACGAGAATATCGCGATAATGACTTATTAACAATTGTTGATATATTTACTTACCAATATATAAACGTTTTTAAAAATCTAAAAATGATTTTATTTCCTAAAATATTTTCTCTCTCTAAGATTGCTTACAGGGAATTTTCAAGATCTCAAAACTCTCCTAATGTGGGAGTTATGTGATAAGATTCGCAATATCTATGACAAGATTCTTGCCTCTCAGATATATTAGCTAAAGCAACTATCTTTGTATGAAGGAGAAGACCTCCGTGTCTGGCCACTTGAATAAGTTTCATTCTATTTTCAACCACTTGTCTTTGCAGGGAATTAAATTTAATGACAATCTTCCTCCCGTGTTCTTGCTAGTTACATTGCTTGAATTGTGGGATGCATTCCATACTACTGTGTGTACAAATATATCTATTGATGGGCTGAAATTGTAGGATGTTGAGGCTTCCTTACTCACAAAGGAGATAAATAGAAAGAATTTGGATATAGCTTGTACTTCTCGTGCATTGAATGTTAGGGATAGAAATGATGGTAAGGGCGCTAATGATCACCGTGGTAGAGACTCACAGAGGTCTCAACCTCGTGGGCAATCTCATAGTAAGTCATTTGGTCATAAGACCTCTCTTACATGTCATTATTGTGGGAAGTAGGGTCATATTAGGATATAGTTCCATAAGATGCACAATGATAGGCACAAGGAGAAATACAAGGACAAAGTGCACGATAAGTTTAATAATTGTAGTATTGTTCCTAGCAAGTCCAACATGAAAATTGAGAAGATAAATGCCTTGGAGTCCATTGGATTTTGATTCTAATGATGATTACATCTTGGCAGCTTCTTCTCTTGATGCTTTACACTTGACTGATACCTTGTCTACCTATGCTTAGTGTTGGCTACTTAATTTAGGGACTTCATTTCATATCAGCCCTCATTAGGAGTGGTTCCACTCCTATCGTAGCATAACAAGATTTATAAGATTGTGTAATGACTTGGTCTTGGATATTGTTGGTATTAGAGATATCCAACCGCACTTTTCTTTAGGGAGTATGTTTACTTTGCATGATGTATCCTTTAGTGATTCCTCATAAAAGATTATCCATGCAAATATTATCCTAGCATGAGAGGCCAAGTCTTGTACTCTTTATCCCTTACTTGTATCTAGATCTATCAACCATGTTTTGGCAATGGCCATCGTACTACATGTATCATTATGGCATTGTCACTTTTGGTATATATCATTAAAGAGAATGAAAATGCTTATCCATTTGCAGTATCTTTTGTTCATTAACTATAAGTTTTTTTAATTCTTATGATCATTGTCTTTATGGTAGGTAGACTCGTAACTCGCCTAAGTAGTCTAGAATTACATGCATTGGTTGTTGAGAAATGTGCAATCACATCCTCCATAGCCTCTTTGTATAGGACAAACAAAGCAAAGAAACATACATCAAGTAAAGCCTTAAACTAGGTCATGTATGCACGGTTTATTAAAACCACAGTTATTGAATACCACGGTCCCTTTCCACCTATCTCTACCTACCAATACCACCTACTGTAAGCCTATAAAAGGCACTCATCCCCACACTCATTCCATCAAATATTATCAATCAGTTATACTTGCATTATGCTTGGATAATATTAGTTATTCTTCTTTATCAATGCTTCTACCTCATTATGATTGTCTATTTGCTCATCAATGATCCTCCATAGCATGCATTCTTAGTATTTTAACATGGTATCAGAGCGGGTTTTAAGTCAGTGAGTCATCATGCCACTAATTAAGACATTCCAATTTGAATTTCTAGCTCCCTCCACTTTTCCATGAATCTCTCACCTACCTTCATAGCTACCCACCTTTAGTGGAGGGCTTGAAACTCTCAAATCGAGCCATTTCAGCTCATACTTTCTTTTGGAGAACTCTTCCTTTGCTCTAGGAGCTTCTCCTTATCACTTCAAAGCCCATACTTTCTTTTGGAGAACTCTTCCTTTGCTCTAGGAGCTTCTCCTTATCTCCTTATTGTAGGCGCAATGCTGCCTCTCTCCTCCAGCATTGCGCCTACAATAGCATGATGTCCAAATTGCACCTTCTATTGTTCGTACGTTGAATTCCGCATGTACACATCGCGATGCTGACGAGCATCATAGAGATTTGATAACCTACTTCCTAAGCTTCATTTCTATCAAGAAAGTTTTGGAAATGATCAAGTATTCAATTCACAGGAGGTGAAAAACCAGATTGCCCCCAAAAACCCTAATGCAGACTCTATAGCCATCAATCTCAAAGCTTAATTTTTTCTTCATTTTCCTACTTCCTTTGGCTCAATAATGTCATTGACCCTTTGATCTACTACAACATTGATTTCCCAGCTAAGTTACCACAAATCAGCAAGAAGAAGATTCAATATCAAGTGCCAACTACATTGTATCTCTTAATACTAGTGTTGATTAATACTAATCCTCTTGTGTCCTTTGACACACTCAAATTCAACACTTATGTTGGACTATTCTCATTTTTTTTTCAACTCCTCAAGGAGGGAAAAACTCGGACTTACAAGATCTTGAAGATTCCAACTTCAAGGGCATCATAATCACCAAATCACCTAGTATCTCTTGATACTAATCACCTAGTGCTTCTTACCACTTGTGCTCAACTAAAATTTGAATTGTGTGGAGCTAATTTGTTGTTGATCTTGCAATCTCAAAATGGGCAAGGACTCACCAACATCCCAATTCAATGGTGTTGGATTCCATACATGGCAAACTAGGATCAAATTGATCCTAATGAAGAAAGGCTTGTGATCAATCACAAGTGGTCAAGAGAAGAAATCAAGGGAAGCTGTACTTTTAGTCATATGAGATAAAAATGATGATAATGAAGTAGATGTAATGGCAATGGAGAAGGAGAAGAGGAAGACGCGGGAGAGAAGAGCACATACAATGTAGGTGCTATCCAACTGAACTGACAGCCTTATTGCACTATCATATTATATATGAATAAAGAATGGGCGGTCACAGTATACACGGGTAGGCCTAGAGGCCTTTTACCCCAACAACCTCCCACTAAAAGGCCAATGTGGTTAGGGAGTGAAAACAAAGAAAAGAAAAAAAAGATAAGGTGAGGAATCATAACATCTCACCCAACGCCCAATTAGAAAGCGAGTTGTGCAAGAAGTGTTAGGAACCTCTGCAGAAGAAGAGTCAAGCATCCCCGAGTCCATGACATCCAGGAGATAAGCGATTCCGCAGCTCCATACAACGGAGCAATCCAAGAATGCTTCTCATGAAGCAAGCACAACTCATCAGTGCACGGTTGTAAAGCATCAGTGTGGCGCATATAAGACAGCGGAGAGCAGTCAAACTCTCCAGAGTCAATCACTAAGAAAGAGGGCCAACATCCTGGACACTCATCCAACAAGGTCTCAAGACTACATGTGTCCTGAGCGAAGCGGAAGACTGACATATGGCTGGCATTCTGGCCTGCAAAACTACAAGAAAATGACTCTCATGAGCCTGCAAGGGGTCTAGCAACTGGCCACCAACATCCTGACCCTGACTGCTATGCATAGCTACGTTATCTGGGCCAATAAGTGCCTCATTTTTAGCATAAACAGCTTGCTCTAATGGCACTGTAGCTACTATAGAATCAGCCATAAAGCATACTGAACACTCATCAAGAGGGCTAAGAGGTGTTTGTCTCTCATAGAAGACATCATGACGGCTGCGTATGACCTATTGGGCATCCAAATCCCATAATCTGTAGGCCTTAAAGTTGTCAAGAATTGCATGGTGGGTGGACTTGCTCAAGATGTTGCGCCGAACACACACAGAATGCACAAGGAGAAGCTCACTCAAGAGACAAGAAGAGAGATGGATGCCAAAACGTTTTCTTGCTGGTTTCTTCTTCTTTTTCCACACTCTTTACAATGTACACAAAGTATAGATAAGATACAACATAAAGGAAAGTGGCCTACTAAGTCAAACAATGCATAACCGACTACACTAGTCGAGTGGCGCTATAACTATGCCAGTTGTAAATAGGTGTAACAACCTGAATATAATAAGTAATGAGTCAATGGCCATGTGAGAGTCATAATGACCACCGATGTGCTAAGTGTAGATGTGTGGACCCATCTAACCAGGCGGTCTATCATTAATGTCCGCATGTGTTGACCTTGTCATCTCAACACTCCTCCTCAAGCTCAACTGCATCTTTGCAACTCCAAGTAAGCTTCAAAACTTTTGAAGCTTCTCTGTACCCAATGCCTTCGTGAAGATATCAGCTATCGGATCCTGTGTGTTGACATACACCAAGTCAATCTCACCTGCTACCTTCTCTCTCACAAAGTGATAGTAACAGAATATTAGTGAGTTTGGGAATCTCCTAATTCCCATTTTTTGAATACTAAAAAGGTGGCACCCGGATAACATGCCCATAAGTTTCTCAAAACCATATGATGTGACCCGTCATTGGAAAGTGCTTGAAAAATGGAATCTATTGAGCTATGGAGCGCTCGATTTGGAATTATAGTGTTCAAGTTATGAGAAATTTAAAGATTTGACCATGTGTTCCAAACTTATGGGAAATTTCCATATTCCCCAATATGGTGTTTAGTGTACCTCAATATGTTTTGTCCTGGCATGGAACACAGGGTTCCTAGCCAACTGTATACTGCTCATGTTGTCACAATAAATGACAACTGGACCTTCAACCTACACATCTAAATCAGCCAATAACTTTTGCAGACATACTACCTCACATGCTGCAACAGCAACACCTCTATACTCAGCCTCGGTACTCAACAGAGCAACTATAGATTGCTTTTTGCTACTCCAAGTAACTGCTGCACTACCAAGAGAGAACATGTATCTGCTAATAGATCTTCTATCAGACATACTACCAGCCCAATCTACATCTGTGTATCCAAACACCTGTACATCTGTACCTACCTCATAGAAAAGTCCATAATGTAATGTGGACTTCACATATCTCAATATGCGTCTAATTGCATCCAAATGTGGCTTTCTAGGTACTTGCATAAATTGACTCACAAGACCAACAGTGTAGCTCAAGTCTGGCCTTGTAATGGTCATGTAGATCAAACTCCCCACTATCCTTCTGAACATAGTAGGGTCTTCTATCTCATCCCCAACATCAGCACTCAACTTTACATTCTACTCCAACGAGACTGAAAGTGGTTTGCATGCTGTCATACCATACTTGGACAACATATCTAAGCCTTACTGTCTTTGGGACATCCATATACCATCATCACATCTAATCACCTCAATGCCAAGGAAGTACCTTAGCTCACCTAAATCCTTCATCTCAAACTTTTTCTTCAAAAAGTCCTTGACTTCAACAATCCCACTATCACTATCACCTGCAATAATCAAGTCATCCACATAGATGACTATGATGATCAAACCTGCATCTCCCTTTCTCACATAAAGTGAGTGATCAACATTAGAAACATTAAACCAATATTGACAAGATACTCTCCGATCTTGTCAGACCATACTCTAGGTGCTTGCTTGAGCCCATAGAGCGCCTTTTTTAACTTGCACACATATGTGGGATGCTCTAAATCTTCATAACCTGCTGGCTGATCCATATACACTTCTTCTTGCAAATCACCATGCAAGAAGGCATTCTTCACATCCATTTGCTGCAACCTCTAACCTTTGGCTGCTGCCAAAGCAATCACACATCTGATAGTTGCCATCCTAGCAACTGGACTGAAGGTTTCTTCATAATCTATGCCATATGTATGGGCATAGCCTTTTGCAACTAGCCTAGCTTTGTACATACTAATAGAACCATCTGCATTGTGCTTAATCTTATTAACCCACTTACATCCAATAGCTTTCTTGTCCTTCAGCAATGATACTAGATCCCAAGTCTTATTGGCCTCTAATGCAACCATCTCCTCATCCATTACTGCATCCCAATGAGCATGACCAACAGCCTCCTCAAAACATGTGGGCTCAACATCCTCAACTAGTTTCACCATATAAGCATAATGGTGAGTTGCATAACCTTCAAAACCAAATCTTTTAACAGGGTATATGACCCTGCTAGATCTGCGTACCACCGGATCACTCAATGGAGCCTTTACGTTACTATGAGTTCTCTGTACACCTGGTGTCCTGATAGAAGGAATGCCAAGCTCATCATCGAAGCTCTTTGAGCCATTGGAGTCTCCATCAAGAACTGCATCAATGCCATCTGACACTTTATTCTTTCCTTTATCTTTACCTGTAGTGCTACTAGATGCACCTGAAGATGTAGAGCTACTCAGTCTCCTAGACCAAGGACTACCAGATGATGTCTCTGGTCCACTAAGAGTCCGTGATTCTTGCTTTTCAGCCTGCAATGAGTGTCATGATCATCATCATCATCCAATGCATCACCACTAGATGCATACCAACTACTCATTTCATCAAAGATGATATCCCTGCTCACTCTGAACTTACATGTGATAGGGTTATAATAGCGATACCCTTTCTGCTCTAAAGAGTATCCAATAAAGACACATTTTTCTGCCTTTGGATCAAGCTTCTTCCGTAGCTCATTTGGCACATGAACGTATGCAACACAGCCAAATACCTTCAAGTGTGATACATCAGGCTTCTTGCCAGTAAAGCATTCTTCAGGAGTCATCCCATGAACTGCAGCTGTGGGAGTTCTGTTCATAATATAAATAGCAATATGAACAGCCTCAGACCAAAAATGCTTAGGCATATTCTTTTCAGCCATTACAGCACGTGCAACTTCTGCAATATGCCTGTTTTTCCTTTCTGTAACCCCATTTTGTTGTGGGATATACCTGCATGTGAACTGTCTCTTTATCCGATGAGACCTCAGAAAATCACTGAACTCATTCGAGAAGTATTCTCCCCCTCCATCTGACCTCAAGCACTTTACTTTCAAGCCTGTTTCTATTTCAATTGCAGCCTTGAAAGTTCTAAAGTGCTCAAATGCTTCACTCTTTTCCTTCATAAAATATACCCACAGCTTTTTAGAACAATCATCAATGAATGTGAAAAAGTACTGCCTCTAAGAGATACATTTTGTGTAGGCCCCCAAATGTCTGTATGCACAACATCAAGGATATTTCTGCTTACATCTCTATCATGTGAAAAGGGTTGTCTTGCCTACTTACCAAACTGACATGCTTCACATATCTTATGAAATTCTGCAACTCTAAATGTAGGCAAACCTGTAACCAACCCTTTGGACTGCATTAATTTCAGCCTTTGTACATTTGCATGTCCAATGCGTTTGTGCCAAATTTCAATATCTGCAACAACACCTTTTTCTTTAGCATACATAGCAGCATTCATAGTAGGAATTCCAGCATCCAGAGTAAACATACGTCCAACTCTACTTCCCTTTGCAACTAATCTGCACTTGTCATTGAAGTCTTCTACAAAGCAACCCTTTGCATTAAATCTGACTTGCAACCCTTGCTCTACCATCTAACCGATTGACACCAAGTTCTTTGTAATAGATGGCACATGTAATAAATCTGAAAGACTCTTTGTCTTACCATCATGCAAGGACAAGGGAACTTTTCCAATGTGTGAAATTGGGTGGCTTGAATCATTACCCGTCTATACATAACTTGCATTTTGCAAATCCTGCATCTCTCCAAACCATTCTGCATGGCTGGTCATATGATTGGATGCACCTGAATCAACATACCAAACATCATCATGTGTTTCCTTTCCTGTAACAGCATTAAGCATATGTTGCATAACAAACAGACGTTCATTTTTGTCTTCATTCTGTCGTGAAGACGATGCATAGTTTTCTTGCTGCAACTTACCACTACGAATATAATCTTTCTTAGCATAACATTGGGCTGCAATATGACCTGTTTTGCCACAGTAGTGACACACAATACCAGAGTTGTTAGAACCTCTGTTCTTTCATCCACCTCTTCCTCTAAAGCTCCCCCTGCCTCTAAAGTTACCACGACCTCCTGAAACCTGCATATCGCCAAATTGGTGATTCAATCTGTTTTACTGGTTGTCACTACCACATCCTGTACCACAGCCTCTTGAAAAAAACCTACCACATCCCCTTCCTGAACTAGAGTAGAAAGCTTGGACCTATTCACCACTTCTTTTAGATGTCTCACTCTGCATGTTGATCTCTTCAGTGATCATAAGGGAGACCAACTCATCAAAATCTAGAAATGGTTTTCTGACATATATGGAAGTTACAAAAGACTTCCAAGCCTTTTCATTGTTAAGTCCACCCAAGGTAGACGACACCAAATCATCATCATCGGGCATTGCATCAATCGTTGCCAATGCATCTTCAATGCTCCTTACCTTCAGTGCATACTCATTGATAGACATCTTCCCTTTCTTCAATGTATTCAACTCTTGCTTGAGTTGAATCTTTCATCCCTTTGTATTTACAGAAAACATACTTTCAAGTATGGTCTAAGCTACATATGAATTCTCTGTATTTCTGATATGTCCCAGCATATTATTGTCAATTACTGTAGACAACCAATAGATGACATTTTTGTCTTTTGCATTCCATTCCTTCCGTGCCTTTGTCTCTTCTGCAGTTGGAGGATTACTCACCTCCGGCTCCTTTTCTTCACCTGACACAAACTTGTAGAGGCCTTTTCCAATAAGGAAGTTTGTGACACAGAACTTCCATGAATGGTAGTTGTTCTTGTCGAGCTTCTCAATGATGGGGTTTCCACTGCTCTCTGCCATTATTACAAAAATAATACCAAATAGCAAGCAAATCTTCTGCAACCCTTGACCTGTAGTACATAGCAATACACCAAACAGCCTTTTTCACTATCTGCTCAATAATACATGCAATCTACAACCAGTTTGCACTCTAACCTTGTGTTTATTTGCTGGTAAATACCTTTGAACTTACAGATCTGAAATTTATAACCTGTGCACCTGTATACGGCAGACACAACTAAAATTGCAAGGGTATCTCGAACTGTTGTCCGCAACCTTACGGCTCTAAAATGGGGCCTGAAATGACCTCGGATGGCCAAAATAGCTGCAAGTAAGTCCCAAAGGGCTAATCCACAGAATACAGAGTGCTCTTCGCGCATACCAAATCTCACTGCAATCTGAGATTTTTGCTCTCCCCTACTTTTGGTGCATCCACAGGCACTGTCCAAGAGAAAGAGTGGAAGAATGGAAGAGCTTCTTACCTGTGGCTTGCTTGCTCGAACCTTACTTCTTTTCCTTTACTTCAGCCTTCAAAATCAGCCTCTCTCAGTGGCAAGGCTCTGATACCATGTCAAGAATCGTGTGGTGGGGGGACTTGCTCAAGATGCTGCGCCGAACACACATAGAATGCACAAGGAGAAGCTCACTCAAGAGACAAGAAGAGAGATGGATGCCAAAACGTTTTCTTACTGGTTTCTTCTTCTTCTTCCACACTCTTTACAATATACACAAAGTATAGATAAGATACAACATAAAGAAAATCGGTCTACTAAGTCAAACAATGTATAACCGACTACACTAGTCGACTGGTGCTATAACTATGCCAGTTGTAAATAGGTGTAACAACTTGAATATAGTAAGTAATGAGTTAGTGGCCATGTGAGAGTCATAATGACCACCGACGTGCTAAGTGTAGATGTGTGGACCCATCTAACCAAGCGGTCCATCATTAATGTCTGCATGTGTTGAGCTTGTCATCTCAACAAAAGTCACCATCTCCATAACCAAGGAGGATACATCTACCTGACATAGGCTCATGTGGCATACGTACAGATGCTTGGCAACCAAACATCCTCAAGTAATCATAGGAGGGTTGCATGCCACTCCATGCCTCATGGGGTGTAATACCATCCAAGGTCAAGCATGGTATCCTGTTAACCAAAGAGACTGCTATCATAAGGGCCTCAACCCAAAAGCCATAAGGCAACCCAGTTGTGGTAAGCATAGAAGCAACCTTTACTGTAAGGTCAGACACATGCCATGAGCAATCCCATAATACCATGGGCACAAGAAATCAATGCCATACTGCTGACAAGAGGTCCGAAAGCTGGGAGAGAGAGCATGACTCTCATAATCCATCTGCAAGCACCTAGGCCTGCTACCAGTAGAATCCAAAAACCTGTCAAGCATAACTGCAGCATCCTCAATCTGCACCAAGGGAAAATCCCAAACACGATGGGTAGAATGATCAACAAAGGTCACAAAGTACGACGCTCCACCAAGTGACTGGGAAGGCATAGGTCCATATACTGCACAATGGACAAGATCTAGAGGAGCATGCCTCATACGATTGCCATAAGCCAAGGGGGCTCTGCAAGGACGAAGAGTAAAATCAGGGCAAGCATCAAGATCTGTAAGTGACATAGGATGCAGCAATGAGTCTAAACGAGAAAAGATCTCCATCTCTCTATGGTGCATATGGCCTAGGAAATAATGCCACAACAATGCATGCGGTATCCGGATAACTGGAACCATAGAATCTCCCACATGAGAGATATGCACTAGGTAATGAGAACCAACTCCAGAACCTCTGTCCAAAACCAAGAAACCGTGATAGATCTTCCATGACCTATCCTGAAGAGAAACATAGTAACCTGCTTCATGCAACTAACTAATAGAAATCATGCTCTTACTGAGCATGGGAACATGTAGAACATCCCTGAGCATAAGAGAAGTCCCATTAGGCAAAGCTAGGTGTATGTTCCCTGTACCAACAATAGCATAAGCCTGCTCAAGGCCCAGATCAATACATCCATCAACCTCCCTATAAGAAGAGAACCATGCTCTACGAGGGGTAACATGACAACCATAGAGTCGAAAAGCCAATCAAAGGCATGGGTCTGATCATTGAGCAAGTAAGTTGTAGGGAAACTAGATGACAGGAGGACATGCTCAATTGCATCATCATGGGTAACTGCATGTACCTCACCACTAGAAAGAGTGGTAATACCTGTTGCATCGCCGACTCTCTGCTCATGTCGAGTCCGTCTCTGTCTCTGCTGCTCTCCAATCTGTCTAAAGCATTTTCTTTGAACATGCCCAATCTTCCCACAATGGAAGCAAACAACATCCGAAGTAGAAGAACCTGTAGAAGATGGCAAGGAATACAAGTCATCATGAATAGGGCTATCCATATATCCACAGAGCTCAAGCAGTTGAGGGCTGTCCCAACATAGGGAACCTACTCATAAAGACAATCATCTACTAGTACATTAGTGGTAGAATCATGCTGCAAATGCTCATGAAACCTCAATGGATGGGAGGACATAAAGGCATCAATCAAGGATGCAAAAGCTCCCACATGAAGAAGAGTCGTAGCCAACTGCATGACATAACCAACCATAGTACAGTAAAGCACAAAACATCTATCATAAGAGCATATGATATTCAGCCATAAAATCATCCCATAACCATATGCATATGCATAGCTCTGTAGTACATCATGCCACCAAGGAACATCCAAGTCAAGTAAAGACCGACAAGTGGCCAACAAGTGGCAAAGCATCCTGCAAGAGTCAAGCTCTAGGTGAAGCCCAAACATCTATACAACAACATCCAAATAAGTGACTCTGTAAGGTATACAACAGTAGACCATGTGCATAGATGGGTAAACATACATAGCATATGCTCTTTAACATGGACGGCACGGGCAACAGGAGCCTAACTAGCATAGAAGCTAGACAACAGAGGAGCAAGAAAGCCATAACTGTAAATCCCAAGCACTATCTAAGTCCACTGATCAGTAGTATCCCGCATATCAAATGCAAACAAGCAATCACAGCTCAATAGGCAATTGCCAAAACAAGGGAGCAGCTCACTGCTCAATACCTATAAGTGCATCCAAGTAATAGCCAAGATCCATAATCGGAGCATCAAATTCCATATAGCATCCAAGGTCATAACAGAAAAACCCAAGTTGTAATGGAAAAGCCAATTCAATGTCCAACTGCTCAAGGGAATACTCAAATGAATGTCGAGACGAGCTCAAACAACTGCCATCCACAGCCAAAGCATAAAGCATTCACCAAGATATCATAACCCGTACTGAGTAGCCTAGGCATAAACCATGTCATAGATGAAATGCCAACTGCAAAGAAGTGACAGTCAAATCCAAATCGATCTCTAATCTCAGCTCAAAAGCATTCCGGAGCATAAACAAGACATGTGGCATAGTCCAAATACATCATGACATCATACGAGTAGCCAGGAGCACCCCATGACCAATAAGCATAACCCAACTGTAGCATAAATAGTTTTAGCCCTCAAGTTTCCAGCTGCATATAACCTCTGTAAAATGAGAAAATCAGTGCTCAATCCAAGCTCAAATCCATAGTTATACATTCTTGTATGTATAGGCACCAACCGGGTATAATCGGGCATTAAATGCCAAGACCTGTAAGCATAAAATTGAAGTAACAGGTGGCTGCCCTATTTTGGACAGATCTGGGATTGTTCAAAAAAAGTCAATGGCTAAGCTAAATCAGCTCCAAATGCGTCTCACATAAGAGGCATAACATCCACAAGTGATTTGGTATCAATAGACATCAGTAGAAGCATCACATAAGCCATAGGCATACAAATACATGCTGTCTCAGACCTAAAATCTGTTGCGAAATATTCTATCATCAAAATTTGGTAAATTCGATATAACCATCATGTCCAAAGCATGCCAAAACCCCAACTTAGACTCTTACCTTGCCTGAATCCGGTTCCGAATGCTCGAGATATGACAAAAAGAGTGATTTTTGGGCTAGATTTTGAAACAAGCCCAAAAAAAAAGTGAGTTGGATGGGGGAGTTTGCTGTCCCACGTGTCAACAATGGGGCCCAAAGGGGGTACAAACGGGAGCCAAAGAAGGCCTACACCAAGCCTCAGCAAGCTTTGATAGGCTGGAAGCAAGATCCAGGTGAAGGAAGCTCCAAGAGGTGTGAGCTATGACTGCCCACAACCTGTGAAAACCCTGTTGAGCTGAAAACTGAGTGAGAATGAAGATCTCATACCTCGTGTGGAAGGTTGGATGAGCTCTTGAAGACCCGCTCTAATACTAGTTGAAGGGGATGCAATGGCAGTGGAGAAGGAGAACAGGAAGATGCGGGAGAGAAGAGCACACACAATGTAGGTGTTGTCCAACTGAACTGACAGCCTTATTGCACTATCATATTATATGAATAAAGAATGGGCGGTCATAGTATACATGGGTAGGCCCAGAGGCCTTTTACCCCAACAGATAAAGCTCAAGCTATTATCAAGCTCAAACTTAATGACAGCTACATTCATCATGTTGATGATTGTGAAACCTCTTACATGACATGGGATCAATTAGAAACCCTATTTGGAGCTCATTCCAAATCCTCAAAATATGGTTTACTAATATCAACTTGAAGATGGATGAAGACATTTGCATTAGAGTGCTTCTCAAAATTCTTCCACTGAGTTTGATAATGTGTCTACCACATTAATCAACATGCCAAAGCTGAAACTTATGGTCATCAAAACCTCTCTCCTAGAAGAGGAAAAGAAGATCAAGAACAAAGAAGAAACAAGCATCCCAAGAGGAGATCAACAACTCCTTTATGTGAAAGGGAAGAAGAGCGTAGTTTGTGACTTTTGTAAGAAATTTGGGCATATTGAGAAATTTTGCTATGCTAAGAAAAAAACTCAAAGAGCATATCTTGCTATAGTCAAAGAAGATGAAGACAACATTGAAGAAGAAGGAGAAGAATAGTCCCAAGAACAAAAGGATAGGACTCACTAGTCCCTCTTTTGTAGCTTATTTTTTGATGATAGAATTTTTTAAAGTTTAACATGTGGACTTGCCCTATGTTCCCACCATAAGCTACTAAACTCCTCATGTAGCCTCTACACACTTAGTGAGGCCTTGTAAACAACCTCTAGCTTTGTATGGTTGTTTTTTTTCTTCCATGACTATACTTAGCAAGGTTTTACTCACAATAGCCTCTGTATACTCAGTGTCTTTTCTAGTTGTGATTAAGGAGGGGTGTTGAGAAATGTGCAATCACATCCATCAGCAATTAGATCGTCGCACAAACTTTATCCCCCCTTACCGTTTAGGTATTGCTACGTTGCATAGGTGTAAATGGTTGTTTTGTGTCATTTTTGTATGTAAAAAATAATAAACACGTACTATAACACAAAGGACGAGGCCAAACTGAGGCTTGACCTCATGCTTTAACCTTGCCAAACATTCAAGCACATAAATCTTATTTTCCCATATTTTTTTAGCTCGAAAACCCCAATTTTCTCTATTTTTGCTCTTTTTTCGTATTTATTGTTCATGGAAAATAGGTATTTTCTGATTTGTGTTAGCTTATTATTTTTACTGAAACTTAACATTTTCTCTAATTTTATCCCATTTTCACTCCTTTTCCCCAACTCAAAATTGGAAAAACCACTAATTTCCATTGAAAAATGACATTTTGCGGGTTTTAAAAAATTAACGGGTTCTCCATTTTTGTAGTTTCAACCCTCAAACATGATGCAAAAAAGATTCAAAAAAACATTCATCGCATATGAACAACATTTGGACCATGAAACAACAAAAACAAGCAAATTTCTTCATAAAATTGGAGCATACCGCGTGTTTTGCGTGTTGTGGGTTTCTTAATAATTATTCCAGGCAGCCCACGGACCAACCAGCAACCATTCTTCAGCGTTGAACCTCTTTTCTCAGCCTTCTCTTCATCTTGGAGCAATTCGATCACAGTTGGACAAGCATCCTTCAGTCCCTCTTCTTCTTAATTTCTTGCATGAAAACTACTGCTTAGAGGAGAGAGATGGAGGAGAGAGAAATACTAGATCTGAATCTCCACAATCGAGCAGCCATTGGAGGAGCAGATTGGAGCGATGGAGAGTGAAAATAGGAAGAAGAGCATGCCCAAGATCAGTTGGGGGGTTGTTCTTTGGCCCCATAACCCATCTCTCCTCCATTTCGTTTCATGGCACCTTCCTTCTTCCCTGCGTGAAAAAAACGAACCTCCCCCCCCCCCCCCCCCCCATCCCCCCACGTTTTTTTATTTTTGGGATTTGGGGAGCCCCAAAGGGACACACCCTTTGGACTCTCCTAAAGTCCTTTCCCACTTGGCATTTCGGCCTTTGGCCTTCCGGGCACTCCCTCTTCCACATCCGGTACCCGAATCGTGGTCTGAAAAATCCTGGGTGTCCATCTTGAAGTCTTCCACTACCGGGCATCTCCCAAGGTCTCATTTGTCATTCCAAAAAATTATAAAAATTATCCGACTGTCATCTAGTGGCTCTTTTAAGCACTTTCTGGGCATTGCCGCTTAAAATCATACTGATTGCCACCGCCAGCTTCGTTGTAGTCTATTTTTTTCCCTGAAATTCATAATTTTTGGCTATTTTTGAACACTTCTCGGCATAAAAAGCCATCTGTCATAAAGCATCTGCAATGCTCCTCACCTTTTACACATACTCATTGACATACATTTTCCCTTTCTTGAAGGCATTCAACTCTTGCTTGAGTTGAATCTTTCATGCCTTTGTATTTACTGAAAACATGTTCTCAAAAATTATCCAAGCTGCATGTGAAGTTTCTACATTTGTGATATGCCCCAACATCGTATATCAAAGACTGCAGATAACCATTATATCACCTTTTTATCTTTCGCATTCCATTCTTTCCATGCTTTTAATTCATCTGTAGTCTAGCTCTGGGCTCCTTTTCTTCACCTAAAACAAACTCATAAAGGCCCTTTCCAATGAGGAAGTTCGTCACACCACAGAACTTCCATGAAGGGTAATTGTTCTTGTCGAGCTTCTCAATAATGGTATTTCCACTGTTCTCTGCCATTATCACAAACAAGGATACAACACAACAAGCTAGTCTTCTGCAATCTTTCACAACACGTGCACAACAATACATCAAGCAACCTTTTTCACTAATTGCTCAATAGTACATGTAATCTGCAAACTGTTTGTAGATAAACCTTATGTTTTCTTCTTGTAAACACCTCAAAATTTACAGATTTGAAATCTGCAACCTGTGCACCCATGTTCGGTCAAAATAGCCGAAATCATAGTGTACTCTAAAACTGTTGTCCGTAACCTTGCGGCTCTAAAACGGGGCCTGAAATGGCCTCAAACACCCAAAATAACTGCAAACATACCCTAAAGGGCGTTTTTGCAGAATACACAGTGCTCTACTCGCACACCAAATCTCACAACAATCTGAGATTTTCACTCTACCTTGCTTTCGGTGCCTCCACAGGCACTATCCAAGAGAGAGAGTGGAAGAATGGGAGAGCTTCTTACCCGTTGCTTGCTTGCTCGAACCTTGCTTCTTCTCCTTCACTTTAGCCTTCAAAATTAGCCTCTCTCAGTGGTGTTGCTCTAATACCATGTCAAGAATCTCGTGGTGGGGAACTTTGCTTGAGCTGCTGCACCAAACACACATTGTACACACAAGAGGAAGCTCACTCAAGAACACAAGAAGAGAGATGGAGGCCAAAACGTTTTCTTGCTGAATTTTCTTCTTCTTCCACACACTATACAACGTACACAAAGTATAGATAAGATATGAGAGTCCTCCATTGTTCCGCTCCCTTTCGGCATGTCTTGGTGTTTAAACTCTCACTCTTAGAATACGAGAGTCCTTTATATTAGTGATGGCTTGATACATCTCATTTATCCTTACTTATGGTCTATACATTCATTTATGTTGTCTTTTGATGTGAATAAACTTAGTATGTCAAATGAAATGAAATTACAATGTCATTACATGTGTGGCCTAAAAAGGTGTATTTCATGGCCTAAAAAGGTGTATTTCTTGTGTCATTTTCATCATCAAAATTTTATGTATGAAGGGACTTTCTAATAATATATAGTCTTTGATAGTTTTGGCCATTATCATACTATATATTTCTATCATGTTCCAATCATGTTCTTTGTTTTCTATCCTTGTTATGCTGTCATAGTTTATGTATGATGTGTTCTTTTTTTCTGTCATACAATATGATTCTTTTTTGCAATGCCTATAGCAATCTGTTGTGTTCTTATATACATCATTGTCGAGATCATTTTGCATAGATTCGGGGATGTAACACTTTGGCAATCTTGCCATTGTCATCCTAAACCTTTGGTTTGAAGCTTTGTTGAAAATGACTTTGTTTTTTGGAAGAAAATCAAATTTCTTATATGCAATTCAAAGATTTTTCTGTGTATATGTCATGCCATTTCTTCTTTAAACCTTTTGTCAAAACCAACTACAAATGACTCTGTTTTGATAGCAAAGATTTGAATTTCTTATAAAACTTGAAGCAATGATATATTCTTTAAAGCAGGATGATGTAGTTCAAAGGCTTAATCTTAAATCTATGTGTATATACCATGCTCTAGGTGCTTGCTTTAAGCCATACAAGGCTTTCTTCAACCTGCAAACAAACTCAGGATGAACAGCATGCACATAACCTGGCGGCTGCTCCATATATACCTCTTCTTGCAAATCACCATGCAAGAAGGCATTCTTTACATCCATCTGATGTAAAGACCATCCCTTTGATGTAGCCATAGCAATGACCGCTCTTACGGTTGCCATCCTTGCAACCGGACTGAATGTTTCTTCATAGTCAATACCATATGTCTGTGCATACCCCTTGACTACTAATCTTGCCTTGTATCTGTTCACAGAACCATCTGCATTGTGCTTCACCTTATAAACCCACTTACAGCCAATTGCATTTTTACCTTTAGGCAAAGGTACCAATTCCCATGTAGCATTAGCTTCCAAGGCATCCATTTCTTCATCCATGGCTTTCTCCCATTTTTCTTTTCCCATGGCTTCCTCAAAAGAAGTGGGTTCTGGTTCCTGTATTACTTTAACCATATATGCATAGTGAATGGCTGTAAATCCATCATATTTCAGCCTATCCACAGGATACCTAGCTCTCGTAGACCTGCGCAAAGTAGGTTCACTCCCAGGTGCTCTCAAAACATCCCTGGTCTTCCTTACTCTAGGTGTAACAATAGAAGGAATACCCAACTCATCATCAATGCTCTGTTCTGAGCCACTGGATTCACCATCCACATAAGAGTGACCTGCATTCACATCAAACATGGGCTGATCAACCTTCTCTTTTCCTTTTCGTGATACCTGCATACCACTATCTGCATTGCTTTGAGAAGATTCTCCTGATCTCAATCTGCCTGTCCATGGCGAAGAATGTGAACCACTGCTAGAGGATGCTCCAGGTCCACTAATATTTTGTGACTGCTGCTGTGAATTCTGTGCAGCATTACCATTTTGTGCATCTACATCATCAATCACATTTACTGGTTTATACCAGCTACTCATCTCATCAAAAACAACATCTCTGTTCACTGTAAACTTACGAGTAGAAGGGTTATAGCATCTATACCCTTTTTGCTGCAGAGAGTAACCAATAAAGATGCACTTCTCAGCTTTTGGATCCAACTTGGATCTCAGCTCATCTGGCACATGTACATAGGCAATGCAACCAAAAATTTTCAAATGAGAAATATCCGGTTTCCTACCAGTATACCTCTCCTCTGGAGTCATTCCATGTATTGCTGCAGTGGGAGTCCTGTTCATTATGTAGACTGCTGTAGCAACTGCTTCAGCCCAATAAAAATCTGGCAAGTCTTTTTCATTGAGCATGGCACGAGATACCTCTCCAATATGCCTGTTTTTCCTTTCTGCAATTCCATTTTGTTGTGGGGTATAACTGCATGAATATTGTTGCTTTATGCCATGCTCCTGCAAGAACTTTGCAAACTCATTTGAGAGGTACTCTCCCCCTCCATCTGACCTTAGGCATTTTATTTGCAGACCTGTTTCTTTTTCAGCCATAGCTTTAAGAGTTTTGAAATGCCCAAAAACTTCACTTTTCTTTTTCATAAAATACACCCAAACTTTTCTGCTATAGTCATCAATAAAAGTGACAAAATAATGACAGCCTCCAAGAGATGCAGCTTTAGTAGTCCACACATCAGAGTGGATTAATTCCAATGGCTTCTCACTCTCTTGAACATGTCTAGGAAATGGTTTCCTTGCCTGTTTTCCAAACTGACAGGCTTCACATACCTTATGCATTTCTGCAACCTTGAATTTCGGCAAACCTGCAACAATATTTTGGGCCTGCATTGATTTAAGTCGCTGTACATTAACATGACCAATGCGTTTATGCCAGATATCAATATCTGCAACTACACCGGTCCCATGTGCAAACATTGCTGCACTCAATTCAGACATGTCTGCATCCAATGTAAACATTCTGCCCTTTTTCTTTCCTTTTGCTATCAAGCGACCTTTATTTTTCATATCCTCAACAAAGCATCCATGAGGATTAAACCTGACCTGCAAGCCCTGTTCAACCATTTGACCAATAGAAACCAGATTCTTGGTGATATTCGGGACATGAAATACATCGGACAGGTATTTCTTTTTCCCATCCTGCATAGACAAGGGAATTTTTCCAATCTGCACAATAGGATGTGCAGTATCATCACCAGTCTCCACAAATCCTGGTTTTTCCATTTTCCTTGCATCCTCCATCCATTCTGCATGACCTGTCATGTGGTTTGATGCACCTGAGTCAACATACCATACATCATTGCTTTCTTCTGCACTTGTCACAGAATTGTTCATGTGCTGCACCATGAACAAATGCTCATTTCTGTCATCACCCTGTCTACTAGAAGATGCATAATTCCCTTGTTGCAGTTTTCCATTCATGATGTCATTCTGCTTTTTATAGCAGTCTTTAGCCATATGACCCATTTTACCACAATAGTAGCATTCAACATTACTGTTTGCATTTTGGCCTCTTTGCCATCCACCACGACCTCTTTGGCTCCCCCTGCCTCTAGAGTTACCACGTCCTCCTCCATAGGACTGGTTTTCTTGAGTCTGCTGCATATTCTGATTTCTGCCACGACCTCCAAATCGGCCTCCTCTACCTCTGCCTCTACCTCTTCCAGCATTTGAGTAGAAGACAGCTTCTTTTGAAGTTCCTCCTGAAGAAGATGCACCACCATTTCTCTGTTCCTCAGAAATTAGAAGAGCAATCAACTCCTCAAAATCAGGAAATCTTTCACGAACTGAAATAGATGTCCGAAACTGTGCATAATCCTTTCCTAGACCATTCAAGGTCACAGAAACTAAATCATCATCTTCCACTGGCGACCCAATGGAAGCAAGTGCATCTGCAATCTTCTTCACCTTCATGTGGTAGTCGTTGATGCTCATATTTTCTCTTTGCACATTGTGCAACTCTTGCTTGAGCTGCATTTTCCTGGCTTGCGTATTTGTGCTATACATTTTTGACAAAGTATCCCATGCCTCCTTTGGCGTACTTGCATCCTGAATATGCACAATCATAGAGTCTGAAATGCTGATAGACAGCCAGTACATAACTTTCCTGGCTCTCTCATGCCATGCTTTAAATGCCTGCATTTGCTGTTGATTGGGAACATCAGGAAGAACTGGTTCTTCTTCATTTCCTGCAACAAATTCCCAATATCCTTTTCCCATAAGGAAATTCGTCATTCTAAACTTCCATGCTTGGAAGTTGTTCTTGTCAAGCTTTTCAGTGACAATCTGTGAAAGAGAATCAGATGCCATTACAGAAGACTGCAAAAAATTCTGTCACTGCAAAAGAACACAGCTTCACCCTCACAAGGGCAAATCTGCAAAACTGGCGAAAGTGGTATTTGACCACACAGTCACTTCCTAGTGACGATTTTGCATAAATAGGAACCACGGATGATTCTGAAACTCCCAATGTCTCTGCGCACAAGCATACGATGCAATTTCTACAGTAACTTTTCACCGACCTGTAGAACAGTGGCTGCACAGCATAAAACTGAGCCTTTTCCTGAGTGCGTGCAGAAAACTTCCGTCTGCAAAACAGGCCCCGAAATGGCCTCAAATCAAAAAAACAAGGTCGCCCAGGGCTAAAGCCCTATCCCGCAGCATATACTGCCCTCTTGCTTTACCGCGAAGGGCGTCTCAACCTGAGACAATGCACTCCTGCAATTTCCGGCTGTGCTACCTGCAGAGATCTGCTCCCAAAACAGAAAATGAAAGCAACACTGCTCCTCTTACCAGACCACCGCGAGCTTGGCTTGCTTTCTTGAGCTCCTTACCACGAACAAGGCTCTGATACCATGTCAAGATTGTGGGAGAGAAGGAAGGAGTCTCGCTTGAAGCTTTCTTGCTTGCACAATGGGGGAAGACACACAAGGTGGAGGCTGAAAACAGTTTTCCTCTTCTTAGTTGTGTAAGCCAAAAGAACTCTAGTACAAAAGAAATAGAAGATCCCTCTATATGGGTCTCAAACCAAACTCAACTAACTAAGGTGGCATACTAACTGAGCCACGAACTAGAGTAGATAAGGATAGCTATCATGTAGCTATTATTCAGGGGCGGTGTACCAACCGCATCTGCAACTGACAAGTCGGTGACATAAATACACAACGGTCACCCTGGCGTATCACGAGTGGAGCTCGATATCTCAACACACCCATCAAATATCATCCTCACATAGAGCAAGTCTAGGAAATTGAGTTAGGTATGGGCATATCAACAATAGCAGGGGATAGTGCAAATTAACGAAGGGGAAGCAAGAGGATTTACCACCCTTATAAGTTATATAGAGGACTTCAAAGATGTGGGTACCTCTACGTGTACCACTACAATTTATCATTCTCTTGCTAGTCCATAGAGATTCCTCCAAGCTCTCATGATAAGAGGATGAAGTGCCTATTCTACAAGATCAGACAAGCCCTCCTAACTATGTGGTTGATAGAATGCAACATCTAGTACTTGGAAGTGCAATGCTATTGTAGAGTATAGTAGTAATTGCAAAGAAATATCACAACTTCAATCTTTTATCCACATTGAAGAAGAAAAGACAAAAGACAATGAATCCCAATCCACTTGTTAATACTAAGGTTAGAGTTCTAAATTTTTTGAAAAATGGAAGAAAGATTCAAACTACCATGTCATGCAATTCTAGATAAGGTGGTTGGTTAATGATTTTAATAATATGTATGAAGACCAGAAACTCTAACAGTTTGATATAACCTTCAAGACTAAGGATATGGACTGGTATAATAGGGATTCGGTGCTACTTTATGCTAGCACTCTATTGATGTTTTCAATTTTATGCTTCAATTTGTCCCCCTCATTTCATTGGAGTTTTTGGTGTTCAATCTTAGCAATCCTATTGTGAGGTGCCTCTTCCAACAGACCCAGAGGAGTCCTCTTATTAGTCAATCCAAATTAATATCCATGCACATTACCATCCAGTCTCCCCGTGGGAAGCCTAGGACTTAGTTGAACATGGGAATCTCAGTTCTACTTCATAGGGGAAGCATGGAGAAGTCACCCCTAATAGCAATCTAATTCCTACCTAAGAAAGACCACTTTGTAATCAATCAAAGGCAGGAGTGAGGTCAACACTGCACTTGGTTCAAAGAGAGTGAGAGATGGGGGAGAGTGTAACTCGATCCTTTTACCTATAAGGAAAAATCCCAGCTCTATTCCCCCTAAAATGGTGTTAAACTTGGTAACTAATCCTACCGATATTGGGAGGGTCAGAATTCAATCAGCTCTATCTAATGTTGGAAAGTTACTTGACTTATTGGGTCCACCCAGCCATAGTCGTTCGATCGTCAAGATCGAAGCCTCCCACTTTCCTCAAATGGGTTTGCTTTAGTTTTCCAATTAGCAAAGCATACTACCACATTGTTTGGACATAAAGAAAAAACTTCCTTTTATTACTCAATTAAATTGGGTTCGTTAAACTCAATCTTTAGCATATAACAAACAAATTCTGAAATTAGATACTTTATTTCATAATAACAAGAAAAACCATCACTCCGCAGAGTGGTACAAAACGGTCTTTTTTCAAAAAGACACTGTCTAGAGCCTAGGATAAGACTTTCCAATCCCTTGGGATCGAGTTGTATTTGATCGCACTCTATCGCGGTCTCAATAGGGAATTTACTGGCTTAGAGCCCCTCTAAGCTTCCTTGTGCCTCAGGAGCCATCCTACATAGAAGGGGCACTTATCACTCGGCTCGTTACCCTCTCAAATGCATTGACATTGTCTTGGCTAGTTACAAATAGGGAATGCATTCTATGACATTGTTTGTTGAAAATAGAGTGTTTCTGGGTGTTTGTATGGTCATGTATTGACCCCTACATTTGATAGCACATGTATGAAGTACTTTGAGGATATTTTGGAGCTAGATAAACCCAGAGTATTGGTTGACTGCAACCTGCAAGCAAGGTCTTTAACACTTGTACTTGATGTATATGCACTAAATTGTGCCCATATGATCATGTATGAAATCCTACATGTACTAGTTGATGTCTGAGAGTTTTTGGAGCATGTATGACATGTATGCATCTCAATTTTTCCCTTGAAAGAGTTGCTAGTCATTGACAGTCTATAGATTTTAGATTGTATGTTTGGTTGACTACAGTAAGGTTGCATGATGCAGAGTTTTAGCAACTACATGGTTTGTGTGTTGAGTGATGTATCTATAGGTTATGGCACATGTTTGTGGATGATTTTGAGATGTTAATGGGCTGAAATACCTTGATTAAAATAGAAATTTTGTTACTGAAAACCATCATAGATAGTCAAAGACTACAGTTGGTCAGTTAGACTTGTTGGCTTGTAAGAAAGTCAGGCATTGTTTGCAACATGGCAAATGCAGACAGAACCGACAACATAACCCAAATAGTGAGGGAAAAGCTTGATAGCAATAATTATGCCATATGGAAGTTCCGCATGGAAAATTTCTTGATAGGTAAAGGATATTGGGACTTGGTGATAGGTGTTGAAGCTGAACCTGAATCCCAAAGAGGAATCCTACAACTGATCAAAGTTGAGCACAACAAGCTTGGTTTGAAAGAGCTATGGTAATGCTATGGTAATGCAAGATCATGAATTGCAAGTCACCATCAAATGTATGGAACATATTGATCAGGTGTTATGGCACAACTACCAGTGCCAAGAAGATATAGTTAAAGTAGAAATTCAACAACATGGAGAGAAAAGGTAGATCTATACATGATTGTGTCACATAGATTAAGACTATTGCAGATCAAAAGCAACCTATCTAACAGAGATTACCCGGCAACTTCTCCCTCTTGGCTGACTCTATCACTAGTCTTCACGTGGGATACGGCTGTCTGGATGAAGAGATCAGAATCTAGTCTTTCTCTCTCCTCCCTCTCTCTCTTCCCTATGGGCTATTCATGTGTACAATCTTATGAAGGAGGAATCAGGAGGGAGAATGAAGGAAATGGTGATGGGCATTGATGGAGATGCTGAAGATTGATGTAAAACATCAGATTGAGAGCAATGGAGGCTCCATTTTTTGGTTATGCAGTCATTCAAGGTGTCTCGGGTTACGTAAACACACGGTATGACCATTTTTATGAAGAAAATGAAGGATTTTTTATAGTTAATTATGATAATTATGTTCTTATTGGACAGAAATTTATTTGTGTGCTGGTTGCATTATGATTAATTTCTGTTTATCAGAAAATTTTGATTTTGCAATGATTTACATGCTCTATTTAATTCCCGTAAACCCAAAATGCAGTTTTTAAGCGGTAAAATAGTAGTTTTTCCGTTTCAGGTGGGTAAAAGGTGTTCCCATGGGGAAAAAATGGAAGATAAATTGAATGTTAGTATGCTGAAGTGATTGGAACAAGAAAAATTAAAAAATAGCATATTTTATTGCCAAATAAATCAAGAAAATGGAAAAAATAAAGAAAAAAATAGAAATACGTCTTACAAAAATAAGGAAAAATATAATGATTGTTTGTGGATGTATGGTAGTGGCAAAGAATGAGGCTTAGCCTCAGTTTGCCCTATCTCTTTGTCAAAGTTTGTGATTTATCGCTTTTTATACATCAAAACATGATAAAATGAACCTCTACAGCTGTGCAACGAAAGCAATACCTAAACGTAGGGGGTTGGGATATTTGAATGGTGTGATTTGCGTGCTGATTGTTGTTGATTTTTTGATGCACATCATGACATAGAGTTTTTGTATTTTAATTAAGAGGATAGTAGCATGAGTGTTGTCTCGGTGCTATCCTTACATCGCTGCAACAGGTTAGGGAATAAGCATTGGAAAGCCTGGTCGTGCACAACACGTGTCTCATTGAAAATTATGTTTGAGCACTCTAGGATCATCCACTTTTGCATGTGCATGTCAACCATGGTATCGGAATAAAAAACCTAGATACATAGCACATGTTTTCAATGACAATGACCCACGCTTGAGTATGGAAAGGCATCCTAAGCCGTAGGATAGACGTTCATTTCTTGGAGAATTATTTGGTAAGGACACATGGTATCTCTTGGACTAATTTGAAAATGAAAGAGTGGAGTTTGTTCATTTGGTTTATATGTTGAGCAGTGCATCAAGGGGCTAATCCCTGCGATGTAGGAGAGCTGCAGTGGGGCCGCGATGTTTCTACCGAGAGGTTGCCTCCCATGTATGTGATTATCGTGGCATTTATGGCCAATGTGTATGGGTTCTCCCTCTATGGAGTTTATAGAAAGGGAAACATTGGACTATAAAGCTATAAATGCATACATTAGGTTTTAGGGCAGTTCATCTTTTAGCAGCAAATAGACGCTCCTGGCCCACGAGGCCGTGAGGGTGTGTTTGTCTGTCATGAGCATGAGGTCTGACTAGTGCCATAGCTAGTGCCGGCCCATTTTAGGTCCCATCAATGGTGCATCTGTCAGGAGCTGCCAATAAGTGGTGGTTCTCGAATCTAGGGTTTTTAGGGACCAAAAAGTTGGTTTACGTCCTCTGACAAGGACCGTCAAGCCAAAATACAAAAAGCAGAACGTGTTGAGAGGGCTAGACAGCGGTTGGAGATTGTAAGTCGCTATTCTCCTCAAAGGAGTAGCCCGATATGCATAAAAGGCAGTGATCTTAGTAACCCAACTGCTGCACATAGTCCTTTAGGTGCAGAAGGAAGTGCAAGTTCTTCCTCTCTTCCACCAAGTCAACCCACTTCAAGTGGGGGTGTGATCCCATCAGTCCAAACCCCCATTGTCAATCCGATTGTTGTCATGGCACAACCCATTGCAATTCCTGCAGGGATGCCGGTTTTGCCAGCTTTAGGAGTTCCTTTGCCCATTTTTAATGGGTTAGCCGAAGAAGATGCAGAGTTTCACATTTGTGAATTCCAAATATTAATGTTTAATTACTGCATCCAAGATGAGGGACATCTCATGATGTTCTTTAACATGACGTTAAAGGGAAGGGCTACAGTATGGTATCATAGCATAGAGATTGGAACCATCACCACAATCGACCAATTTTACGCAGCTTTTTGAGGAGAATATGCCCTTGAAAGAGGTGGCCAATACTGGTTGCGTGTTTTGAATGTAACACACCAAGACCCCCATGAGAATGTGAAAGTATATGCCAAGAAGCTTAAGGAAGTATTTCGTAAGTTATAAACTTACATTCCTATTCCGCCGGCTACCCAATTGCAATACTTCTTGCATGGATTGGATTTCAATATTCAAGTACAACTGAGCAGTGTGGCTTTGGCTGATATAGACACCGCCATCACACGGGCAGAAGGAGTAGAGTCACGATTACAAACAGGCTACTCCTCTCAAATAAATCTTAATGTGGGTTTAGTACCTGGAGGCAATTTACCATTGATAAATGGAAGTCAAGGGATGCCTATGAATAACCCTAATGGGAGAGGAAGCATGGTTCAAAATATACCTTTGCTGCCAGCTCCTCCCAGTGTGACTATGCCTACAGCTAGTCAGTTGGCTGCTCCACCAAATGTTGGAGGCCAAGTTTTGAACCCTAATGTTGTTCCTGTGAGTCAACAACCAATGCCCAATCAAATTGTTAGGCCAATGGAACGATGGATAGACGATCAAGGCTATGAGTCGAGTGCATCTAATGTCCTTGGCAAAGTTAAGGATATGATGAAGCAACACTGATATGATTGCTAAACAATATCGACAAATAGCTGTTGACATCAATTTCCTGAAGAAGCAACAGAATCTGATAGGGAGTCGACGCCCTGAAGAGGGTGGACCCTCAAGATTCAGCTGTAAGTGGTGTGGCGGATAATATTTCCCTAGAAACTGTCCAAATGTTAAATGTGACATTTGTGGGAAGTCGGGCCACTTAGCCGCTACCTGTTGGAGTAAGATTAGTTCCCTCCAACAAGGGAGTAAACAGCTAGGTCCAGTTAATCATAGAGCGCAAGGTAATAACCTCCAGCAAAATGATGGACCAAGACAAATATTGCAAAGGGGAAAGACCTCTATAGAAGAGTTGCCACAAGGCAATGGAGTCAGCCTTATCGAGGCTGTACATGTTAATGGCGATGAAACCTCTAACCTACGAGCTGTGAAGAGAGGCCAAAGGCTAAAGAGGTTGATAAAGATAATGCAAAACCGGTCGAGGGAAACCCTAAGCAAGGGGATAAGGGGACACAAGTCCTGAATCCTGGCATGGAAGGTGGACCTCTAAGGCCTGTTGACAAGAAAGTCGATCCCAAGAAGGATGAGGAAGTGCCAAGAAAGAAGGCAAGAGCTAAAAAAGAAGCACCAAAGTTGGTCCCGAGACCAAAAGAAAGAATGGTTTGGTGAGAAAAGAGAGCTTTGGCTACCTATCATGATTTTGATTTAGCAAGTTCTCTTTGCGAAGTCAAACTAGATGTAAACCTCTTAGAGTTGATTTAATTATCTGCAGGAGTACGCAAGGAATTCAAGAAGATCTTGCATATTGGGTATATTGTAGAACCTTTGGGCATAGCATGAGTAGGGAAAGATTGGTTTGATCATGCTGAAAAGAATTGCCCTAGGGTTCCAGCATACGTAGATGGAATATTAGTGGAGCATGCTATCATAGACACTAGGTCCTCCGTCAATATCATGAGTTTAGAGTTGATGGAGAGGTTGGGTCTAGGCATCCAAAAAGATAGCTCCACTCTTCTTAGAATGGCTGATGATAGCCTAAGGCAACTAGAAGGTTGTGTTACTAAAGTCCATGTTACAGTTGCAAGTGTAGAATGCTTCTTTGGACTTTAGGGTGATAAGATTTGCAGAACATCCTAGCTATTGAGTCTTGCTAGGTAGGCCTTAGATTCTACAAATAGACTGTCAAGTCAATATACCCGCCGTTCGAGTGGTTCTAGGTAGAGGTGCTAATCGAGTAATAGTCGATGCTTACCCTGAGTCTCCTCAGAGTGAGAGAGCCCCTTTATCCTCTACTGAATTAGAAACAACAGATGATCCATCTGGTAGAGAGACATCATCCAATGATGAATCTAAAGAGGGGTCCACTATAGAGGATATTTATCAGATAACTCTAAATGAGCTGATAGAGCCGCAAGATAGGATAAGAGACGCGGACGTGATTGAGTTGGACCTTGGCATGCTGAATGATTCGCGGATAATTAAATTATGTTCCATGCTCAGTTCAGCAGAAAGGGAGGACTATGTTTCCTTGATTCAAGAATGCCACAACATCTTTGCCTAGAGTTATGACGAGCTAAGAGGCATTCCTCCCAGCCTGGCTGTTCATACTATTCCTGTAAAAGAAGGCAGTCATCCTGTGCGTCAGAAAGTAAGGCGTATGTCTTTCGAATTGAGGGACGGGCTGTTTGAGGAGTTACAGAAGTTACGGAAAGCTGGTTTAATCTTCCTTGTACAGCACATAGAATGGTGTTCACCAGTTGTTATCAGGAAGAAGAAAAACAACCAGATCCGACTATGTATAGATTTTAGAGAGCTGAATAAGCAGACGGTTAAGGATTACTACCTGTTGCCATTTATTGACCAGATTTTGGATCAATTATCAGGTAGGGAAATATATTCATTTATGGATTACTTTGGAAGATACAACCAGATGGCAATTGTAGAAGAGGACAAGTTGAAAACAACTTTCATTACTGTCTTTGGTACTTTTGCGTACCATGTGATAGCCTTTGGTTTGTGCAATGTACCTGGATCATGGCAACGAACAGTAGACAAGACCTTTTGTGACATCTCCCCAGATGTGTTGAAAGTATTTATCGATGACCTGGGGGCAGCCACTGTAAGGGAAAGGATGTTGATTATCTTAAGAAAGTGCTTTGAGCACTGCAGACAATTTTGTATCGCTCTTAATCCAAGGAAGTTTGTCTTTGGAGTACCTTATGGGCTATTGCTAGGCCATGTGGTCAGTTCAGTAGGGATCACAACTGACCCTGAAAAGATCAAGGTTATAGTCGCTATGAGTCCACCACACTCCAAAAGAGGTACATAGCTTTCTATCAGAGGTTTATAAATGCTTTGGCAGAAAGGACGTTGCCACTAACAAACTTATTATCCTTTAGCTGTCTATTTGTATGGAGCGACCCTTGTAAGGTAGCTTTCGAGGATATGAAACAGGAGCTAGTAAAAGCACCAGTTTTAAAAGCACCTAAAAGAGGCGAGGTATTTTACATATTTTCAGCAGCCACCAGGCATAGTATCAGCTGTTTTTTAGCCCAAAGCTGGGAGGAAAAGTGGTATCATCCGATAGCTTTTGCTAGTCGAAAATTAGGCATATCAGAAATAAACTACACCTACATGGAGAAGCTGTGCCTTGTGATGGTCTTTGTGACTAAAAAATTCAGGCACTACATCCTCTATGAGAAGGTAGTTTTCTATACGAAGGCAGAGGGGCTTAGATTGCTTATGAATAAGCTACAACCACCTGATCGTTTGGCAAAGTGCTTAATCACTTTGTAGGAGTTCGATTATAAGATTAAGAGTAAGCCACCGAGGTTGTAGGATATTGTGGAATGCCTTGTGGATTTCGGGGAGCCGAAAGAGACTTTGGTTGAAGGAAGCGATATCGAAGAAATGTTTAAAATTGATACAGCTTCTATCCCACCTTAGTATGCTACTATTGTTGAGATATCGAGCTCCACTCGTGATATGCCAGGGTGACCATTATGCATTTATGTCACTGACGTGTCAGTTGCAGATGCGGTTGGTACACCGCCCATGAATAATAGCTAGATGATAGCTATCCTTATCTACTCTAGTTCGTGGCTCAGTTAGTATGCCACCTTAGTTAGTTGAGTTTGGTTTGAGACCCATATATAGAGTTCTTCTATTTATTTGTATAAGACTTCTTTTTGGCTTACACAACTAAGAAGAGGAAAACTGTTTTCAGCCTCCACCTTTGTGTGTATTCCCCCATTGTGCAAGCAAGAAAGCTACAAGTGAGACTCCTTCCTTCTCTCCCACAATCTTGACATGGTATCAGAGCCTTGTTCATGGTAAGGAGCTCAAGAAAGCAAGCCAAGCTCGCGGTGTTCTAGTAAGAGGAGCAGTGTTGCTTTCATTTTCTGTTTTGGAAGCAGATCTCTGTAGGTAGCACAGTCGGAAATTGCAAGAGTGCATTGCCTCAGGTTGAGACGCCCTTCGCGGTGAAGCAAGAGGGCAGTATATGCTGCGGGATTGGGCTTTAGCCCTTGGTGACCCTGTTTTTTTTATTTGAGGCCATTTCGGGGCCTGTTTTGGAGGTGGAACTTTTCTGCACGTACTCAGGAAAAGGCCCAGTTTTATGCTGTGCAGCCACTGTTCTACAGGTCGGTGAAAAGTTACTGTAGAAATTGCATCGTATGCCTGTGCGTAGAGACATTGGGAGTTATAGAATCATCCTTGTTGCCTATTGATGCAAAATTGTCACTGGGAAGTGACTGTGTGGTCAAATACCACTTTCGTCAGTTTTGCAGATTTACCCTTGTGAGGCTGAAGCTGTGTTCTTTGCAGTGACAGAATTTTTTGTAGTGTTCTGTAATGGTGTCTGATTCTCTCTCACAGATTGTCACTGAAAAGCTTGACAAGAACAACTTCCAAGCATGGAAGTTTATAATGACGAATTTCCTTATGGGAAAAGGATATTGGGAATTCGTTGCAGGAAATGAAGAAGAACCAGTTCTTCCTGATGTCCCAATCAACAGCAAATGCAGGTATTTAAATCATGGCATGAGAGAGGTAGAAAAGTTATGTACTGGCTGTCTATTAGCATTTCAGACTCTATGATTGTGCATATTCTGGATGCAAGTACGCCAAAGGAGGCATGGGATACTCTGTCAAAAATGTATAGCACAAATACGCAAGCCAGGAAAATGCAACTCAAGCAAGAGTTGCATAATGTGCAAAGAGAAAATATGAGCATCAATGACTACCACATGAAGGTGAAGAAGATTGCAGATGCACTTGCTTCCATTGGGTCGCCAGTGGAAGATAATGATTTAGTTTCTGTGACCTTGAATGGTCTAGGAAAGGATTATGCACAGTTCCGAACATCCATTTCCATCCGTGAAAGATTTCCTGATTTTGAGGAGTTGATTGCTCTTCTAATTTCTGAGGAGCAGAGAAATGGTGGTGCATCTTCTTTAGGAGGAACTTCAAAAGAAGCTGTCTTCTACTCAAATGCTGGAAGAGGTAGAGGCAGAGGTAGAGGAGGCCGATCTAGAGCCCATGGTAGAAATCAAAATATGCAGCAAACTCAAGAAAACCAGTCCTATGGAGGAGGATGTGGTAACTCTAGAGGCAGGGGGAGCCAAAGAGGTCGTGGTGGATGGCAAAGAGGCCAAAATGCAAATAGCAATGTTGAATGCTACTACTGTGGTACATGAATGGGAAATTGCAACAAGGGAATTATGCATCTTCTAGTAGATAGGGTGATGACAAAAATGAGCATTTGTTTATGGTGCAGCACATGAACAATTCTGTGACAAGTGCAGAAGAAAGCAACGATGTGTGGTATGTTGACTCAGGTGCATCAAACCACATGACAGGTCATGCAGAATGGATGGAGGATGCAAGGAAAATGGAAAAACCAGGATTTGTGGAGACTGGTGATGATACTGCACATCCTATTATGCAAATTGGAAAAATTCCTTTGTTTATGCAGGATGGGAAAAAGAAATACATGTTCGATGTATTTCACGTCCTGAATATCACCAAGAATCTGGTTTCTGTTGGTCAAATGGTTGAGCAGGGCTTGTAGGTCAGATTTAATCCTCATGGATGCTTTGTTGAGGATATGAAAAATAAAGGTCACTTGATAGCAAAAGGAAAGAAGAAGGGCAGAATGTTTACGTTGGATGCAGACATGTATGAATTGAGTGCAGCAATGTTTGCACATGGGACCGGTGTAGTTGCAGATATTGATATCTGGCATAAACGCATTGGTCATGTTAATGTACAGCGACTTAAATCAATGCAGGCCCAAAATATTGTTGCAGGATTGCCTAAATTCAAGGTTGCAGAAATACATAAGGTATGTGAAGCCTGCCAATTTGGAAAACAGGCAAGGAAACCATTTCCTAGACATGTTCAAGAGAGTGAGAAGCTATTGGAATTAATCCACTTTGATGTGTGGACTACTAAAGCTGCATCTCTTGGAGGCTGTCATTATTTTGTCACTTTTATTGATGACTATAGCAGAAAAGTTTGGGTGTATTTTATGAAAAAGAAAAGTGAAGTTTTTGGGCATTTCAAAACTCTTAAAGCTATGGTTGAAAAAGAAACAGGCCTGCAAATAGAATGCCTAAGGTCAGATGGAGGGGGAGAGTACCTCTCAAATGAGTTTGCAAGGTTCCTGCAGGAGCATGGCAAAAAGCAGCAATATTCATGCAATCATACCCCACAACAAAATGGAATTGCAAAAAGGAAAAACATGCATATTGGAGAGGTATCTTGTGCCATGCTCAATGAAAAAGACTTGCCAGATTTTTATTGGGCTGAGGCAGTTGCTACAACAGTCTACATAATGAACAGGACTCCCACTGCAGCAATACATGGGATAACTCCAGAGGAGAGGTATACTAGTAGGAAACCAGATATTTCTCATTTGAAGATTTTTGGCTGCATTGCCTATGTTCATGTGCCAGATGAGTTGAGATCCAGGTTGGATCCAAAAGCTAAGAAGTGCATCTTTATTGGTTACTCTTTGCAGCAGAAAGGGTATAGATGCTATAACCCTTCTACTCGTAAGTTTACAGTGAGCAGAGATGTTGTTTTTTATGAGATGAGTAGCTGGTATAAACCAGTAAATGTGATTGATAATGTAGATGCACAAAATGGTAATGCTACACAGAATTCACAGCAGCAGTCACAAGATATTAGTGGACCTGGAGCGTCCTCTAGCAATGGTTCACATTCTTCGCCATGGACAGGCAGATTGAGATCAAGAGAATCTTCTCAAAGCAATGCAGATAGTGGTATGCAGGTATCACGAAAAGGAAAAGAGAAGGTAGATCAGCCCATGTTTGATGTGAATGCAGGTCACTCTTATGTGGATGGTGAATCCAGTGGCTCAGAACAGAGCATTGATGATGAGTTGGGTATCCCTTCTATTGTTACACCTGGAGTAAGGAAGACCAGGGATGTTTGTAGAGCACCTGGAAGTGAGCCTACTTTGCATAGGTCTACCAGAGCTAGGTATCCTGTGGATAGGCTGAAATATGATGGATTTACAGCCATTCATTATGCATATATGGTCAAAGTGATGCAGGAACTAGAACCCACTTCTTTTGAGCAAGCCATGGGAAAAGAAAAATGGGAGAAAGCCATGGACGAAGAAATGGATGCCTTGGAAGCAAATGCTACATGGCATTTGGTATCTTTGCCTAAAGGTAAAAATGCAATTGGCTGTAAGTGGGTTTATAAGGTGAAGCACAATGCAAATGGTTCTGTGAAAAGATACAAGGCAAGATTAGTAGTCAAGGGGTATGCACAAACATATGGCATTGACTATGAAGAAACATTCAGTCCGGTTGCAAGGATGGCAACTGTAAGAGTAGTCATTGCTATGGCTGCATCAAAGGGATGGTCTTTACATCAGATGGATGTAAAGAATGCCTTCTTGCATGGTGATTTGCAAGAAGAGGTCTATAAGGAGCAGCCACCAGGTTATGTGCATGCTGTTCATCCTGAGTTTGTTTGCAGGTTGAAGAAAGCCTTGTATGGCTTGAAGCAAGCACCTAGAGCATGGTCTGACAAGATAGGAAAGTATCTTGTCACTATTGGCTTTCAGATTTCCAAGGCATATTTCTCACTTTATGTGAGAAAAACAGAGAAAGGTATTATGCTACTTGTCATTTATGTTGATGATTTGATTATGACAGGTGACAGTGATGAAGATATCCTTCATGTGAAAATTCTATTGAAGCAAAAGTTTGAGATGAAGGATTTGGGAGAGCTGCGTTATTTCTTGGGCATTGAGGTGATTAGATCACCAAGTGGGATACAGCTCTTGCAGAGGCAGTATGGATTGGACATGCTGTCCAAATATGGGATGATAGGCTATAAGCCTATTTCAGTTCTTTTGGAGCAGATTGTGAAACTGAGCGCAGATGCAAGTGAGCTTCTGGAAGATCCTACTATGTACAGATGCATAGTAGGAAGCTTGATTTATATGACTATTACCAGGCCAGATTTGAGCTATGCTATTGGATTGGTAAGTCAATTTATGCAGGCTCCACGGAAACCGCATTTGGATGCGGCTAGATGCATACTCAGGTATGTGAAGTCCACATTGCAGTATGGACTATTTTATGTGACTGGGGTTCAGATACAGTTGCATGGATACACTGATGCTGATTGGGCTGGTAGCATTTCTGATAGACGATCTACCAGTGGATATGTGTTCTCTTTTGGGAGTGCTGCAGTCACTTGGAGCAACAAGAAACAACCTATAGTTGCCTTGTCGAGCACAGAGGCTGAGTACAGGGGTGCAGCAATGGCTGCATATGAGGTAGCTTGGTTGCATAAGCTACTTTATGATATGCATTAGCCTACAGATGGGCCAGCTGTCATTTATTGTGACAACATGAGTAGTATACACTTGGCAAATAACCCAGTCTATCATGCTAGAACAAAGCACATTGAGGTGCATTATCACTATGTGCGGGAGAGGGTTTTACTAGGTCTTATTGATCTAGTTTATGGCAGCACAGAGGATCAGGTAGCTGACATATTTACGAAGGCAATGGGTGCAGAGAAGCTGCGCAAGTTCAGAGACCTGCTTGGTGTGCAGGAATTGGGATTGAGCTTGAGGGGGAGTGTTGAGATATCGAGCTCCACTCGTGATATGCCAGGGTGACCGTTGTGCATTTATGTCACCGACGTGTCAGTTGCAGATGCGGTTGGTACACCGCCCATGAATAATAGCTAGATGACAGCTATCCTTATCTACTCTAGTTCGTGGCTCAGTTAGTATGCCACCTTAGTTAGTTGAGTTTGGTTTGAGACCCATATATAGGGTTCTTCTATTTATTTGTATAAGACTTCTTTTTGGCTTACACAACTAAGAAGAGGAAAACTGTTTTCAGCCTCCACCTTTGTGTATATTCCCCCATTGTGCAAGCAAGAAAGCTACAAGTGAGACTCCTTCCTTCTCTCCCACAATCTTGACAACTATCACGCATTATCTATCAACGGGAGAGACTAGAGCTGGTTTATCAAAATCTAAAAAGAGGAAAATCAGGCTACAGGCTTTGAAGTTTTCCTTGATCGCAGGAACACTATATCGGCAGGGTGTTGATGATATCTATCGCCGATGTGTGATGCCTGACGAGGTTCCTTTCACCTTGGAAGAGTGTCACGACTTTGCATGTGGAGGGCACTTCGCTGGACGGTTGACGGCACAGAAAGCTTTAAGAGCTGGATATTGGTGGCCTTCCATCTTCCAAGATTACTTTGAGTACGTTAAGAGATGTGATACCTGTTAAAGGCATGACAGCAGAGAGAATAGGAAACGCCCACTTACGCCTATCATGGCTATTTTTCCATTTGAGAAGTGGGACATTGACTTTGTGGGTCCTATCACCCCGTCGTCTACTACTCAGAAGAGGTACATTATAGTAGCAACTGATTATTTTGCAAAATGGTCAGAAGCGCGGGCGACGAGGCAGGACAATGCAAAAGAGATGGCAAGTTTTCTTTTAGAGCAGATTATCTGCCGTTTCGGTCCACCAAAGAAACTAGTGTCGGACCGTGGAACCCACTTTTTGAATAAAGTGATTAAAAACCTGACTGAAGCTTGGCAAATCAAGCACAACAAAACGACCCCCTATAATCCGCAAGCAAATGGGCAAGTCAAAAGTACTAATAAGCAACTTGTGGGTATCTTGTCTAAAACAGTCTCTGAGAAGAAACGAGACTGGGACAGGAAGTTGTATGTGGTTGTATGGGCGTACAATACAACGTTCAAGCGAGCTACCGGCCATACTCCATTTAAATTAGTTTATAGGGAAGAGTGTGTGTTACCCCTCGAAATTGAGTTGCCAACCATACGGTTTGCAATTAACCACTCTTTGGGAGATGAGGATGCACTCTTTGAATGTTTCACGACCATAGCCCACTTGGATGAACTGAAATTGCAGAGCTTATTACACCAAGAGGTAGCTAAATGTCGGATGAAGCAGTTGCATGACCTTAAAGCAAAGAAGTATACCTTTAAAAAATGGCAATTAGTTCTGTACTACGATGTGCATAGGGAGCTGTTTCCAGAGAAGTTGGAACCTAGATGGGATGGCCCCTATAAGATTGTTAAGATAGGAAAAAATAGGTCTACTACTTTACTAGCTGATCTGTAGGGAGTAGAATTTAAAAATAAGGTTAATCTTAATAAGACTAAACCTTATTATTTCTAAGTATGCTAATATGAAAAAATGCATTGAAGGTCCATGTTGGGGTTGATTTGAGACCTGCAAAGGAGCTTAAAGTTGGTTGATGGGGTGGTTAATTCCTTATTTGGAGCACCCATTTGTGGAGAAGAGATACCATCAGGGGAAACTTATCTGGTAGAACATGGCGGAGTATAAAGCCTTGATTATGGGACTGTATATTGCCAAGCAAGGTGGTATTTGGCGGTTGTTAGTAAAAGGGGATTCCCAGTTGATCTTGAATCAGCTAGATGGGACATACACTGTGCGGAATCTCATCCTTTGTATGTATCATCGAATGACCCTACTTGAGGATTTTGAGAGAGTGTCTCTTCAGCTAATTCCACGTTACTGGAATCGGTTTACAGATTCACTGGCAAACCTTGCTTATGAAGAAGACCTTTTCTTCAATTGTGGTCCTAGTTTGGATATTGCTATCAATAATGAGACAAGACCCAGTCGCTTGTGGGGAATGTTATCAGAGCATGCAATATATGGCAGGAGATGGTTGATATGGGTGATGCAAAGAGTAGCCGAGACCCATCTACCGTTGTTATCCTGGACCCATAGGCTGATTAGAAAACATGTTATGCGTATGCCTCTTGCTATATATGTAGGAGGGATGGGTCATAATCTTATGCATTTAGCTTAGGGCTGTGAGCCCTATTTTTCTTACTTAGAAAGGAGCATATTATTGTATATCTGTACCATTTTGGGGAGGGGAGGGATGTGTAGGTGCTATTCTGTTTGATTTCGTTAGGCCAAGAGGGCCAGTTTTGCGAGGTTTTAAATGCTTTATTTCATTAGGCCAAGAGGGCCAGTTGTCTGTTTAGTACGGGTGCAGTTAATGGTTTCTTGTTTTAGTCTTATGCTAGACATGTTCAAAGAAGAGCTTGGAAGGAGCCTATGTTGCATGGGAGCTTCTCGTGGCCCTATCCAGGTGATACCTCTCCTTTATGAGTAACGGGTTTTTATGCTTTATGTGTCTGTGTACTTGTAGGGGATTTTCTTTTCTTGATTGGGAACCGGAGTCCAAGGCATGAAGTCCCAAGTTTAGGTTAGGTCTGAGGGAGGGCTGAGTAGTCGTTGCCTCCTGTAAGGACATTGTCAAGTATCAAAAGACCTATTTTAGAAGGCAGTTCTAGTGACCCTGTTCTGCTAGCCTACTAGGCAACTGTTCTAGGAGTTCTTGTTAGTTGTGAGGCAATTAAAGAAGCCTACCGAAGGAAAAATGATGATGATATAGAGGAAGAAACCCTGAATATCCCAAAGATAATAAATATATACAAAGGTGTGTAAAAAGGGGTTCTAACCCCTATAAAAATAAAAAAGAAAAGAAAGGAAAATTTATAAGCAGTTGATTATCGCCTTGCAAAGGCTTGGTAGGTTCATGGGGACGAGTCGGACCCGGGGCCGATGCCTTGTCTTCCTAGGGGTGGCGTCTTGCTAGAAAATAAGAAAGTAAGAAAGGTTGGAGCGAAAATAAAAGTGAGCGTCAGAAAAGGATTAAGTGTCACCTCGCGAGGGCTTGGTAGGTTCTTGGGTACTGAGACAGGACCTGAGGCCGATGCCCTGTTCTCCTTGGGTCACTACGCTCAGCTCCCTCCTTTTTACACGCCCGAGTATGGGAAAATAAAGACCTAAAAGAAGAAATGTGTTAAAGGATAATATTTCTTGATCAGGCTATAGGAGTCCTCAACTAGTAGGAGCTCCTAGTTCTGTTGTCCTTAGGTAGGTAGTTCAGACCACCACTTAGGGCAACCTCTTTGATAGTTCTTTTTAGTTTGGCCGTGTTGGAGCAGTCGGTTAGTGACTAGCTCTGGACCTTCTATCAGATTATGCTAGCCCTACTCCTTGTGGATTTCATGCCTTGGTTTTGTCAGGGGTAGGGTGAGCATTGTGCTGTGTTTTAGTATGTATCTATTTTGTATCAGCTTGATGCTTCCTTTGGTTGTTTTGTGCAGATCTGTTGTGGGATTCAACGGGCCGAGTCACCCTATCCCGTGGTCGCCAATGAGAGCGGAGTTTTGAGCCCGAGATGTGCCTAAAATTTGCCAAAAAATCCAGAATTTAGGTGAAAAATATTTAACATCGAAGGCGGCGGCTGCAGCTAGGACGATTTTAACCACCAAGTGAAAGACAACTTTTAAAAGGCGCCCGAGCGACATTTGTGGATTTTTAATAATTTTTCAGACTGCCCTGTGGGATGTCAGGAGCTGCCAGTCAGTGCAGGATGTCAAGACAGACGTGCAGGATTTTTCAAAGGCTGAAACGAAGCCCGGACGCGGAAGAGGCCAAAAACTTGGCCAAGATTTGAAAAGGTGGACATTGAGAGGACCAAAGGGGGGGTGTCCTTTGGGACTTTTAACCCCCTCCCCCCCCCAAAATTTATTAAAAAAACGTGAAGAAGAAGATGGCATCGTGATTAGAAAATGGCCGAAACATGCGCCCCCCCCTCATGATCATGATGTCAGGCTGAAAGCAACCTATCTAACAGAGATTGCCCGACAACTTCTCCCTCTTGGCTGACTCTACCGCCGGTCTTCGCGCGGGATATGGTTGTCTGGATGAAGAGATCAGAATCTAGTCTTTCTCTCTCCTCCCTCTCTCTCTTCCCTATGGGTTGTTCATGTGTACCATCTTGAAGGAGGAATCGGGAGGGAGAATGAAGGAAATGGTGATGGAGATTGATGGAGATGCTAAACATTGATGTAAAACATTGGATTGAGAGAAATGGAGGCTCTATTTTCTGGTTATGCAATCATTCAAGGCATCTCGGGTTACGTAAAAACACGGTATGACCATTTTTATGAAGAAAATGAAGGATTTTTTATAATTTATGATGATAATTATGTTCTTATTGGATGAAAATTTGTTTGTGCACTGGTTTCATTATGATTAATTGCTATTTATCAGAAAATTTTGATTTTACAATGATTTACATGCTCTATCTAATTCTCGTAAACTCGAAATGCGGTTTTTAAGCGGTAAAATGGTAGTTTTTCTGTTTCGGGTAGGTAAAAGGTGTTCCCATGGGGGAAAAATGGAAGATAATTTTAATGTTAGTATGTTGAAGTGATTGGAACAAGAAAAATCAGAAAATAGCATATTTTATTACCAAATAAATCAAGAAATAAGGGAAAAAATAGAAATACGTCTTACAAAAATAAAAAAATATATAATGATTGTTTGTGGATGTATGGTAGTGGCAAAGCATGAGGCTTAGCCTCAATTTTCCCTATCTCTTTGTCAAAGTTTGTGATTTATCGCTTTTTATACATCAAAATATGACAAAATGAACCTCTACACCTGTGCAATGAAAGCAATACCTAAACGTAGGGGGTTGGGATGTTTGAATGGTGTGATTTGTGTGCTGATTATTGCTAATTTTCTGATGCACATCATGACATAGAGTTCATGTATTTTAATTAAGAGGATAGTAGCACGAGTGTTGTCTCGGTGCTATCCTTACATCGTCGCAACAGGTTAGGGAATGAGCATTGGAAAGCTTGGTTGTGCACAACACGTGTCTCATTGAAAATTATGTTTGAGCACTTTAGAATCATCCAATTTTGCATGTGCATGTCAACCATGGTATCGGAATAAAAAACCTGGATGCATAGCACCTGTTTTCAATGACAATGACCCACGCTTGAGTGTGGAAAGTCATCCTAAGCCGTAGGATAGATGTTCATTTCTTGGGGAATTATTTGGTAAGGACACATGGTATCTCCTGGAATACTTTTAAAATGAAAGAGTGGAGTTTTTCCATTTGGTTTATATGTTGAGCAGCGCATCAAGATCTGCGATGTAGGAGAGTTGCAGTGGGGCCGCGGTGTTTCTACCGAGAGGTTGCCTCCCATGTATGTGATTATCATGGCATTTATGGACAATGTGTATGGGTTCCCTCTGTGGATTTTATAGAAAGGGAAACGTTGGACTATAAAGCTATAAACGCATAGATTAGGTTTTAGGGCATTTCGTCCTTTAGCAGCAAATAGACGCTCCAGGCCCGCGAGGCCGTGAGGGTGTGTTTGTCTGTCATGAGCATGAGGTCTAGCTAGTGCCATAAGCAGTGCCGGCCCATTTCAGGTCCCATCAAGAGGGAGTGTGAGAGGAGTGGGTGTGGAGTAGGAGAACACGGGGGAGGGAGGAGGCATGCAACTAGCCACATGTGTGGCTATTCCCCCCCGCCTTCCACACTATAAGAACACCCCCTCCCCAAGCTTGAGGGAGGGGAGAGAGAGAGAAGGGAGTCGTGCTATCCGCCCTGCTGTCGTGAGGAGCCGCCGCCATCCGTTGCTGCCGCCAGGGCTGCTGCCACATTGCCGTCTCCATCCTCACCACCATCATCATCATAATCATCATCATCTTCATACTCATCGTCATCTTCCTCCTCTCCCAATCATTTTCTCTCTCCACGTCATCTACTGTGGAACAGAAGCTTGGAAGCTTCTATTAAAGCCTTCATAAGCCATGTTCTCGCGTTCCTTCCTCGGATTTTCTTAAAACCATATTTGCAAGGGCCGTGTCCTACGCGGAAGATAAAATCTCAGTCAGACAGGATCCGATACGCAAAAGTGATCCAAGAGGGGAGTTGCTACAACAAAATTTCACTACATAAATGGCTCCTAAGCAAAAGACGCGAGGCGCACATGTGGGAGCTTCCAACTAGAGTACGTGTGTGGTCAACGCTCCGAATCTTAATGCCCATGTTCTTAAAATTGATTCCGCATGAAAAGGATGCACTAGGCATGCTTAATTCTCGTAGGCAAGTTTAAATACATTGGAAAATTTATTTGCTCACCCGATTTACAAGAATTAGTTGCATGTTATGCATTTGCAATTGCTTGCACTTCCGTGGTCAGGATGAAATTCCAAATGTATGATGCATAAATTGAAAGACGGAATTGTGCAAGGCATCTTGTTGCATCACGAAAAAGGATAGGGCATAAACACATAATGCTCTTACATAGTAATTTCCTTCTTATAATTTGTGTATAAGATAAATCATAAACGGACATAAAATGATGTTCGAATAGTTGCAACGCATGGAAAGGATCTATGTATCTTGCAAATTGCTTGCGATGATAGTTCATTTTTGGGTTGGGTTAAGTGCTAAAGGAAGGATTAATTTAATGACGGACTCATGGTATTCGCTCATGCATGGAGTCCTTTTATCAAAGTTTGAATGCATCTTCAATAAAAATATTAAAGATTTGATTTTGTTGCATCAACATAGTATGGGTAAGGAAAAGAATGATCTCTAAGTTGCATAAAAGCCGAAGGTCTATGGGTTGAAGTTGCATACTCGCATGGAATGATGCATCTCACCTAGTTACCTACATCTTTTAGGGGAAAGTATTTGCAAGTTTGGAATGAAGTATTTACATCTTTAAAAGTAAAAAATCATCTTAAATCGTGGGTTGGTTGGATCTACTAAGTAATTCGCGTATAGTTGAATAGCTTACATGAGAATCATAAAGGTATGATTAGTTAATGTATGACGATCACCTCTAAGTGCTAGGTAGGGTTAAGTTACGCTACAGTTCTGCCTAGTATCGCACTTGGTTTGCCGACCTAATATTTTCGATCCCAAAGATCCTACCCACATTCTCGAAAATGTTAGGGTTATCTAAACACCCATGCAAGAATGATCTAGGGATTCTCACCCTAAGGATAAATTGGCCAACTACTAAACCTCCGTATGAATTTAGGAACCCTAGGGCCAAAGCGTTATCGACCTAGTAGGGTTAGGGTTGGATTGATTCAAGAGGACTCCCAAACCCTACATCTAGACCAAAGGTATTCAGAGACCAAAGAATACCGTGTGATGGGAGAAATAATTCCACAAGATAGGTGCGACACCTATCTCGTGCAATAAGTTGCAATGACATGTTTTTGTGTCTAAAGCACAAAATAGTATTGCCACCCCTTAGAACAAGGTTGACGTGTTCTAAGTACAAGTCTAATTTTCTAGAGGATGAGTAGTCATCCTGTTACATAACCCTTCCTTGAGACTGATTTACCAAGTTAGGGTAAATATGAATTGCCTAGCAAGGAATTGACCAATCAGGTGAGGACAACGGGGTTGTCCAGGATGTTTTGACCTTAATATAAGGAAACCTAAGGTACTGACAATTTGGGTTAACAATGTATAAACCCTAACTTGAGGAAAGAGGGTAAACAAGCAACTCAGCTTATGAAACCCTTGGGATCTTGCCAAGCCGCAATTGATCCCGGATGTATTCGGAGAAAAGGATTTACACCTTTGCAGTTGGCTGTATAAACGACCACTGGAGTGCTTGTGTTTGTACACTTAGGAGCACTGTTTGTTCTTCTTTGCTCAAGGAACTAATGCTGGAAAATAACTAATGCTTCAGGTTGAAAGCCTGGAGGGAGAGACAACATCAATTACCCTCGACTGTCTGCCTGGACCCTATCCAAGGGGGTTGTTAGCCGCGCTAGGTACGTGGACTGAACCCGCCGCGAGAGGTCTCTCCGTGGGTGCTACTTGGAGTAGCAGCATGCTTGGGTGCCAAGGGGGGTTCTGGCCATAAATCCCTTGCCTCTGAACCCTGCACAAGAGGCCGATGTGACTCGAGATTGAATCTCGAGGCCCACATACTAGTCAACGGGCGGAAACTTGGAATAGCGATCCCTGAGGATTGTTGGAATTGACTTCGGGTGGATTATGGAGTTGCCTTCGAGTGGATTATGGAGTTGCATTTAGGCTAGATTATATGATGTATTCCAAAGACTGATAAATAAAGATCAAATGTTGAAAAGGAACTTGCTTGACATTGTTTTTCTATGTCAGTGTCTAAGTTACGTGAAGGAACCAGTGATTAATTGGTTAATTAAAGAAGCTGTATGTGCTTGTCAAACTAAATGTAGTAGGTAATTAGATAACTAAAGCAACTTGAGGAAAGTGTAGTGGATGTGACCCTAGGTCCATCCTACGAAAGGATGGTCCCGATTGGCCGAGAACTTTTCTCAAAGGAATTGATAGCGAGGTAGCAATGACCTAGAACCTAGAGATGCTAGAGTCCCGATTTATACTATTTTAGGAGAACGGAATAGGACTATGCCTTACGGGCAGAGAGGTCGAGCTTTGCATCCCTCTCGTTTCCCATTCTCCTTGAACCAAGTGCAGTATAAATCCACTTCGACCTTGATGTTTCTGCGTAAAGTAGTACATCTGGGGCTTGACGCTAGTTACCTCCGAGGAACTTGACCATTAGGGAAACCTTGATTCAGGTCGGTCCTAAGTGGGAACGGCCGGAATGCTTCCACTTCGTGGTAGACTTGGGAAGACCTAGATCGCAAACCCCGTGACATTCCATGGGAGTGTCGGGCGGTGCTTTCTAGACTCTCTTCCCGATGGGCTACTAAGATGTGTCCTACAAGTAGACAAGGGGACACGTTACACCAATAAAGACACACTTATGTCGACATAGATGTTATCTTTGATAAGATGGCATCTTGGTATGCATTAGCAACTGTAGTGCCATTGGATATGCCTTCTATACATGTTTCTACAGTTAATTTGTAGCAAAGTACTCCATTGATAGGCCCTAGTGGTACAACAATATCTCCATGGATAGGGAGATTGTGGAGCTCTAGCTCACCGTCCATTGACACCACTATGTTAGTAAGGGGGAGATATGATGTGATGGACAGCAAAGGGAAAGAAAAAGTGAAAGAAAAAGTCATTGAGGATACATATGGTGTGATGATACCTAGCAAGATGACTTCAAGCTATGACTTAGCTGATAGTCTAGAGAGTGAGCTTGGTATTCCAATTGTGTATACGCTTGGCACTAGGCAAAATAGGTACATTCTGCCTCATGAGAGAGGAGAATAAAGTAGTGCACCACAACTTAGAAACTCGCAGAGAGTTAGGTACCTTGTGGATAGGTTGACTTATAGTGGTTATTATAAAAATCATTACGCTTATATGACGAAGGTTATGAAAGTTAAGGAACCTGCTACTTATGCTGAAATAGTGATGGATAAGAACTGGTGCACAACTATGGAATGAGGAAATATCTACCATGGCTGAAAATAGTACTTGGGATATTGTTCCACTGCCAAAAGGAAAGAAGACCATTGGCTACAAATGGGTCTATAAGATTAAATGCAAGTCGGATGCCAGTGTAGAGAGGTGCAAAGCCAAGGCTGGTTGCTAAAGGATATGCTCATCAGTATGGGTTAGACTATGAGGAAACATTCAGTCATGTTACCAAGATGGTAACCATACAAACATTGATCGCATTGGCTGCTACTAAAGGATGGAAATTGCAGCAAATGAATATTAAGAATGAGTTTCTCAATGGTGATTTAGTAGAGGATGTTTATATGGATCATCCTGAAGGGTATGTACACCCTGATTTTCAGCATTATGTATGCAAACTGAAAAAAGCATCATATGGGCTGAAGCAGACTCCGAGAGCCTAGCATGCAAGGATCAGTAGTTACTTGTAGAGTTTAGGATTCACTATTGGCATGGTTGATCATAGTCTATTTATGAAAAAGACATTTGGTAGTACTTATCATCTATGTTGATGATTTGATAATCAGAGCTGATGATGACTTGGGAATACAGAAAGTTATGCGGATGCTAAAATCTAAATTTGATATGAAAGAATAAGGTAAAATAAAGTATTTATTGGGTATTGAGGTCATCAAGGCTAAAAATGATTTATGGATGATGTAGAAACACTATGCCATGGAAATGCTAAATGAATATGGCATGGTTGAATGTAAACCACTAGATACACCTCTTGATCAGAATGTCAAGCTCGACATTAGTACTGGAGCTGAAATTGATGATGTGACTATGTACAGGCAGATGGCTGGAAGTCTGATCTACTTGACCATCACCAGGCTTGCTGACTTGAGTTATGTTGTTGGGATCATAAGTTAGTTCACGTAGAAGCCCAAAAAGCCACATTTGGATGCTATTAGGTGGATTATGAGATACATAAAGTCCACTATAGATTATGGATTGTTTTATGTGAAAGATAAGCCCTTGACACTAGTTGGATACATAGATGCAGATTGGGCAGGATGCTCATATGACCGTAGATCTACAAGTGGTTATTCCTTTGGATTTGGAGGTGGAATGATCAGCTAGAGCAATAAGAAGCAACCTACGGTTGCATTGTCTAGCACTGAAGCAGAGTATAGGGGGCATTGGCAACATGTGAGATTGCATGACTACTTAAGCTTATTGTTGATTTGGACATACAGGTGGATGCTCCAGTGACATGGTTATGCGACAATCTCAGTAGTGTACTATTGGCAAGAAATCTAGTTTATCATGCCAAGACTAAACATATTGAGATACACTACAATTTTATCTGAGAGATGGTTCTTGCAGGGAAAGTAGATCTTATGCATGTGAAGATTGATGAATAGGTTGCATATATCTTTACCAAGTCTCTAGGTAAAGATAAGTCCAATTGATTTTGATAGCTACTTGGTGTACAGGTTTTATCTTTAGCTTGAGGGGGAGTGTTGAGACTTCAACCTCATTATCTTAGTGTGTACCCGACACTTAGCTATTGTCCAACTGTCTCCATATGTGGACATTGAATAAGTTGGTGACGTTAGGCTGTGTGTGAATGATCTAATAGACCTTAGAGTGTTGTACTCACTTTAGATATATGTGATATGGAATAATGGAGAAGTAGAGATGAGAGCATACTGCTCCTCTATGTTCCCTCAACCATTCTCTTTGTCTCTCAACAAGATTGTACTATGCATAGGGAGCTGGGATGTACGAACTGCAGATGGCACAAAATAGGACAACGAACATGGAAAATCATAATGCTAAGCGCTGCGATGAGTAATGTCGAGCTCTGATGGCTATGGGAGCTTTCACTCAACCACTAAGACCCACGAACTGCTTATTGTTTCAAGCGTGGTTCCAAGCGAGCTCTAATGGCTATCTCTCACCTAGCCGACGTGCCATCGATCCTATGAGTGTAGTGAGCTTACCTTGATGCCGATACGAGTTGCCTCCTCTCTCACACACCCCGGTAGCTCCATGATCCTAGATGCGAGCTCAAGCATCCTCAAGCCTCCTCCATCTCCAAGCTCCATCCTCCATAGCCGCGCGCGCAAGTAAAGAGAAGAGAAGAGAAGAAGAGAAGAGGAGATGGTGAAGAGCTTCACCCTCTTGATCCCTCACTCTCACACACTCACTCCCTCACACTCACACACTCCCTCTCTTAAGAGCACACACAAGCAAGAAGATGAGGAGAAGAGAAGAAGAAGAAGACTCTTGTTAGCCACACACCAAAGAATGAGCTCTCATTCACTTTTTGAACTTTATATATACAAACCCTAAAATCCCATGGGCACCCATCCCTTTTTTACATGACTGGCCCTTGTGGCAAGGTCTTTTTTCCATTTCCCTCTTCTAGCCTTATGCCTCTAGCCTACACCCGTCTAGTATTTTACAATTGCCACAGGAGGAAGCCTGGCGCTCTTTTACAAGAGTTTTTTGAGTTTTTTGAGGCGCCCTTCATTTAAAATTGCACTTTTTACCCTGGTTTAGCTTTGGAGGTCACCTGCATGTCTTTGCTCTTTTTCCATGTTTTTTCTGCTTTTTCCTTCCTTTTTCTGCCATCTCGACTTGGGGTTAACAATGGCCTAGGGAGGATCACCTTGAGGTCAACAAGAGGTCTCTAGAAGAAAGCTTCAAGAGATTTTTCCTAGTTTGGGAGATTTAGCTTCTCAAGGTTGACAAGGTACTAGTTTTGGCTATGGCTGCCACAAGCTTGATTGAAGATACAAGTGAAAATGGAGCTGGAAGTGAAGTCATAAGCTGACCAAAAGTGAATAGGAGCTAAGACAAAAGTGAGATGATCTAAGCCATGCCCAACTGGGCTCTAATACCATGTGAAAATACATGGATCTAGGACATGCCCAACTGGGCCCCGATACCATGTGAAAATACATGGATCTAGGACATGGCTATGGAGGTTGAAAGAGGAAGAGTGAGCTCATGAAGACATAGACATTAAGATTGAGTATCACACAAGTGAATTAGGTTCCAATATTGAGACTTGGACTCATAAATACAATCTTATGTGTTGACAATGACACATACACTTTACTAGAAGGACAAAAGTACTATGACATTGCATTAAAAAAGAGAGCAAGTACATTGCTTTATAGAGATAGACTAGGCTACACTTTCCACCATTGTGCATATGGGATTCTACATCCTCAGCTCACACTACTCCATACAAAGAGGCTAACCTAGGTGTGATAGTCAATACCTCAACAATTTTGATCATCATGACTATATGTATAATGAGATTTCCTAATAATAGAGCAGCTTTGATAGTTTTAGCTTATCATAATGTATATTTCTATCTCATTTCAATCATGTTCTCTATTTTCTATCCTTGTTACGTTGTCATAATTGATCTATGATGTTGTAACAAGCATGATACATAGGAACTAGGGGTTAAACACCTAGTCACACTGATTGGGGTATATAAGGTGTAAGAGTTCTAATTTTGGGAAACCAATTATTATCAAGAACATACTCTTCACCTTCATCTCCAACTTCCATGGCTTTCTCCTCCTTTCTCCCCTCTTTTTTGTCTCACTCTATTCTTCTACTCTTTCTTTCTCTTCTTATTTCTCTCTTTCTCTCTCTTCTACTCATTCTCCTCTTAGCTTCATTCATTATAAGTGGTATCAAAGCATCAAGATTTTGTCCTTTTCTTCTTTCCTCTTTCTCCTTTTTCAAATCTCAAACCCTAATTACTCACGTTACAAGTATAGGTACAACAAGAATGACCATAGTTAATTTCAACTTTTTGGAGCAAGCAAGAGTTGTGAGGCTGGAGACTCAAATATATCTAGAAGTAAAATGGCTAACTTAGCAGGTCGTCACTTCTTTTCATGTAAATTTTAGGAATCTAGGCCAAGATTAGGGACTCGGGAGTTAGAAGAGGGAAAAATCTCAATTACTTTTTGCCTCATTCCTCCTTCTCTCTCTTCTCCCGCAAGTTGCCATGGTTGATAACCCCTATAATCCCCAAGATCTAGCTCTACCTCCCTCAAGGACCTCAGCCACCTCCTGGGCTTGATTGTCCACACTCGTAGCAAGATTCTGAGTACCCTTGAGGCTGGAGAACACCAAGTAGAAGCTCCAAGCAGTAGCCCACAATTCGCAACACAAATTGTGCTACTGTCTTGCCCTCCTTCTCTTGCTTTGCCCTAGTACTCAACATTTCCCTTGGTCTCCCTCACCCCCTTGGACAACTAGTTGAAGCCCCTTGAGCAAGAATTCGATCTTCTTATTTGACATTTGAGCTCTTACATATGAAAACCTTGCTATAAACCATGGAAGATAGCTATTAAAGCTCAGACCAAGCTCACAACTCAGCCCACAACCTTTGGAAGCTCATTCATCAAAAGATCTCTTAGCAGCTTTGCTCCTTCTATTCGAATTGAAGACAAAAATCTCAGTATGCATTGAATCCTTGGAGTAGCCATGAAACCTCCATTTGGATCCTTCCATTCTTGAAATTCAAGCTCAAGAACAAACATAGAAGCCCCATCATTAGAGGAAGCATTTGAATGCTTGAAGGCTTTGAGAGCAGATTTTTAGAGCTCGATTTGAAGTGGAAAAGTGCCCAGAGAGGCATAAAAGACCAAATTTTCATGGAAAATGAAATGATTGTGGATCAATGAGCTAGAGTTCCCAGATAGAGTTTGATGCCAAGGGCAAGTCTTGTTGATTGTAGTCCATTTGACCCCCCACTTAATCCCCACAAGATTTTACATTATAAAGCAGCTATGTGATCCAGGAGCCAAAAAGTGTAGGACAGAGGCCAGATTGATAGATTTCAATGCTATGAAGCCAACATCCAATCCATTTGTGAAGTGGAGTTTGTTTGGGCCTCCGTTTGACAAAAAACCACTTGATATAGTGTGAAAACTCAAACATTGAACTAGTTATTTTGGGATTAAAGCCTTAATGACTAATTAAAAGAAGCAAAAGCCTCAAAACTGAATCATGGAGGGAGGGACATAGTTTTTTCTATGCCCCCTCATTTTCCGATTTGGCAACTTTTCGAGAGAAGAGAATCAAGGGGAGGCAAGTGTGAGGTAGTTAGAGAAGCCTACCAAAATTTAAAAAAGAGACAAGCGTGAATATATTAGAGATATTTTTTTAAAAAGTAATACAGAGGTGTGTAAAAAGGGTTTCTAGCCCCTTAAAGTAAGAAAGACAAGAAATAAAAATATTTAGGGTAACTGAGCATCGCCTTGCAATGAAGGCTTGGTAGATTCCTAGGGACGAGTCAAACCTGATACCTTGTCTTCTTAGGGGTGGCATCTAGTTGGCAAAGAAATACTAAGGAAGGTTGGAGCCAAAACACAAGTGAGCACAACAGAAAAGGATTAAGTATCACCTTGTGAGAGCTTGGTAGGTTCTTGGGTACTGAGTTAGGACCTGAGGCCGATGCTCTCTTCTCCTTAGGTCACTACACTTAGCCCCCTCATTTTTACATGCCCGAGTATGGAAACTTGAAATAACAATATTATCAAATGAAAATTCATGATGACCAAGCTATAGGAGTCTTCACCTAGTGGGAGTTCCTAGTCCAGTTGTCCTAAGTTAGGTAGGTAGTTCAGGCTACCACCTAGGATGACTTCTTTGATAGTTCTTTTTAGTCAAACTGTGTTGGAGTAGTTGGTTAGCGACTCACTTTGGATTTCTGTCAGATTAAGCTAGGCCTATCGCTTGAGGATTTTCATGCCTTGATTTGATCATTGGGTATGGTGAGACTTGTTCTTTTGTTTTTTTGTATATATCATTTTGTGGCAACTTGATGCTTTTTATGGTTTTTGTTTGTGCAAAATCCATTTGTGGGTTCGATGGGCTAAGTTTCCTATCATGTGATCACCAATTAGAGCGGATTTTTAGAGTCAGATTTGATGCGAAAAAGTGCCCGAGAAACATAAAAGGCCAAATTTTCATGGAAATTAAAACAGTTGTGGATCGATGAGCTGAAGTTTTCCTAGATAGGATTCGATGCCATGAATGCAATGCAAGTCTCGATTTGTTGATCAGAGTCCATTTGACCCCCATTCCTACAAGGTTTCGTGTTATAAAGTAGCTATGTGATCTTGGAGCCAGGAAGTGCATGATGAAGGCCAAGTTGATAGATTTTGATACTCTAAAGCCAGTCGTCGAGCCCTTCATGAATCAAAGTTCATTTGGGCCTCCATTTTCTACAAAAAATCACTTGATGCAGTGTGAAAACTCAATCATTGAACTAGTTATTTTGGGATTAAAGCCTTAATGACTATTTAAAAGAGACAAAAGCCTAAAAAATGAATCGTGGGGTGGCGCTTTTATTACGCCCTCTCATTTTCCAATTTGGTAGCTTTTCGAGGGAAGAGAAACAAGGGGAGACAAGAGGGCATTAAGATGATGAATTTGGACACCATGTATCGCCGCAAAAATGAGCAAAAACGATAAATTCTATGAAGAGAACTGATTTTAGTCTTTCTCTCTCCTTTGTTCTCTCTCCTCTTGTTGTGTGTTTCTATGGTTGATTCTATGAGAGAAGGAGGTGGGCTCATATGAGAGATTTTGATTATGGGATGATACTAGAGTATGAAGGAGCATAGCTTGAGATTGGAAGGATCATCAATGGCTATTGGGAAGTATCAGTGGGATTTCAATCATGAGATATATTTGACATAAGGTGCAATTTTATGAGGAAGTCGTAAAATTTAATCATTTTATGATAAATTTCATTGGTAAATTATTGGAAATGGTTGCATTTGGTTGTCAATGTTGTGATTGATCAGAAATGGTAAGGAAATCAAGAAAAAACAATAATCTAATCATCTCTTTATAAACAAACAAAATCTACAACATTGTAGTTTTAAGGGAAATCATGAGGTTTTGGGGTTTTGTTGTGCGTATGACATTTGTATGGGATGAATGTGATAGAAAACTAATTCTCAATAAGATTAATCAATCCCAATCACTAAATTTGAAAATATTGATACTTATCAATATTTAAATAGAAAAATAGAAAAGAAAGAGAAACTTTAGTTTTTGCATTCGAAAAATAGGAAAAAATCACATTTGTGTTTGTGAATGTATGATAAGGCTAAGGCATGAGGTTTAGCCTTAATTCAACCCTATCTTTATGTTAAAGTGGGTATTTACTACTTTTATGCAAAAAAAATGCATTAAAAATGCTCTCTAAACCTACCACTGAATGCACAACCTTAAGTGGTAGGGGGAAGGGGGATATTAAGTGCTAATAATACATTGAATTCTGATATTTTTCTGGTGCATGGTGAGGGCTGAAAAGATGAATGGGTTGCCTCTTACCCACCAGTCTCCAATCCTCACTAAGAGAGCTAAGAGGGGCATCACCTAGTCAAAGGGAGGATGGGCTAGGACATCCCTTTCCTCAAAGAGAATGGAAAGAACAAAAAACACAACTTCAGGAGAGAGAATTTGTAGCCCATCTTAATGGAAATGAAGATGATGGAAGGTTAAAAGAGGTGATGACTCTTGAATTCTCCCATGAACATATATATAACACGAGAAAATAAGAATTCCCCACCAATAGAGCATATGGCAAGTCTTACTTAATAAGTTTAAGTATGAATGTAGAGGGAGAATTAAAAGAGAGTATATATGATTTAGACACCATATTAGAATATGAGAGAGAGAGAGAGAGAGAGAGAGAGAGAGAGAGAGAGAGATGAGAAGAGAGAAAGATAAGAGGTAGAGGAAGCTTGTCATTATGTATTCATGGAATGAGAAGATGAGAAGAGAGGTAGACAAGAGGAGAAGAGGTAGAGGAAGCTTGCCATTATGCTACATAATAAAAGAGACTCACTCATAGCTTACCTCAAAGAGATGGACTAGCGTAAGAGTATTCTAGAGTGCTCTCATGTGCTTGTCATTGTCATTGTGTTTCTTTACATCTCCATGGTCTCCTTATATAGCCTCCATGAGGGATTAGATTAAGCAAACCTTCTTGATTAACATAATCCTAGATGATGTATGGCATCTTTGAAAATATGGAGAATAGTGGCTGGGATAAGTCCCCACCTTAGTTATTATGCAAGAAGCCAAGGGTGGTGGTAGAGACAAGCTAGAGAAATTGAGCTAGATTACAAGAGGTGGGTGCCCAAAGTAAATTATTATAATATATTTACAAGAAGGATAAAATGGGAAGCTGATGTGGTAAAAGAGAGAAGAAAATTGCATGTAGCCAATAGTCTGCAACTTCGTAACTTCAAATCGATGAAGAATTTGAGAAAAGTTTCTCCTGCAACTTTGTAGACCAGGTCAAAACTGATCGGGTATCGTGGGAATTTTCTTGAAATTCACTTTTCTTTGGGATTTATTGAAATTATAAAAAATGACTTTCAAAAGCTGCTTTGACTTTAGTTCCTCATATATATATAAATACATATAAACATGCGATAGAGGGGGTCCATTCTTGTAAGCTTTTGTGTAAGATCCAAATGACACCATGATGTGGATATTGACTTGTGTACAAGGGTGAGGTGTCCTCTAATGATGGTGATAGATTCCAAATCTTAGTGATGTAGGTGGAACCCACGTGTAGTTGGAGGCTAGTCCTTTGAAAAAATCTATGCACTCACTCAACCCCTAGGTGTAATCCATTTCCATCTTCACTAAGATAACCCAACCATTTTACCCTTTACATTGACATCCCTCCTAAGAACTTATTCTCCCACTTGCTAGAGTTATCATAACACTGAGAAGCAATAATGTAACATACCTAGTGCTTGAAAAGTAAGCACTAGTTCAAAATCGATCGAGTATCGTGGGAATTTTCTTGAAATTCACTTTTCGTTGGGATTTATTGAAATTATAAAAAATGACTTTCAAAAGATGCTTTGACTTTAGTTCCTCATATATATATAAATACATATAAACATGTGATAGAGGGGGTCCATTCTTGTAAGCTTTTGTGTAAAATCCAAATGACACCATGATGTGGATATTGACTTGTGTACAAGGGTGAGGTATCCTCTAATGATGGTGATAGATTCCAAATCTTGGTGATGTAGGTGGAACCCACGTCTAGTTGGAGGCTAGTCCTTTGAAAAAATCTATGCACTCATTCAACCCCTAGGTGTAATCCATTTCCATCTTCACTAAGATAACCCAACCATTTTACCCTTTACATTGACATCCCTCCTAAGAACGTATTCTCCCACTTGCTAGAGTTATCATAACACTGAAAAGCAATAATGTAACATACCTAGTGCTTGAAGAGTAAGCCCAAAGTGATATGGTAAGGCTCTTGATAGGGGTATTGGCCAAATTTTGTGGTAGTGTTAGAGGCATAACCTTAGGGGTTATCTATTATTATTCAGTACTTAGTTTGAGCCTTAGGAAGTATTAGATATGAAAAGGCATCAGTTGGATGTACTCTTTTGGGAAGAGTCGTGTGTTTTTTTGGGATATGACTACTCGTGTAGAGTAGGAATGAATGTAATGGAAGAGCGTTGTTGATGTATGCAGACTTATGGAGCAATACAGTTTTTATCCGCCTTTACCTGTGTTGATTCTAATCCCTGTGTTGTGTTATGAAGTATCTTAATCAAATGATGAACACAACTGTGACGTACGTTGAATATAAAGTAGTTTGTTGCGAACAGAAGTCATGTTTGTGAAGTCGGATAGTCGGTATTCAGAAACAAATTTCAATTACCTGTTATGGATTATCTGTTTCCGTTGGGCATAATAAGGGAGGAAATTAGTCCTTAACACTTGGCGATCCTGCGAATCTTCATTGGGCGATAGGCGGAGATACAGAGAATGAACCGCGCCAGTACAGGAATTCAGTTTCAACAAACAGGTGGCAATGGGAACCTGGCTTGAGGAATTCAAGCACTGGACCACTGAGGAAGAGGAGTTTGAAGAATTTGCCCAAGCCTTACTGCAAGAATTCAAGTACTGGAACACAGAGCAAGGGGAGATTGAATTGTATAATCAGGTATTTCTGAAAGTTGATTTTCCTGAATTGGCTGGAGACCTTGTCAGAAAAGTTAAAGGGCTGGTGTGGAAGGCAAAATTCAAACATTTTAAGTTGTTTCCTATGGAGTCTCTGGAAATAGCCTGGGAAAGGTTTTGGGGAGAACAGTGCTTATTCAGATTTCAGCATTCATATGACTTGAGGGATGCACCTAGAAAGTGCAAGGGGCCTTGGTCTAAAGTCTATGGGTGTGTCTGCCACTGCTGTGAGTATTGTTTACCTTGGAACTGAAGACAGATAAGCCTGAAGATGTGTAGTGCATGTCTGCTAAAAAGTATAGAGGTGAGGGGTTTGGACCTTATTATACCAGGTTACAGGCCAAATTAGAACAGGAAGAGAAGCAAAAACAGAAGGAGCATCAAAGGTCAAATAGTGGAAGTCAGGTTGATACCCTGGATTTGGGTTATCTGAGTGATCAGGAAGCCCATACAGAGGAGGCAGGACCAAGTCAGAGATCAGGAAATGCAGAGGATTCTCAGCAACATGTTGTTCAGGCAGTACTAATCACACCAGGATCAGAAGAAAGAGACAGAAATAGATTCCTGGGTGCATTAGCACTAACTCAGATTCATAAACAGACAAGGAGGAAGCTGAAATTTAATCCATTATCTAAACCCGTGATCAGGAAACAGACTGCAGCAACAGTAATACCAGGACCAATGGCACAACCTATTAACCCAGCAAATCTCAGAGTTAAATTTGCCACATTCAAGGGTGAATCCAAGAAGGAAGACCCTGATGCCCATGTAGCTCAATTTAGCACAAAATGGGAGGCAAGTGGACTAGGAGTATTGTATGGGGATGATGTGAAGAAGCAGCAGTTTGCTGCCACACTGGAGGGTAAGGCCATGAACTGGTTCATACAGTATGGTGCAGCACATTTTCCTGACACACAAGCTTTGCAGACAGCTTTTTTGTCAAGATTCAGGAGGTGGAAGACTCCAACTGATATCCTGAACAAACTGAAAACAATGAAACAAAAGAGGCTCCTGGTGGAGGATTATGCACAGAAATTCCTGGACTTGAATGGGAGGCTGGCACCAGCAGAGAGACCTACTAATGAAATGTTAGGGGAATATTTCTGTAATGGTTTGAGAGACACTCTCAGAACTGCATAGCAAGTACAGACATCCCTGGGGGAGCAGGAGGCTTCAATGAATTGATAACAGCTGCCAGAAGAGCAGAGAAAAGATTGGGAAGTGTTAAATACAGAAAGAAGAAGAAATAGGACAGTGATTCAGACTCAGATACAGAGTCAGATTCAGATTCAGAGACTGACTCAGACACAAATTCAGAAGATGAGGATTCTGACTTAGATTCAGAGGGTTCTGATACTGAGGACAGGAAGTCTAAAAGCAGGAAAAAGAAGAGGAAGCACAAACATAAAGGTAGGAGCAAAACAAGGAAGGATAAGAATGGTAATGGTAAGTCCAAAGCCAAGGTGCAAAATTTGAGCAAGCAGATTGCTGCAACATTGAAGAGTATGGGAATCTCTACTTCCACTAAAAAGGAGAGACCCTATTGCAACACTTGTCAAAAACAGGGACATATAGATGCAAACTGTTGGTATAATCCTAATAACAGGTCAAATCCTGGACCATGAGCACAGAGAGCTAATGGACCAGCTGCCAATGCTGTGGAACCAAACAGGAACAGAGGAGGGGAAGGCCCCAAACGATTTCAAGGAAGGAACAATTGGGTGCCACCCAACCAGAAAGGACCTGAAGATCCATGTACCTACTATGATTAGACAGGACATAGGCAAGGTCCACATTGCCCTCTGTGGTGCAAGCATAGGGAAGAAAGGGGGATACCCATTATCAGATACAATAATCAGAGACAGCCTGCACAAGTTCAGCAGAATAGACCTCCACAGGCCAATGTTGTGATTGTGGAAGAGTCAAAGCAAAGTTCTGAAGATAGGTGGCAAGAGAATTAGAAAACTGGGCATGGTTTATTTCAGAATCATTGTGATTGTTCTAACTGTATGCAGATGGAAGGTGTTCCTGAAAAGGCAGCACCAGTTTTGGTAGTCACCAGATCAGGGGCACAGTATGTTGCCAACCCTGTTGTCTCTCATAAGGAGATGAAAAACCCTCATTTTTGGGATACACAGAAACAAGTCAGACAGGAATGTCTGAATCTGATTCAAAAAAAGTAGAGTATTGATTTGAAAGGTCAGAAGACAGGCAAGCAGATGGATATTCAGGAGGAGATTCTGCAATAGGAAGCCAAGGAGGCTCAGTTAACAACAGAAGTCCTGAAGAATACCACAGTCACTATGGATCAGATATTGAGTCTAGTGCTTGAATTTAAAAGACAGGTGCTTAAAAGCCTTGCTGAGGAGGATGACCAGGTTGATGTGCCTGATGTATGTCAAGTTGAAGCTGAGGA